>NC_081407.1:951706590-952019090 GCF_030272615.1 Cryptomeria japonica | reverse complement strand
AAATTTTGGGGACCACAAATTTATATATTAAAATCGGATATCCGATTTTTGTAGTCAAATTTTCAAATTTCAAATTTCGGCTCGGGGATGCTTTGTATTTGGCTTGGAAGTGAGAAGCCTGGAAAGTCAATTGAAAAAACGTGTTTTTTAATATTCCTTGATTTTCTAGACTTTACACTGGTGTCTGACGACTTTTTTTTGTAGCAAAAATTGATAAAACGAAAAGGGTTTTTAAGGACGTTCCAGCTTTCCAACAATATAAGGCTTGTCTTATTTCGACTTTAATAAATTATTATTATTTATTTTCTAATTGAATTCTGACAATTGTCCTGATTGATATACTGATTGAAAAACACTCATAACTTTTCAAACGGTATAACATTTTTTGAATCTGAAACATGTGTCACATCCTATGCTTTGTCTACTATAGGGAAAAAAAAATTTTAAAAAAAATTCATAAGGTTTTGACCAAGTTAAGGTGGTCAGACGTAGGAGTTTCTGAATTTCTGAAAAGCTGTAGTAAAAAATTCATAAATAATTATTTACTTTATAAAAAATTAAAAAAAAATATGTGTCACATCTGAACATGAGTCTAATACTTATGTTATAAATATTATAAAAAAATATTATGATTTTATTGTGATTAGGGTCGTCAGACATGCGTCTACTTCTTATTTGTTTCCTGAAATTTTAGTACCACTGCATTGAAATTTGAAATTTTCATCAATAGGATTTTTTTTTCCAAAAAACAACTAGTAGCTTAGAAACTACATTCAATTTTTTATATATTCTCTTCTTACATATTTTAAAAATAATGTTCACAACTTATTCAAATTTTCATGTCAAGTTGCATAACTCTGATTTTCTGAAATTTCATTGCCACTTAAGGGCCTGTTTTGGCACACCATGACCCTGCACATACCCGTGAGAGAAGGAATATTCAAAGATCAATGACTTACCAAAATATTCCTTATCTATTGACTCTAATTCCTAAATTATAAATTTGATATTGTAGCTCAAAGACTTTTAGATATCAAATTTAGTTCTCTTTTAAATAATTCGCAACATTTACACTATGCTTCAAGTAAACTCAAAGGTCAAATGATTACACTGACATAAGAACAATTCATTCACGTGAAATAATGCTTCAACACAATTTTGAAGGCAACACCTTCTCATTTATTCACTTGAAATTGTTTCACAAATTAATTTATCTTAAAGTCTCAAATGCTACACAATTCAGGAGAGTTTTTTGCAATAATAAAAGATAATATTTACAAAGAGCACCCTCATATTTATAGAAGAGGGTTTGAGAGATAAACTAGGAAAAAGAAAAATAATTATGACTTACTCAAAAGTAGATTTTCGATTTGACTTAAGACTTGTGCAACCCTACATGCAAAATTAAAAATACAGTAAGGCACCTGAAGTGTCAGTTGGAACTACAAATGCCACTAAACTAGAGATGCATAAAAATGATCAAGTGTCTGGATCCCCATCTTGTGCATCATCATCTCCATTTTCTTCAAGAAATCTTCAAACTTTTGGAGAGCATCTTGTACTTTTGAGTCATTTGGTTCATCAGCATAGCCTAGGATAACTTGAGCTTGTGTGATTGAGTCCACCAAGATAGAGTAGTTTTCTTTGGATTTCTTAAAGATATATCCCAGACTATCCAAGATAACTTGGATTATTTCTATCAGTTTGGACCAATTGATGAGAGAGTAAAATCAACTCTCTCGACTTCGGCCTGAACAAGCAAACTGAACTCTTGTATGGATGGTATCTAGGGGTTAGTAGCTTGTGATCTTGATCAAGTAAGTCACAAGGAAGCTCATCAATCTTGTCAGTGATCCTTTTCATTGCCTTCTCATGTCGAACTTTTGCCTCCTCTAAGTCTTCAATTAGTTACTTTATAACTTCAATATGATGCTTTAGAAATTTCTTGTACTGAACATACATTTTTTTGGAAGAAATCACATCACGGTCAACTTAAACATCTAAGGAAAAATCTTTGATTTTTGACCAATAATTAACATTATTTCATATGTAGTCATTTCTTGTAAGAAGACATCTAGTGTTGCATCCAATTCAGATTCAACATTTTCCACATTGTTAATCAATTTCATAGCAGAATTCAAAAGGTGCGCCCCTTGATTGAGAATCATGTCCATCCATTGACCTATTTCTCTACCTCGCGAGGGTAGCTCGCTTAGCTTTTTTTACGACATGCTCATCAACCGATGTAGTCATTGGCTCAATTACTTTTGAAGACTTTGTTATCTTAACTAACATAGTGGTGAGTTGTTCCACTTGTGCTTTAAGCTTATCTTTCTTAACCTTTTCTTCATTATATCTTGCCACAAGAGCATCAAAAGTTTATTGAGCACCTTCCAATGTATGTTCATGGGTTTGTTTCCTAAGCTTAATCATTTTTATTACATAGTCCTCTGCTTGGAATTCACTTATATTTTTATCAGGAGGAGGCTCTACTACTTCTGCATATTTGTTCTTAGCTCTATCGACCTTAACCCTTGAGATAGTTTTGTATTTCTTAGTGGTCATTGGTTTGACAAGAATAGTTAACCGAAATCAAAATCATTGGGAGAAATAGCTTGCTTCTTCCTCTTAGGAGTGTTTGAAAGCAACCAGGGTGTTATGATGGAGTCATCTTTAGCACCTATAACCAATGTTTGGAGAATAGTTTCTTGACCTTGAACGATAGTGGTTACAATAGGAGGGGTGGAAGTCATAACGAAAGATGGTTTTTCTGCAGTTGGCACATTGGGTAAGGGCCCCATATCTGACATATATTTGTCAAAGTCCTCAAACATGGTTGCAAACACTTAAGATAAAAATAAAAAGTGGAAAACACATTCTCAATGTTATCTCAAGGAGTATCCAAGACAACCTCATTTGTAACAGAAGAAGAGACAATAGGAATGGTCACACTAGGAGTATCTGACACATATGAAACAGTTGGACCCAAATGGTACAGAATCAGAAACTCGAACTTGTGAAAATGTAGCAATTGAGACATGACTTGATACCTGGGAAACATGGCCCTCTGTGTCTTCAATTTTAATGCCCCTAGGAATTGTGTGTGTGAAATTTGGGGAACCTGCAAGGGCACAAACACTTCAATAAACCATTATTTGCATGGGTTAGTTAATCAAAAACAAAAAAATTAAATCCATTGCAAGTCAGCTTATTGCCTCCTAGAAAATGCGAGTGTGGATTGCTCTCAAATTGCTAAGCTATCCAGTGACTAGACTACACTCAAACAGAGGATTTTTAAATTCATGCAACTAGGCGAATGCAAGATTAATTGATTAAGCAGAATGATATTATCAAGCTAAATGATCAAAGCTCTAAATGAAGCTAAGCTAGATTATATGCAAGAAATTGAATCTAGATAAGAGAAATGAATCTAAGCTAATGAACTAGAAGTCTAAATGATTCTAAGATTAAATGAAAGCTAAATGAAAACTAAGTTGATTGATGAATTAACTATGCAAAGCTTCTTCAAAATTTCCTCAATAACCTACAACACAATATTGGCATAATAACGATGTAAAATTCTCAGATCCTGATTGAAGAATGGGAGCCTAAATTTATAGGAAAATCAAGAGGGAGACCAAAGGTCAGGATTGATCTTTAATGAACGGTCGAGATCGATTCAAGGGAAGCACAATCCAGGTGAAATAATTTGATTGGACAATTTAATTCCATTTTGGAGAGATAAGATTGAGTTCAAATTAGCAACTCAAATTCTTTCCATTTTTCTTGAGTTCAGTCGATTTGTTTCCTTTTTAAAAATTTTGTGCTCATAATTTCCAATTTATTTTTCAAATTAATTCATCTTTCTTGATTTGTTTTCCTTTTTTTTGAAGATTTATGACAATTTTTATTTATTTATTAAGTATGCAATAGATATTTAATTAGATAAATGAGATATTTGATTTTAAAAGATTTTCTATTTTGAATTTTGAATTTGATCAATTAATTAAATGAGAATTTAATTAATTGTAATTGCCATGTTGCATTTTTATATCTTAGGAATTGATTAATCAGGCTCTCATGATTGATTTAAATTGATTAGTTGATTCAAGACCTTTATTGAATTTAAGCACATTAGTCGAGATTAGGGGCCCATGGTTTTGGGATGACCATTTTTAGGGTTATTACAGGAATCTTTGATAGACCCTCCATCAAATGATTCTTCTTGTTCCTCTTTATGTTGTTGTTCCTCTTCAATTTGATCTACATAAATAGACTCATCCTCATGCTCCCCTTCTTCCAATTCCTTTTCTTTCTCTTTCTGGGCACCTAAAGTAGATGATTTTTCCTATTTCTTCCCCTTACTTGTTCCTACAGTGAACTTGTATAATTTGGTAGCTTTAGGTCAAGCAATAAGATTTTGCCCATTCTCAGTTCTTAGCTTCAACCTTTTTCCAACAGGGTCCAACAATATCATCCTCTGATCCAGTGGTAAATGAATTTAGTTGGATTTCCTTCTATGATAGCCAAACATTTGTATTTGCAAAAATCCTTTGAAATCTAGTTCTTATAGAAACCACCTCCTTTTGGGACCCATTGGATAAGAGGAAGAGGAGTAGTATCAATCTTTTTTATTTCATACACGATATCTAGAACATTACCATCATCAACCAAGTCATTAGGAACATAGGCCAAGTTGAGATTTACTATTTGGTCTTTGGTGAGACGACAATATCAAGTTTCTTGATATCTTCCTCAGTCCTGCAATCTACCTAGATATTCTCAATTCTATGAACATGATTATAACTCTTTTTCAACTTATTCTTCATGCCTCTATAATCAATATCACTCCTAGACTTGAATTGTCTCATCTTCACTCTTCTCATTTCATCTTACATAGCGCTTGCCTTGAAAACTCAATTGATAGAGTACCTTCCAATAGATAAAGAAAAATTCAAACCTGCTTTGTGAGAGCCTAATTGTTTCTCATGTACAACCACCAATTTCCTTGCCAACTCTATTAGAACAATCTTGTCGGATGGATACATTGGGAGCATGAAAGAATGATCATCATAGCATCCTATCATTAGATAGGTGAAGGTAGGAAATTGCAAGAACATACATCCATACTCATTAACAACCTCCCAAGCTTCATCAGATACTTTATTCTTTTCCATGCCCTTGTCAAACGTGCACATATAATAACCAAAGAAAGATCATCAACTCTTTTGAAATGATGTACTTTCGTAAGTGTTAACTAGGAATAATGTTTTCAAAGTGGGGACTTGTATTCTATCTCCATTTGAAGATAAACCCGTGAAATTCCTCATAGTAACAGCAACATACACCAAATAAGAATTCATGTAAAATTTCAAAGTGGTAGGTACCTTAGTGAGCTACCCGCACAAGACATCATTAATACGTTTTCCCCTGTAAATTTGAAAATTGGATCCTGGTGACTCCCCACCTAGAGGAGAGAAAGGAAGCCACTAGGATGATTTTCACTTGGAAGGACTTTACATTCAAAAGAGGGGCTTGAATCCACTAGATCCAAATCCAAGGGAAACAAGGATGTAAATTACAGGTGGATTGCAAGGGTTGCAGTGTGATTTACCCTCTTTTGTAAATGAGAAAGTTGACTTGTCGACTATGTAGAAAAGAGAGATGAAATGAGTGAAATGAGGGGCTATCAGTTTGGGATCATGTTGTAACTTCGAATCTGATATATCTTAACCGGTACAAATCACCCTTGCGAATTTGAGGAAAATTTGTCAGGACCGTGTTGAAAGTGTCCACGGTCCTCCGAAAAATCCGCGAAACGAAAAGGGTTTCTCCATCTCTGCAAATGAAGACCAAACCTGCAATTATAGCTCTGCACCTACAACCTACACACAAAAGAGAGGGGAAGAAGGGTTGTGGATAGGGGTTTGCCTCTGTCAAGCCCTGGTTGAGGAATCAACCTTGAAAGAAAGTAATTGCAAATGCTTGAATGTAAACAATGGAAATGTATACCTTCTAGATCTACAATTTGTTGATAATAGTTGTTTTGCTTCTTGAATGTAAACACAAATGTTGTATGCAATGGCATGTAACATGAAAAAATCCCAACACACACATATTATTGCAAATGAATGTTGTAAATGTTTCTCCAATGGATGGATGAAGAAGAAGACTTGATGAATGCTTGAAGACTTGAATACTTGAACTTAGCATATTGTGTATATTTCTTCCTTCATCTCTTTTTCTATCACCCATTCATGTATATGCAAATGAGAGGACCAAATCCCTTTGATACATGCCTCAGAGGATCAATTCACCAAAGGGCGACATCGGGGAAGTTTGGAATCCCAAAATGCGGATAGGACCGGAGGGACCTATCTTGGGACCACCCTAAGAGGGGGGGACAAGGGCGCCATGCCCTTGTCCTGCCCTATCTTGGGGTCCGGAGGTCATCTCATGGATTCAATAAGGAGAGGTTAAAGGTGGAAATGTAGAGAGAAGTCCTAGTTGGGAAGGAAGATGGTGTCGCCAAGGTGAGGAATTCAAATATGGTTAAAATTGCTAGCTTGGCAATTTTATGACACTACATTTAGCCCCCACTTTAGCTGGAGTATGGCTTACACTAGTATTATCAGTAAAGTAGAATAAATAGAGACGAAGATGAGAAATGTAGAGCAAGATTACAAGGAGCATAAGACATCACTAATCTTAAGGAATAAAAGCCCCCAATCTAAGGATCTTAACTCACTCAAACATATGCAAGAGCACACAAAACAAAAAGGAACAATACACACAAAACAAAAACAAAGCGCAAAAGACACACAACAAAGACAAGACACAAGACCACAAACCAACTAGCTGAAGAGACCTCAATACTTAGATGTCTCAACAACTATTTAAAACACAAAGACAAAAGCCATCACATAAACACCCATAATCACATAAAAGAGTAAAGGTGACATCATCCATGAACCATCAATAGTAAAACTATGGGTTCATGAGAGGAAGAAGATAGAGGACATGAATACAAACTTTGTTGATCCATGAAAAGAAAAACGAACAAAGGGAACCATGGACATCTCGCCCCTAAAACGAGGTGATCCAAGGAGAGAAGGACATGGAAATATAGCCCCTAGAGTCTATCTGGGTGATCCATGTAAGGGAGGAGAGTGAGAACATCATTAGTTCTACCCAACCTCAAGCGAGTGTATGTGCAAGTGAGGTTCGAAGCACCTCATAGGAGTCTATGCCCGAGTACGCTACAACCTACATGTGTAGTACAAGTATCAAAAAGGTGTGTTATCTCACTCTAAGAGTCTATGCTATGGTTCCAAGAATAATCACCTTGCATAAGAGAAAAGTGGTGTAATCTCACTCTAAGATTTTGTGCTCTGGTTCCAAGAATAACCCACTGTACAAGATAAAAAGCAGCGTGACCTCTCTCTAAGAGTTTGTGCTCTGGTTTCGAGAATGACCCACTGTACAAGAGAAAAAGAAGCGTCATCTTGCTCTACGAGTATATGCTCTAGTTCCAAAAATGACGCACTATTCAAGGAAAACGTAACGACATCTCGCTCTAAGACTCTGTTCTTTTGTCCTGAGAATGACCCATTGTACAATACATGAGAGAAGTATGGTACAAAGGAGCAGTGTGGGTACTCGCCCCTTAAGATGTCAACATAGGTTGACATGCTGATATCTTAAGGAAAGTAGAGCAAGGATAACTACCTTCATCACAAAGAAGATATATGCCATGCAATAACTCCATAAATCTAAGCAAGAGAGGGAATATTATGCAAGTCAAGATAAGTTGTCGGGACTATGTTGAAAGTGTCCACGGTCCTCCAAAAAATCCGCAAAATGAAAAGGGTTTCTCCATCTTTGCAAATGAAGCCCAAACCTGCAATTACAGCTACACACCTGCAACCTACACATACAAAAGAGGGGAAGAAGGGTTGTGGATCAGGGTTTGCTTCAGTCAAACCCCAGTTGAGGAATCAACCTTGAAAGAAAGTAATTGCAAATGCTTGAATGTAAACAATGGAAATGTATACCTTGTAGATCTACAATTTGTTGATAATGGTTGCTTTTCTTCTTGAATGTAATCACAAATATTGTATGCAATGGCATGTAACATGAAAAAACCCTAACACACACATATGCTTGCAAATGAATGTTTTAAATGTTGCTGCAATGGATGAATGAAGAAGACACATGAAGAAGAAGACTTGATGAATGCTTGAAGAGTCAAATGCTTGAACTTCGCCTATTGTGTGTATTTCTTCCTTCGTCTCTTTTTGTATCGCTCATTCATGTATATGAAAATGAGAGCACCAACTCCCTTTTATACATGCCTCAGAGGATCAATTCACCAAAGGCCGACATTGGGGAAGTTCAGAATCTCGAAATGCAGATAGGACCAGAGGGACCTATCTTGGGACCACCCTAAGAGGTGGGGGGCGAAGGGATTCCACACCCCTGTCCTATGGGGGATAGGGGCACCATGCCCTTGTCCTGCCCTATCTTGGGGTCTAGACAGGGTCCTGAGGTCATCTAAGGGATTTAACAAGGAGAGGTTCAAGGAGGAAATGCAGAGAGAAGTCCCGGTTGGGAAAGAAGATGTTGTCACCAAGGTGAGGACTTCAAATATGGTTAAAATTGCTAGGGTCCCAATTTTATGACACTACATTTAGCCCCCACTTCAACGGGAGTATAACTTATGCTAGTATTGTCGGTAAAGTAGAAGAAATAGAGATGAAGATGAGAGATGCAGAGAAAGATTACAAGGAACATAAGACGTCACTAATCTTGAGGAACAAAAGCCCCCAATCTTAGGATCTTAACTCACTCAAACACATGCAAGAGCACACAAAACAAAAAGGAACAATATGCACAAAACATAAACAAATCGCAAAAGAAACACAACAAAGACAAGACACAAGACCACAAACCAAATAGTCGTAGAGACCTCAATACTTAGATGTCTCAACAACGAATTGAAACACAAAGACAAATGCCATCACATAAACACCCATAATCACATAAAAGAGCAAAGCTGACATCATCCATGAACCATCAATAGTAAAACTATGGGTTCATGAGAGGAAGAAGAGAGAGGACATGTATACACACTTTGGTGATCCATGAGAAGAAAGACAAGCAAAGGGAACCATGGACATCTCACCCCTAAAACTAGGTGATCCATGGAGAGAAGGACATGGAAATCTAGCCCCCAAAGTCTGTCTGGGTGATCCATGTAAGGGAGGAGAGTGATAACACTGTTAGTTCTACCCAACCACAAGCGCGTGTGTGTGCAAGTGAGGTTCAAAGTGTCTCATAGGAGTTTATGTCCGAGTATGCTACAACCTGCATGTATAGTAAAAAAAAAAACATGATATCTCGCTCTAAGAGTTTGTGCTATGGTTCCGAGAATAATCACCCTGCATAAGAGAAAAGTGGCGTAATCTCTCTCTAAGATTCTGTGCTCTGGTTCCAAGAATAACCCACTGTACAAGAGAATCACCTCACTCTAAGAGTCTATGCTCTGGTTCCGAAAATGACCCACTGTACAAGAGAAAAAGAAGCGTCATCTTGCTCTAAGAGTTTGTGCTCTGGTTCCAAGAATGACCTACTGTACAATGCATGAGAGAAGTATGGTACAAAGGAGCAGTGTGGGTGCCCACACCTTAAGATGTTAGCATAGGTTAATGTTGATATCTTAAGGAAAGTACAACAAGGATACCTACCTTCATCATAAAGAAGATATATGCCATGCAATAACGTCATACATCCAAGCAAGCCAAGGAATATTATGCAAGCCAAGATAAGATAGTTGGAAAGAGATATCTTGCGGTAAGTGTAAAGGAGATCCTTGGAGGAGAAGAGATCTTTGTTCAAAAGACATCTACCCCCAAGAGGATTTGTCTTATACAAACATAACATCTTCTAGAATAAAGCAAAGAATAGAGCAACAATTCAATTCTTCCTCCTATTGCTAGGTGAAAGGGATTCTTGATGAAGGATGACTCACCTTTAATCCGATGGGGATGGGTGAATTTATTATAAATGTACATAATCAGTGTGAAAGAGATTGTAGTCAAGGACTTGCACCTCTTGTATAAGTGAGAACCCTTGAGCAAACAACAACGTTTTCACACAAGGAATGAAATCGAGTAATAAAAATCACACCGTCCATATCATAGGAAAGAGTGGATCCTTAGAGAGAGAGAGAGAGAGAGAGAGAGAGAGAGAGAGAGAGAGAGAGAGAGAGAGAGAGAGAGAGAGAGAGAGAGAGAGAGAGAGAGAGAGAGAGAGAGAGAGAGAGAGAGAGAGAGAGAGAGAGAGAGAGAGAGAGAGAGAGAGAGAGGGAGAGAGAGAGAGAGAGATAATTGCCCCCCAAGTGTAGGGACAATGAGAAGAGTTTACACAATCTTCTAGAGAGAGTAAACATAAGCAAATGCACAATGTACTTTCATGAATGCATGGAAGGAAAGACATTAGTATATGTAAAATACATGTCTCAAGAAGTGGTAATCTTCTAAGAGAAGAGAAAGAGTATCACATATTCCCCGAGGGGAATTAATCATAAGACCGTACCATTGTTAGAAATGATAATCACATATGAAAAATGCAGACCCTAAAGGAAACATTGATACATGAGAAAAAGGAGGGAAAATCCTTGCCCCCCAAGTGAGGAAGACAAAGAGAAACATTACACATCTTCTAATGGTGAGTATTGGCAAGTGATATGCCTTCCTAGTGGAACAAATCCTTGCAAGGAAGGGATACATACTTCTCAAGAGATCATTCCATGCCAAGGGGCGTATCCTGCTTGCTAGTAATCGAGACCATGGAAGAGGTAAGTTTCCGAGAGAATGAAGGAAAGAGAAAAAGAGCACTACTCATTAAAGAAACTGCTCTTTAGCAAAGAGAAAAACCCAAGAATAATTATATGCTCACATAGGAATGATTCTTATGCTAGAAAAGAGATCTAATAATGTATAATGCACCAAGATAGAGATGAACATAAAGAGAAATGAATTTCATGTTCCTGCCCCAAAGTATGTAAAGTTGAAACAACACCACCACAAATGATAAAAGTCCCCAAACTAAGCTGACTATTTATGTAATAAGGGTGAGGAGCAACATGAAGAGAAAATAAGTGCCAAGGCACTATTTTGATGTCAAGGAAGACAACTAGATCTATTGTAAGAGAAATTTGTGCAAGGTCATATTGCTTTTGAACAAATTTATTAAATGCATAACATTTCCCAAGAGAATGTGAATGTGAATCATGAAAATTGCAATATTCACTACCTTTCACTAGCTCTACCTTTCACTAGCTTTATATTTTTATTCTTATTTTAAGGAGGAAAGGAAATGTTCCTATCATATTTCAATTTCTAATCGATTCTTGCAGCTAGTCTTTCAGGATGATAGATATCATCTTGACATAAAGAAGAAGAATGAGTAGAAGAAGGATGTTTATCATCCACAATTCTAATTTTTCCACTGTCTATGCCATCTTGAATAGATTTTTGAAAATCAAGGCAATCATCAGCATTATGGTCATGGGTTTGATGAAATGAACAAAAAAGATGTTTTTAAGAAGAAGCGTTCTTGCGGGATCTTTTGATTTGTTATTTTTAAAGATAATTTTCAAAATTTTGGAGCCTAAGGAGTTCATCCGTAGAAAGAGGAGCATCATTTCCTAGGCCTTTTGTAGTAGTGTGTGTAGAAAGATTTACAAGGACACAAATTCCTAGCTCAAATTTCTCAATTTCGTGTCCTTTAAAACCTTGTTTTGTGATTATATGAAAGCCACAACTATAAGAATGTTGCAATTGACTAAATGGAGGAACAAGATCATGAATTTATTTGAAATCTGATGTATAAGGGGGAAGAAAAATATTTTTAGATGAATAAGGAGTATCATGTGAAATGACAATCTCCTTTCCTTTATCGAGCTTATCCTTTGTGGGGGATTGGGGATGAACATCTTCATCATCTAGAAGCTCATTTTTAGTTATTTCTATGCGAGGGGAAAGATCGTGAATAAAATGCATGACACCATCCTCCCTAAATATACTTTGATGTTGAAGATAGGTCTTAGGAAAACAAGGAGGATCTAAAGATGTAAGAATGTTAATGTTTTGGTTTTGCCCCCCTTGCTCAAGGGTATGTATAGAAGAAGGTGGGTCTTTGTCACTTTCCAATGCTTGCACTTGTTTAAAGAGAGCATTGGGTGCATTAGGTCTCGTCTCATCTGTGTAAGATACCCTAGGAGAGGTACAAGGGTTAGGATTTTTGGGTTTAGGATCTACAAAATCCTTAAGGTGATTAACATAGGAAATGAATTTTGTTAACAACATCACCATAATGCAACATAAATAGTACATGAAAGCTTGGAGATCTAATTGAAAGGAGAATAATTTGGAAATCCTAACTACATAATATGACCAAGTGCTGTGAATAAAGAGAAGCAATAGGAAATGAAAGAAACTCTTATCCGACACATGATTGTAGTAAATATATGCAAAAAGCAATGTGATCATATGCGAAAAAACAAGTAAATCCAATTTATTAATCTCCATTGAAAAGTGTCTTATTTAAAATCTTAATTTGCTAGAAAAGAAGATCTAAAATTACGACCTTTTATGAAAATTAATTTTAAATTTGTGTTCGACCTTAGGAGGTGTTAAAATTGATAAAGTATGCCAATTTTTTAGGATTTAAGCAGAAAAATATAGTCAATTCCGTTTCCCAAAATTTCGGGAAAAAAAACCAAGGACCGTGTTGAAAGTGCACACGGTACGACCAACTTTTTTTGAAAAATTTCAAGGATGATAGATATTATGATTTTATTGCACAATCCAAAAAAACAATTGATTTGGAGATGTCTAGATTGGTCAAATTGGCAGTCAAAGGTTGAAAATAAAAGGATTTTAAAAATTAGGGTTTTGTTGTTTAACCACCGAATTTCCAGAATAACAAAGCATATTTGAATTGCAATTTTGAAATAAAAACCAGATCTGAAACAAGCAATTAATATTTTGCACTTCACAAGTTTAATGTTCACAAAATGAAAAATTAGGGTTTCAATGCAATTAACCTCTAAAATTTGCAAATAGATCAAACTTGGAAATGAAAATTTGAAATTCAAATTGCACTTAATCAGATCTAATAACGAGAATTCAAAATTAATGTGTAAGACATCGGGTTCACCAAAATGTAAAGTGGAAAATTGGATCCTAGTGACTCCCCACCTAGGAGAGAGAAAGGAAGCCACTAGGATGATTTTCACTTGAAAGGAATTTACATTCAAAAGATGGGCTTGAATCCACTAGATCCAAATCCAAGGAAAACAAGGATGTGAATTCTAGGCGGATTGCAAGAGTTGAAGTGTTATTTACCCTCTTTTGTAAATGAGAAAGTTGACTATGTAGAAAAGAGATATGAAATGAGTGAATTGAGGGGCTACCGGTTCGAGATCATGTTGTAACTTCAGATCTGAGATATCTAGACTGGTACAGATTTGTCCTACGAATTTGAGGAACATTTGTGAGGACCGTGTTGAAAGTGTCCACGGTCTTCCAAAAAATCCGCTGAACGAAAAGGGTTTCTCCATCTTTGTAAATGAAGCCCAAACCTACAATTACAACTACAAACCTGCAAACTACATACATAAAAGAGGGGAAGAAGGTTTGTGGATAGGGATTTGCCTCAGTGAAACCCCGGTTGAGGAATCAACCTTGAAATAAAGTAATTGAAAATGCTTGAATGTAAACAATGGAAATGTATACTTTGTAGATCTGCAATTTATTGATAATGGTTGCTTTGCTTCTTGAATGTAATCACAAATGTTGTATGCAATGGCATTTAACATGACAAAACCCTAACACACACATATGCTTGCAAATGAATGTTGTAAATGTTGCTCCAATGGATGAATGAAGAAGACACATGAAGAAGAATACTTGATGAATGCTTGAAGACTTGAATACTTGAACTTCACCTATTGTGTATATTTATTCCTTTGTCTCTTTTTGTATTTCCCATTCATGTATATTAAAATGAGAGGATCGACTCCCTCTTATACATGCCTCAGAGGATCAATTCACCGAAGGCCGACATCAAGGAAGTTCGGAATCCCGAAATGCAAATAGGACCGGAGGGACCTATCTTGGGACCACCCTAAGAGGGTGGGATAGGGGTGCCACATCCTTGTCCTGCCCTATCTTGGGGTCTGGACAAGGTCCTGAGGTCATCTTAGGGCTTTAACAAGCAGAGGTTCAAGGTGGAAATGCATCTAGAGAAGTCCCGGTTGGGAAGGAAGATGTTGTCGCTAAGGTGATGACTTCAGATGTTGTTAAAATTGGTAGGGTCGCAATTTTATGACACTACATCCCCATAAGATCTTCTTGTTGTTATTTCTAATGATGTGGATGTACTGATACATCCATCAATTCATAATGTGTATTTGAAGTAGGAAGCCCTTTTATCTTGCTAAGAAGAGTGATCAAATCATTCACTTCTTCCTTGAAATCACTTCTAGGAAAGGACTTGGGCCATCTAACAACTGTAGGCTTGGGAGTCTTCAACCAATCATCATTAATGATTCTCTTACATTTATCTAAATGTTTCTCATAATAGGCCTCATCAGATTTTATATCTATGTCTATATATTGCCCTATACTTGGACACTTGAACAAATAATCAAAGAAATCTTCATTCAACATAATCACCTTCTTACCATCTGTATCCTTCACACTTCGACCTATAGGATCAAAATGATTAGCCATTGCAAGAATGAACTCTGGATTCTAAGAGAACATAGGAAATACTGCAACCAAATGAATACTACTATTGATGGTAGGCTCCACTAAATAGTAGTGTGGAGGATTTTCAACTCATCTCAGAAACTCATCAATGTCCATGTGGCCTATTTTAGTGTCCCTAATGTTTGTAATGTTTGACGCCACTACAAATGGTGGAAAGACTAGATGGGGGTCTTGTTTCTTAAACTTCATTGTCTTATTTCCTAGTGACGGATTTGACATTTGTAAACATCTTGAACTGCATCGGAGTTCAAAAAGGTCCTCCAGAATTAGATGAAAACATCATCATGGAAAACATCTTCAATACTTCCAACATTGATACATTTCTATACTTATAAAAAATTATAAGTATTAGGAGTAAATCTGGTCTGTAGACTCGATTTGGACATTGACAAACTAGGGTAAAACACATTGTTAAGTGAAATTGAGTTCACAAACTTGATTTACACCTAAAATGAAATGAGTATATACATTGTGTAAATCGGGTTTGTGGACTCGAATTACACCTTTGAAAAATGGTGTAAAGCATAATGTGTGGTTTGGGTCCATAGGCTCGAAGAACACATGGAAAACATGCATTTGGGTGTAGTTCAGATCTGTGGACCTAAACCAAACCATTTTAGGTTAAAGCTTAGCAATGAATTTTGGCTTGTGCAGTTCAGATCCACATATCCAAACTACACAAGGGAGCATGATGCTAAGGTGCAGTTTAGGTATGTGGACCTGAACCTTACCTTTAGCTCGAAGGTAAAACTGTGTCGACAAACTTGAACCACACCACATGACACTTGATAATTGTGTGGTTTAGGTTTGTTGGCCCGAACTACACCACATGAATTTTTAGTAATGGGAAAACGGTGTAGGTAGGGCATGTCAACCCGAGCTACACCACAAAAAATTTCATAATGTTTAGCTTGAGTCGATAAGCTAGCTACACAATACGATAGTGAATGCCACAGGCAATAAAATAAAACCAGTTCAGGTCCATGGACTCTAACCACACCTTAAAGCATTAAGGTGTGATTCGAAGCCATGGGCTTGATTCATTATTTGAAAAGATCATTTCACAATATGAGAAAGAGGGGGAGTTTGAAGCCACAAGCCCGAACTAAATACAAACCCTAAACTTGAAAGCAAATCTGAAACAAAACAAAAAAAATAAAAAGGAAGAACAACAAAATACTTGGAAGAAATGACAACTCTAAGCAAGATGAGACGGTGAAAATTTTGATGAACTTTGCCTTGAAATACAAATGGCAAGGTGAAAATAAAAGGGATTCAATAGGATAAATGAATCCTATTAAAACTCAAACTAAGAAACATAAATACCCAATACGTGTGTATTAAATGAGATGTATATCAGGTTCTTAGACCTAATTTGTACTTTAATGTGCATTTCAGGTCCATGAACCCGATATGCACCTGATCCACATTCTAAGTGTAGAGTTAGGTTTAAAATCTAACAATACACACAAATAGCCAAAAAAAAAACAAACTCTAAAATGATCCCAAAGATGAGTTAATCGCTCCAAATAAAAAATGAGCTTAGAGTTTATGGGCCACGATCTGGACAAAAACTGTGGGGGCTATCCCAAAATTTTGCTCAACTTAATTTGGGATAACAGAGTTCACTTAGAGACACTTCTAGTTAGTTTTTTTAGTTTGTAGTTGAGATTAATTTAGCTCCTACTTTGCATTGTTTTAGCTCTTCTAATTTTAGGATTAGGGCATCTCTTGATTTCTATAAAGCAAGTCTTTCATTCATTTTAATTGCACCTCCAATATTGTATCTCCAATTGTTCTGTGCAATAATATAAAATTATCTGGTTGTTATGGAGAATACAATCTTTGCTTGATTTCTTTTGTGTGATGGGTGTTTTGCTTGCAGATGATTCTTGGTTCTTGCGGTTGATCATCAACTTTTACATGGTATCAGAGTGTAATCTTAGGTCCTACATGGTATCAAAGCTTTTATGTCAAGTTCCTGTCTGCATGGTCGAGGGATCCAACTTGAGGTGAATTATTTTCAACATTTAGATATGGGAATATATCTTAGCTTCAAAATTATTTGTATGAGAGAGAAGTGGATTGGTATAGTATTTCTAAGCACCTATTTGGAGGTACCACCAAATAATTCCCATGTTAAAAATGCTAAAAAATGAAGCTAGAATGACTAAGAACAAAGCTTGAGAAGTTTTGAGTACAAAAATTAAACTACAAATTTTGAATACAAAAATTAAACTACCAATAGTGTAGCATCCTTCAAAAGACAAGTTAGTATGTCACTAACTTTGAAACTCTATTGGATCTAGCAAATTTTGTTAAAATTATCGTCAAAGTTAGATGTCAACTAGATAATTTGAGAGGAGGTTAAATTTAGGGAAATTACCAAATTTAGTGGCTTACAAAGAAAGAATCAATAATCCCATCATCAAGATGAGAAATATTTTTTCCTTGTTTTATTGATAAATCATTAAGTGATTCAAATGTTGATGCAAAACACAAACACAGTTAAATACAAAAGAACTCATACTCATCTCCATTAATTGTGAAAAACACAATTAATTAATACTAAAATATCCACAAAATTAAAAATAAAAAAAATTACCATAATACTTTCATATTGTTAAACTAGTAATCACACCTTATTATGCACTGGGTATGACAAAGAGGTGTGGAAGGTCAATTAGAAAAAAAAATTGATCTATTTTTTGAATACATATGTGTTGTATATGATGTCAATTAGTAGAGATTGATATAGGAGCAGAGAAAGGGAGATAGGGGTAGAGAGAGATGGGAGATACAAAATAGAGATAAAGGGAGAGATAAATATGAAAATATATAGATAGAGACAAAAATATATAGATATAGAGGCCTTGGAAGAGGTGGAGGGAGAGAGATGGATGGATAGAGAGATGAAGACATGTCTATAGATAGAGGGGGAGAAATAAGATAGAGTGAGAGGATGAGGGAGATAAATAGATACATATATATGTGTGTGTGCGTACATACACACACAAACATGTATGTATGTATGTATATAATACACACACATATATTGAGATATAGAGAGAGTGGGAGAGAGAAAAAGATACAAAAAAAGAAACAAACAAAGAGATGGATAAATAAGGTGACGAGGAGGGAGATATTTGGAGATATACGAGAGAGAAGGGGGAGATAGAGAGGAAGGTAGAGAAACATAGATAGATAGAGGCGGGGGGGAATTATATAGATAGAGGGTGATAGAATGAGATAGAAAGGGATAGGGAAATAGATAGAGATAAGGACAGATATAGACAGATGGGAAGATAAAGGTAGAAAAAGATACGGATAAGAGATAAAGAGAGGAGTGAGAAGGAGATAGAGAGAGAAATATAGATAAAGATATACATTGTAAGAGAGGAGAGAGTGATGTTGATAAAGGAAGATATAGAGAGAGAGAGGGATAGATAGAGATAGATAAGGAGATAGAGATAGAGAGAGGAGCGAGAGGAAGATATATATATATATATATATATATATATATATATATATAGAGAGAGAGAGAGAGAGAGAGAGAGAGAGAGAGAGAGAGAGAGAGAGAGAGAGAGAGAGAGAGAGAGAGAGAGAGAGAGAGGACCAACTACTCTAACCCGTGGGGGCTCCCCCTTTTACTAATTATTCTCCCTAATCTTTTAATATTTCATCATTTAACCATCTTCTTTTCAATAATTAATTAATAATTATATTATTTAATTAATCTTGATATCACACTTTAATTAAATAATCTTAATTATTTAATTAAATGTTCAATTTCTATCTCCCATAATTGAGCAATTTATTTAAATTACTTAATTAACTAATTTGTGTCATAATTAAGTAAATATCTTTATTTATTTAATTACTTGTCCTAATTATCCTCCTAATTCTCGAGAATGGCAACAATGTCCTAGATATTTTATGAGATTTTCCCTAATATCCTCTTTGATTTTCGAAAATCCATCTTTTTGGAAAAATATGCATTTTTGACTTTTCCCCGCTTTTTCCTCATCACACTCATCCTTCCTTTGAATGACACCTCTACTGTGTGCTCAATCAAGTTTGGTCATCCAATCAAAAGTATTTTCGATCTTGTCCATATGTCGAGTTTCTATAAATTGGGAATTCTTTGTCAATCAAATCATCTAATTTTTATGCATTGTTATTATGTTCAACGATCTAACGTTCGAGTAATTTTATTCTATCAAATTGTTTACATCTAGTTTGAGCATTGTTATTCTATCACATTAATTAGTCACCATTCTGTAAAAATAGTGTAATAATCTAGTTTTCATGTAGTGAAATCATTTCATCTTAGAAATCACACTTTCGAATTATCCTTGGTATCACCCTTGCTTTCATTCATACTTGCACCTGCACAATGAGATCAATATCAAATTAGAGGAGAAAGAAAGAACAATGGAGCCACATTGAAGGAATGATGATATATGTATCTAATTCTCATGTTTTGTTTCAATGTCTCTATTGGTAGGATTAAGATAGATTAGTATAATTGTTTCAAAAGTTTGTGATTTTCTTTAGATTATGTTATGGTTTGATTTCTCGTCTAACCCTGAATCTTTTCTTGATCTGCAATAAATAATATCTTATTTTCATTAAATAATTATAAAATAAATAGTTTCAAATATAAATAACTTTTTCAAAATTATTATTAATATTTTAGGTTGAATGATTAAATTTATTATTCTGCTAAATTCTAATATTTTTTTGTTATTTTAAAATAGTTTAATTATTCTATTTAAATATTGAGTGAGTGATTTAACACTTAGACAATTAGCAATAAAGACGAAATAGTGTAGTAACTAGCAATCACACCTTGGTGTGTAATAGGTACGTCGATGAGGTGTGAAAGGTCAATTAGGGAAAAATTTGGGTTGTTTTTGTATGCATTTGTGTAATACATGAGGTCAATTGGTAGGATGTTTGCCAAATGATGTTGTTTGTGCAAGAAAGGTCTGAATGGAGAAGTGATAACTTCAAATCAATGATGCATCCACTTATAGAACCGAAACACAACTAAAACAAAACCTCTAAATCTAGAAGATAATCAGGCTCTATTACCAATAGACTCATGTTATATTTGTAATAGGGCTCAGACATGGAGAGAGAGGGGAGAGAGGGATAGAAGTAGAGAAATATATAGGGGGCATAGAGAGAAAGGGGTAAAGAAATAGAGAGAGAGAGGGGGCATAGAGAGAAAGGGGTAAAGAAATAGAAATAGAGAGAGAGAGAGAGAGAGAGAGAGAGAGAGAGAGAGAGAGAGAGAGAGAGAGAGAGAGAGAGAGAGAGAGAGAGAGAGAGAGAGAGAGAGAGAGAGAGAGAGAGAGAGTTGTCATTGCACACTATAATGAGAAATTGTAGGTGATTGAAGGTATTGTCATTTATGGCAACCTTGCAATCTTATGGCACCGACAGGCACCGACACCGACAGACTCTACATCGACAGAGAGTTCACCGACAACGACAATAATGTTTACCGACATCTTAGCCGACAAGACTTTGATTATTGTATCTTGTATTTAATTGTAATATCTTTTTGTAAGCCGACATGGCATATTGTAATTAGAATCATATATAAGTATGAGATCTTGTAGATCATTTTTTGCGACACAACATAGAGGATAGATATGATGGATATGTAGAGCGAATATTAAGGCATACTTTGTAGAAGGGTTTATGGTTATTGTATGAGCTTAAACTGGTACTGAACCTGACATAGCAGATGATTTTTGTAGCAGTACATTAGATTGGATTTTCATAATCCATTTTGTAAGTCAGTGAGACTTCCTATTGCAATCGAGTAGTGAGCTCTAGGTAGTTGGCCTTCTTGCATGTGCATGCATCTTGTAAGTAATATCCATTCATTGGCCAGTGAGTGAATATTGTGGGTCACAAATCCCACCAAGGTCTTTCCCACACCGGTTTTCCTCGTTAAACATCTTGTGTTATGGTATCCTTTCTATGTTGTCTTTACTGTTCATATTTACTGCATTAATTCTTGTTTACCAGTACATTGTTTTGGAATGCAAAATATTTAATAAGGTTAGAAATTATGTTAACCGGTTAGATATTGATTCACTCCCCCATCTCAGTATCTTTGGGAATCCTAACAGAGGGAGAGATAGACAAACAAAGAGAAGTAGATATAGAGGTATAAAGTGGGATATAGAGGGAGAGGAAAGAGGGAGTGATGTAGCCAGTTAAAACATAATCAATATAACAAAGGATAATCGGAAATTAACACAAGTCTGGATCAAATGTTCTCCATTATTCTTCTCTTCAAACTCCAACCATTATGCGATTACAATAAAAAAGTCCCTATTTTAAACAACAACCCAAAATTTTCATTTTGGGCAGATTTTTTACAAAATTTGAAATTTGCCTTCTATGGAAATTTTCAAATCTATCCCAAAAATCATGAAATCTTCTAGAAATCTAAAAAATATTCATACGACACAATTTGCCAACTTTCTAACCCCATAAAGATTACGAGTTCAAAATTAACTAAAAAACCAACTTTCTAAAAACCCGAAAAAGAAAGTAAAAGCCAATTTTGAGGCCTTAGATGAAGGAATCCAACCCTAAGAATTTGAATGTTTTGAGGCCCTGCTAAAACTAAGTTTGGTTGACAATCCAATCAACTCCTCAAGATACACGTCCACGTAAAATTTCAGCCTAATCGAACAACCGAGTCAAAAGTTATGACCCTGCGAAGTCCCTACATCAGGGAGAGAGATATATATGGGTAGAGAGAGTGGGGAGGAAGAGAGTTAGGTATAGAGGGAGAGATTGTTCCACTAGTAGAAATATGGCCAATAAATGACTACATGACCAAATTTTTTTGTCACGAGACCAAATTTTAGCAATTTTTTACAAAAAGCTATGAATGACTAAATAAATGACTAATTTGGTCATCGGGTGAGACCACACAAATAAAAATGACTAATTTGTTAGATGATAGAGAAATTTCTAAATAAATGACTAGATAATTGTCTGGCTCTTCTCTTGAAGAAATTAGGTACTTGTGGAAATGATATAAAAAATTGATTCTAATATTTTTGTTTGTAAATTATTTATCATTCAAATATTATTTTTATTTATAAATAATAAATTATTTTATTAGCAGATGTATTATATTATATATTTTTATTTCTATTAAAAATATAATAAGAATAAAAGCAATATAACATGGCACAACATGTTCATTAACGGTGATCATAATTAATACCATCTTGATAAAATTTTGGGACATAGGACTCAAATTTGAGGTGAAAGATTGACATAAACAAATTGTAGAAATAGGACATAATTAGTTGGCCTATCTACTACAACTAGAATAGTGTTATTTCTATGTCAGTTTCTAAACAAACCTAAATCGAAATCCATGCTAACCACTAACCATTTATGTTCTAGAATGTCATGTGGATCTACAATAGGCCACTATAGTGCCCATGTTTTTCTTTTACCTTTTAGCACTCCAATTATCAAACCCCAAATTGAGTCACAATAACCTTCATTTCAAGCCAACAAATGTGTTATTTCAAAATATGCAACATTTTAGCCACTCCTAGATGAATATAATATTAGATTTTGTGCACCTCAAATATAAAATTATATGCCTTAAATTTTTATTTTATAGAATATAAATGCATCCTTTGAATCTCAATATAATATTTATATCAAAATAATATCGTATTTTTTCATTTTTTTATGGCATAAATTTATGGTAAAATGAATCCAATTTTGTTGAACTTGGCTATCTTTTTATTTATTTTTCACTTTTCCTACCTAAATATGTGAACCAAATACTGACAATCTATTTTTTATTAAAATTTTTTTCCCATAAGGCAATGACTCCATAAATCGAGAGCATGCATGAAACTGACCAACTCTAAATCATGGTTACATAATTTTTCCCATGGTCCTTGTTTTTTTGTGGCTCATAAGCCACGACTTACCAATTTTGTGTCAAAGTCCTCCAAATCCCTCTAACGAGGCATCTATCCACATGATGAACTACCTATTGTTCAAATGTAGAATCAAGATACCTACCTCTCTTATTCACTTGATCTCTCCTACTCTATTTCAAGTTGATTTGAAGCTAACACTTCTCCATTGATACCTTTGTTGCACAAACATCATCTACTAAATGACCAACCAATTGAGTTCATGTATTGTATAATTGTATACAAAAAATCGACCAATTTTTTTTCCTAGTAAATAAGGTGTATTTCAGATCTATGCATAGACAATTCACATTTCACTTTGGGCAACCTATAAATTTATAGTCAAAGTCGTCGCTACTAGCTGATACGTCCATTGTTAGTCCAATTGACCCAAAAACCGCTCACAAAAGTTTTGGAGTATTAAGAAAGAATATGCTAGCGGGAAAACTATTGTTTTTCCTAGTTATTTTTGAAAAACACAGACATGTTCTTAACACGGTTTTTCCTCCAAGCTCAGGGTTTGTAGGCTTTTTATGGTGTCATTCTGTAAGTTTAAAATAATATTGTATTTCAAAATTAATTTTCAATTAATTTTAATATTTATTTAAAATCAAGAGTTATAATTAATATTATGTAAATATAATTGAAATAATATAATCTAAAAAATAATAATTAATAATTAGATTTAAGATTAAGTTTATTAT
The DNA here is from genome assembly GCF_030272615.1 of Cryptomeria japonica. NCBI lineage: Eukaryota > Viridiplantae > Streptophyta > Pinopsida > Cupressales > Cupressaceae > Cryptomeria > Cryptomeria japonica. Next base: position 951,995,564 of record NC_081407.1, on the reverse strand, counting down.
TATATTATAAATATGAATAAATTTGTAAACAGTAAAAAATATAATAAAAATTAAAAGGTAATAATTTATCTTCATAATTATAATTGATTTTTTTTTAACTATAGTTGAAATCTAAAACACGAATAAAATATCACAAACTTTTATTTGAGAAAATAAAAATTGCATCCTTCACATTATACAAGCAAATTACATAAATTCTTAAAAAATAAAATATACCAAAAAATAAAAGAGGAAATTCTAAAGATTAAATTGAATACAAATTTCTAAAATTTAAACACTTAATTTGGTGATCACTTCTAGAAAATAATAGTGATTATCATTGATACAAAAAAAAACCTAGGAAATAGCTGTACCTAATGCCGTGTATTTAAAAAATAAATCTAAGGAAAGTTTTGATTATGAATTGAAGTGGTAAATCAAAAAGATAAATTATTACTTTTAATTTTTATTATACTATTACTTATTTATAAAATTATTCATTACTTAAATTTAATATTAGATTAATTTATTAATATGTATATTATTTTTGTAATATTAAAATATATTTAAAATTTATATTTCATTTTCTTTCGGCTCTCCCTTGAACCTCCTAAAGATCCAAGTGCTAGTTTTTAATTATTTAATTGTCTCAAAATAAGACAATAAGAAAAAACATTTTTCCTGAAGTAAAATTTTTCATTTTCCCCCCTTTTTCCCTTATTCTCCCGCGTGGAATTACATTTGGCATGCAACTTTCAATAGCGGGAAGGATCATACTTCATTCAATGACTCCTTTAGATATCTGCAACAGTCGATGGAGAATCAATGGGAGAGGAAGGTTTGTGAAGGAAGGGGCAGTCACGCTGCAAGACTCGAGAAGGTACCAATTTTGCCACATACTCTCATCATTGAATGACTCCTTTAGATATATGCAACAGTCGATGGAGAATCAATGGGAGAGGAAGGTTTGTGAAGGAAGGGGCAGTCACGCTGCAAGACTCGAGAAGGTACCAATTTTGCCCCATACTCCCATTCCCCATTCGATTGGATGCATCTCTTTTGTTCATTCTCCTTATTTGACCTGTTAATTAGACACAACTAGATTATAAATGCTCTTGATTGTTACTTTCATTTTCTTCACTTTCTGTACATCCATATCTACTTTTTCTTGTCCTTGTATAAGGATTATGGACTTCGTTTATATACCCTACGCAAATATTTCTTATCGAATTAATGAATCATGTTTCTTTATTGCGCTTTAGGTTCTCAATTTACAAAATGTTTGACCAATAAATTTGTATTTCTGATTCAACCCACTGTGGTCATAATTAGCCGTTAGGCTATCCATCGGATTTGTGTGATGTCTCACGCTGGAAATATTTTCCGATGGATCCCATTTGGTCACGCTGAAAAAGTGAAACCTCAAGCTTTATACTGGCAATGTCATTGGCTAAACAGAGAATGAATAACTCTGCAAATTTTACAGTCACAAAATGACATTGCAACTCCTACTCGTCTAAATCTCATAGCATACCGCCCATTTAAAGAGGGCCAGTTGAAGGAGACGCTGAACATTCTGCTTGCTAAACACAAACCCCTGAAGACTACTCCACAGATCCCCAATTATTTCATACTTGTATTCTAAAGAACACCCTTTTTACAAGGCAAAAATGTCCACCATTTCTTCTCATTTCCTCACTCACAGGCAATTTGCCTTTGCTTCACGCACAACTTTTTTTTTCACAATAAGCTTATTAACATGTATGCCTAGGAAAGACATGAAAGAACAAGACAACACCTTATGGAATACAATTATCGCAGCATAAAGAAGATACATATATCCTAACGTGGTAGTCATACTATTTCAATATATGCAACAAACAGGTTTTCAAGCCTATAAGTTCATATTTGCTAGCGTGATCCCAGCCTGTGCCCAAATGGGAGCTTTGGAACAGGGTATGGACATTCATCAAAGCATAATGGAAGGAGGGTTTTTGTCAGATATCATAGTTGAAAATTGTCTGATAGATAAGATGTGGAAGAATGGAAAGGCACGAAAACTGTTTGACAAAATGACTCAAAGAGATGCCATCTCATAGGCTACAATCATCGCAGGATACACACAAAATGGATGTGTTGATAAAGCTTCAGAAATTTTTAATCAGATGCAATTGGCAGGTGTAAATCAAAATTCCACAACTTTTGCCTTGCCAAATTGGGAGCTTTCAAATAGGGTATGGACATCAATCAAAGCATAAGGGAAGGGGGATTTTGTCAGACTTTAAAATTTTGATTGCCTTGGTAGATATGTATGCAAAATGTGGAAGCATAGATAAGGCATGTGAGTTGTTTGATAAAATGCCTCAAAAAGATATCGTCTCATGGAATGCAATGATTGCAAGACATGCACAAAAAGGATTTGTTGATAAGGCTTGAGAAACTTTTAAGCAAGTGCAATTGGAAGGTATAAAACCAAACTCCAAAATCTTTGCCAGCATCCTCCCTGCTTGTGCAAAATTAGAGCTTTTTACCAGGGTACAAATATCCATAACAGCATAATGGAAGGGGATTTTGGTTAGATATTGTGGTTGGAAATGCTTCGGCAGACAGGTATGCAAAATGTAGATGCATATACAAGGCAATTGTAGTATTTGACAAAATACCATAAGGAAATATTATTTCATGGACTGCAATGTAGGATATGAACAAAATAGATTTTCCGAAAAAGCTTTAGAAACGTTCAAGCAAATGCAATTGGTACAAATTTTATGTCTGTGTTTAGTTTTAGTTTCGAAGATTGGAGGGTTTCTTTCAATTTATGAATAGTTTATGATTTTTCATATATAATTTTTTTAGGATCTCAATTTGGTTTAATTCTATCTAATGTTTCAAATTATTTTGTTTTGATTTTAGTATATGCGATAATTAGAGGTGGTTCCTCATTCAAATTATTCTTGTATGATCTTGATTTGGAAATTTTTCTTTCTTTCAAATGATTTAAAGTCTGAAACATATCATGGAAGCTCTTCATTTTTTGTAAGGGTTATTTTGATATTTGTTTTATTTAAATAATTTAATATTTGTCTTTTGGATCTCAGTTAATAGAGCTAGCCTAATTGTGTATGGAGCTCATCTTTTTGGGAGCAGAATGTTGCCCTGAACATGAACACTATAACACACCTCATTGTTGTATATGTGACCACATGGAGGTGAGGAAGCATTAAAAACTTAATGGAACAATTTTATGTTTGTTATTGAAATATGGATTTATTTAATGAAACATTTTACAAAATTAACCTAACTAGAATGTAAGATTTGGTTAGCGACCTGCACATTGTCAAAGTAGATAACACCCTGTTTTGTTCTGGATTGTCTATCATTTTCCACCATGACCCATTAATGCATCAAACCCATTATATTGTTTTCCTCACAAACTCTCTATTCAGCACCAGACATGCCTACCAAATATCACCACATCTTTGCTACCATTCTCATATCCAAATTCTCATTCAATGTTTCAGTATATTTGATTGATCTAATATATCTAGATACCTTTCGGTTCTCAAATTTGACTATCATCTTGCAAGAATTTGAATTTGAGATGCTTGCAGTACGAGTAATGAAGGAAACCTTGACTACAAATGTCAGGTTCTCATAAGTGTTTTCGTTGATGGCTTCATAGGGAAAGTAATCAAGTAGTTGAGCGTGTTTCAATAGTTGTTATAAGACTTGTTGGTTTAATGCCTAATATTTTGACAATATTGTACCAATAGTTATGACCATACCTTGTGTTTCCTCTAAAACAAGATAGAAAAAAGTTAGTTCACAGACTTAAAAATCCTACTTCTTCTAATGGTTGTAGTTGCCAACCCTCCTCCTCCTTTAATCTTGAAATCATAACTCTTTTAAATGTGGATAGGGAATAGAAAATAGTAATAGACATTGCATACTATATTGTTTCTTTAAAGATCTTCTATCATAACTGAAACCTCTAGACTATAAAACTCTCTTAACGATTCATTTGTGATTTCCAATGAGCATATACTTTATGCAGATTTTTTTGTTTTGTGTGTACCATTGTATTGATAGTTTATTTCTTCCTAGATCGTTAATAAATCCCAAATGGAGAGGCTAATGAATGTCTCCAATTAAGTGGGAAAGGAACATCATACTTTTTCTCGGACTATCTACCCTAAGTATTCCACTTCATAAACATCCTAAATCAAATTCCTCGCAACAAAATTTGAATAAGGAAGTGGAGAAAGACAATGCTTAACCAAAACATTTTGTATTACAAAAACATTTTGCATAGTTTGACAGTTTAAATTATAAGTTGTATCCATTCATATTTAGTTTTTCCCCATATTTCAAGATCAACTCAAATATATCCTAAATAATTACTCCTAACAAAGGTTTCTTCCAACTTTTGCCCACCCTTAAAATATATTACCCAAGGCATATCTTACTATCGACATAACTATTGCACCTCTTTTGAGGTGCAAGTGCTAGTTTGTAATTAGCCGATAGGCTATGTATAGTGTGAGATTTCAGGCAAAAACCGTCTCACGCTGCAAAACTAGTCTTCTCTTTGGTAAACTGTACCAGAAAACTAGCCTCAAACGCTCAAAATATCTCCCAAACAACTTTCAGGGGTCAACGAAATCTTTTCGATTATTCTAGATCAGATTGTTATCTTTGTAGTAAATGCAATATCAAATACTTATGGTTGATATTTATTGTCTCATGGATGATATTTATTGTCTCAGACTCATGAATCTAGTAGCTTTGAAACTCCAAGATTTGCAGATCTAATCTTCCTTGGTTGTCAGGAGATTGAACCAGCCGCCTATGTATCCACATTTGATTACATCTATTTCCACTACAATGTTGACAAAAATTCCCTTTCCATCATGATGTGATGGATGTCCATACTCAGTTTTTTTTAAGCTCTATTTTGAGCACGAGTTGAGATAATATTGTCTGAGATGTGAAATTTGGCTCTGCACCAGCCAATGATATTTTCTTGAAAGCTTCTCAAGCTTTAGCAATAAATCTAATTTGTGCATTCACATTGAAAATAGGGAAATTACAATTACAACATACAAAATTCATGCTTTGGTGACTGTCCATGCTCCTCTCCAAGCTTCATTGCAATAGGACACAACTCTCACAAATCTGCATTGTAAACTTCCCCTCCATGGTCATGGTCATGTTGGTATTATGGATATGTTGCATTGGTTTTGTCATTGATGTCAACACTTATCCTTCTGGAGATCTTTGATTATGTTCACCAACAAGTTCATTGATTTATGCACAGTCACCGATATTTGGTTCACCGACAGGTTATATTGTTCACTGACATTGAGGATGACTTGTTATCATCTAGAGATCACTTGATTATGTCGAAGACATGGTTTGGACACTTGGTTCTGGAGATTTGGTTATTGGTCTAACCGGGTTGACATATTTGCTATTACCGACAAATTGGTCTAGGTTATGGACTGACATGGGTTATCTATTCCAGATCAGCACGACACGTTATGGAGATGGTTTAATCAATTAATATTGCTGTTGAGCCGACATGATGCATCGCATCTTGACTTGTTGTAATTGATTTTATTGTAATATTCTTAGTGAGATGACCTACATATTTGGTCTTAGGTTTTGGTATATATGTAAGATCTCAATTGTGAGATTCATATAGAGGTGATAAATAATAAGGTATTATAAGGTTGTGATATTCGGTATATGCGAATATAAGCAGAGCTACTCACACATACATCATTTGAAGATTCAAGAAAGGTTTGAAGAAGACAATCAGAGCTTAACTGGTACTGAATCTAGCATTGGAGATGCTACTTTGAGAAGTACATAATCCATCCAATTGTAGTCAGTGTGACTCCTATTTTGTGATTGAGCAGTGAGCTCTAGGCAGTTGGCCTTTCTGCATGTGCAGACCCCATTTGTAAACACATACTACTGCAGTAGTATCATCTGATTATGGGTAAGGTTTCCCACCGTGGTTTTTCCCCTTACAGGGTTTCTACGTACAAATCTTTGTGTTATGTGTTGTGGATATTGTTTCTCTTTCCGTTTCATGCATTAAGTTTCACCGGTACTATTAATTTGTTTACCGACATTAAGTTTGGTTTACCTGTATTAAGTACCAAGTTTGGTTAAGTTGTATTTGAGATAAAATTATTAGACAACTGATTCACCCCCCCCCTCTTAGTTGCCTCTGGGTCCTGACAATTGGTATCAGAGCTAAGTCCTCTTTTTGCAGAAGTTTAACAACTTGAAGAGATACCATGGCAACTAACTATTTCAGGAAGGACAGTCTGAAACCTGATGGAACTAACTATGTTATATGGAAGATTAGAATGGAGACACATCTGAATTGAATTGGAAGAGACATATGGGATGTTACACAGAATGGTTATGTTGGTCCTACACCAGGTCAACCTAATCCACATACATTGGCTAAGGATCAAGAGAATGATTGCAAAGCAAGAGAAACACTCTTGAGCGCCTTGTCAGATTAGCAAATAATGGGATTATCAAATCGATCTATGGAAAAACACATTATCCTTTGGGGAGAGATTGTTACTCTCTGATTTGTATTGATCTATTCTGGTGATTGTTGGTTTTTAGTTTATTGGCATTTCTGCTTTGGCACTTAGATGGTTTTTCCATCTTGTGTTGCCATCAATGCCAAAGGGGGAGATTGTTGGTATTATGGATATGTTGCATTGGTTTTGTCATTGATGTCAACACTTATCAACACTTGTCCTTTTGGATATCTTTGATTATGTTCACCGGCAAGTTCAGTGACTTATGCACAGTCACCGGTATTTGGTTCACTGATAGGTTATATTGTTCACCGACACTGACGATGACTTGTTATCATTTGGAGATCACTTGGTTATGTCGAAGACATGGTTTGGACACTTGGTTTTGGAGATTTGGTTATTGGTCTAACCGGGTTGACATATTTGCTATTACCGACAAATTGGTCTAGGTTATGGATCGACATGTGTTATCTATTCCAGATCAACACGACATGTTATGGAGATAGTTTAATCAATTAATATTGTTGTTGAGCCGACATGATGCATCACATCTTGACTTGTTGTAATTGATTTTATTGTAATATTCTTAGTGAGATGACCTACACATTTGGTCTTAGGTTTTGGTATATATGTAAGATCTCAATTGTGAGATTTATATAGAGGTGATAGGTAATAAGGTATTATAAGGTTGTGATATTCGGTATATGCGAATATAAGCAGAGCTACTCACACAGACATCATTTGAAGATTCAAGAAAGGTTTGAAGAAGACAATCAGAACTTAACTGGTACTGAATCCATCATTGGAGATGCTACTTTGAGCAGTACATTATCATTGGAGATGCTACTTTGAGTAGTACATTATCATTGGATTTAATCATCCAATTGTAATCAGTGTGACTCCTATTTTGTGATTGAGCAGTGAGGTCTAGGCAACTGGCCTTTTTGCATGTGCAGACCCCATTTGTAAACACATACTATCTGCAGTAGTATCATCTGATTGTGGGTAAGGTTTCCCACCATGGTTTTTCCCCTTACAGGGTTTCCACGAACAAATCTCTGTGTTATGTGTTGTGGATATTGTTTCTCTTTCTGTTTCATGCATTAAGTTTCACCGGTACTGTTAATCTGTTTACTGGCATTAAGTTTGGTTTACTGGTATTAAGTAGCAAGTTTGGTTAAGTTGTATTTGAGATAAAATTATTAGACAACTAATTCACCCCCCCCTCAGTTGCCTCTGGGTCCTAACAGGTCAAGCTTTTACATGCAGTTCTTTAGTGTCATAAACATTATTTATTTTCAAAGTGTTATTTTGTGCTAGAAATAAAATATGTAGAACAACTCATCTATTCTCATAAAAACTTTGGCTCATACTCATTGCTAATAAATTATTTTTTCCCCCTCTAATAGGGGTAAATTAGGAAAATACTAAATTGTCTATGATAAATATAGCTTTTTAATATGCACGACAACTATCTATTCTTGTGATGTTTTTACTGAAGACAAAACACAAAAGAGAGAAATTTGAGCCAATATTATATTTACACAGTACTCAACATAGAGGATCTATGTTGGATTAAACCATTAAAAGTTTGTTGTAGTTGATAGTCTGTTAGACCACCAAATAAAAATGCTTCTAGTATCACTATTTTTAAGAGCATGAATTGATTTAGAATATCTCCTACATTTATTTAAATGCCAAACAATCATGTGAAAGTCCAATTCCAATCTTGCATAAAAGAATGCATTAAAAAAACTCCACTTGCACTTTTCAAATTCAATATGTTAAAAAAAATGATTTTGATATATCATTTAACCTTGAATTCTGTTAGTTGATCTTTTGCAATCTTCAAAACACTTAATGACTGCATTAATTAACCTTTTGACTGAACATGAATTGGCATCCTATGGTTCATCAATATCTTTGGAAGGCTTGGGATTGCTTATGAATCCACTGCTCTTATTCTTTATGAACTGAAACATCTCATTAGGACTGTTGCTATGTACTTAGACCTCTTCTCTTCTCTATGCTTTTAATTGCTTCTTGGACCGCTTCAGGGTTATCGTAGCAGACCTCATAACCTCTTTAGGTTGAATAATATATGGGTTTTCAAATATAGATCTAATGATAATATTGATTGGTCATCTCTTTGCCCATGATGTTGGCTTATTACTGCCCTTTAAAGTTGACAACTGTAAACTTGCTGTCATCACTTCTTTGATCTTTGGCTCTCATTATGACAGTATCTACAACTGCCTGTATTACTGTCATAATGATTTTTTGATCAACTTTTTCTATTCCTCATTTGATCTACTACTAAGGTCTGAGACCATAAATCATTACCGTCTTTTTGATATAATTTTTAAGAATCCTGCTATCATTGCAAATGACTCTTTTGGGATTGTTAAAGCATTCATACAATAACCCTTTATGACTATTTGCTGCAAGTTGAGTTCATTCATCAATGGAGCTACATTGTCTAAATCAATAGTGGTTTTCAGATAACAATCCTCCTCAAAGGGGTTGCTTCTAATAATACAGAGCTACAATATATTATCAATTGAATGAACTCAAGACAAGTAGAGTTCTAAGGAAAAACCCATAGTATGCATGAAGAGTTCTTTTATTAAAATCTCATATGCTATAATGCTGCTTTAAACGTAAGATAAAACACCCTCTAAATGCATGCCAATGACCTTTGCACGAGATATAAGAGCTTGGCCAGTGCTTGACCCTTTGCCATCATATGGTCAAGGTAGGGAACTAAGTGGAAGACAATATAGAAGCCTTATAACTGCATTCAATGTGACAAATGTTTTAATAATAGGTGTAAATTTTCTTTCTATGGTGTAATCTTAAACAACTAGATTATGAAAATCTAATATTTTATTGGCAACACTAAAGCTGGACAATTTTTTTTGGGGTAAGTCTATGTTCTAGGCATTTATCTCTATTTTTGTCTTGGTCCTTAATAAATTTACTTACAAAAAATCTCATATGTTCATGTGTTCCCAAATCTATGTAGAACCATGCACATGGGATCCAACGGGTATTCTCCCAATCTTGTTTATCACGACCTTTCCTCGAGTGTGAAATTTCATCAATAATAGGTAAGTCTGTTCCTGCTTTTTTATCGTATTTTAGATTATCCCTTTAATAGGGACATAGGTGCAAACATGTTCCTACGACTTAGGTTGAAAGATATTATGGCCAAGATTTCATTCTCCTACTGATACGCTCCTCCCATGGCAGCCACTCATCAAGGACACGTTGTTGGTCTCTCGAATGGTCTTGAAAATCTAGATTGGAGTAAAATATTTCAAGTTGCAGTTGATAGTGCCACGAGGTTGGTAAGATTTTTGCAATCTTTTAAATGAAGATATTAAATGCGAGTCTTTTCTAGTATGAAATTAGAACGTTTCAAACTACTCCAGAAGAATTCATTTAAATGGAAAAATAGATTTTGGAAGAGTTTAGGTTTGTATTGGTAATTTTGTAGCATTTTGTTGGTTAACAGATTTGCCTTTTCTTTGATTTTTATATTTTTTTTTAAAATAATGACTTGTGCATACCCTTCATGAAAAAGCAAATACACCAATAGTTGGGTGAACTGAGTTTAGGTTTACCCTCTGCATAAGAGTGCAACTCTTCATAAGATGTTCAATAATTTTTTATGCAGATTACTCAAAAACAAACACACTTTTCACCAGAAAGCGAGAAAGGCTTTCACATTCATTTGTCAAGACAAAAGAACACTACAAAATATTTATTAATAATTGTAAAGCTCACAGACTTTACTCCTGCACATATCCATTCAATATAAAACTTATTCCACCCAAAATACTCAAAGTAGTGTAAATGTTGATCGATTCTCGTTCATGCCTCACAGGACAAGGGGGGATCAAAGTCATTTAAATAACAATGAAGCACCTTTTAAACAAAAGAAAATCAATGAATTCACAGACTAAGAAATAACTCGTAATGAAATAGCATGTTCCGCACATAAGCATACATCCCAACAGAGATTGCTAATCTTTCAAACACACAGATTTGAATATCATACCAAAATATCATTTCATTCAAGTACCAGAAATATCTATACTGAAAATCCAAAAGAAAATTAAGTCTGTTCCTTTCAATCAAAATTTTTCGGACCTTTTAAAACACTTTCAAAACCATATAAATAGCCGCCAAGCTATGATAGTCTATTACAAATAAAACCAAAGTTAAATGATTAACTCTGTCCCATAGTTAAAGAAGTTTAGTTTCTTAAAACTGAAAAAGAAATAACCAAACTAGAAAAGCGACATGAGTCGCGAGCAACAGAGGCACGATCAGGCTCCACCAGATGACATGGCTTCGACCTGTTTGTCTTGTGATGTGGGAGTACTTCGAATGTTCCGCCATTCTAGGTGAGCTGAAGAGAAGTTTAGAATGAGCTGGTAATGTGGGGGGCCTATATGTAGGATTCGTTGCTTCCATACCTCTTTATTTTTGCTTACTTATAGGACCTTACCCTTATGCATTTCCAGATGATCAAAGCAGACAACCAACATATATTCAATTCTTGCAACCTTTGAGAAATCTTCAATTGTCAAGGACTTTGCTTCCTGAATCTGCTATACTTGATCTTTGAAAACTTGAATCATCTCTGATGAATCGTCAAGCGTTTGCTTATCCTCTTTTAGAAGTTGAAGGTCTATGCATTTCATGTCTTTTTGCATAGTGTCAGTCAATTCCTTCAATTCTTTTAGAAGTTTGAGGAATACCTCATGTCCTTGCTGAATGATTGAGTTTCTCCACTCAATATTTTCTTTGCCAACGAAGAGTACATTATCATCAAGGCCGTGCACTGGCTTCTCAACGAGGAAGTTCATCACTCCATACCTTTGAGTATCTCTCGTTTGCCTCAACACAACCATCCATTTACTTTTCTCTTTCTCCCAAGCAACTGTTTTTGTTTCTAATTCTTTCCCAACATACTCTGCATTCTCGAACACTTTGACCAAATCAGAAATATAGCTAGTTTCCTGCTGTGCGATCGATTCAAACCATTCGCTAAAGACATCGATAATCATTCGGGTCCTTTGAACCTGATCAAGTAACTTCTAGTTCATGGGCGATTTCGGATCGAATGATAAAGAAACTTGGGAAAGAGGTTGGGGATTTGGATTTTGGATAGCATTAATATACTGAGCCATCTGTATTATAATCTGCTTCATCTCATTCTTGTCTTTTTCATCCTTCCAAGTCCTAGTGATGATCCTTTTGGTTGAAGACTCCAAATGTTTAACATCAGTAGCCCGAGAAGTTTCCCCTAGATCAATCTTTTCAATGATAAAATATTTCTCAGTGATGTTCTCGACCTCCTTATTTGTCGGGGGTCTAGCCACTTCTGCAAACCAATGTCCCGTTTGTTCATCCACATCGATCATGGTTTTTGTTTTGAGTCTTTTGGACTTTGAAATCCTTCCCAGGCATTTGCTAACCATACCCTCCATTGGGATTGAAATAGGAATTACATTCCTCTTTTTAGTAAGTGAGGCACTCAACCACTTAGGAGTGGTGGATGTTTCCCTTGGTAATGGTGATTGTTGGTTAATGGTGATAACAACCATGGTATTCCCAGAATCCTCAGGTTGCAGGATATCCTTTCCTTTATCTATAACATTTGTGATGGGCTGGTCTAGCATCTAAGTATCCATTGCTCCTTGAGTTTCTTCCTCATAATCTAAGTCCACTACCAGTGAACTTGACAGGTTTTTTTGGTTACTTTTCCTACTATGTGATCTGGTAACATCGACAAAGGCGGAACCCACAGAAGACTCTCCTAGACTTGCAATTTTGGCCTTCTTTGTCCTCTGTTTCCCTTCACTTGCAATATCAACAACAACGTTAGAAGAAGGAAGAGATGTTTGGGAAGCCACACGAGTTCGACCAACTTTCTTATCCTTAGGTGCAGGTATAGGCTTTTGTCTGAAGTGGCAATATTTCAACCATTTTTCTATTCTACTGATCACATTAAAGGTTTTGGCCCGAATGCTATCGGCCCCTTTCCTATTCCAATCAATTTCTGGGATAGGTTGTCCCTGTATCCTTTCATCGAACTCAGGGTCAACTACTTCCTCATCTCCATCTTCTTGCACCCCAGAAACATTAATGGATAAGCCCATTGTGACAATTTGCTGAATCGTGAACCTTGACCACAACCCTATTCTAACTTCAAACTCATCAGCACAGTTCTCCCAATAATCCTCCAAATGAGGTTCATGCCGAAAATCACTATCAACCTCTAAATTCTCTATAGAAAATGCCCGACTATCAAATTTGTATCTGACAACTTACGATTGCAACTTGAACTATTTGAGTTCAAGTTCAAGGTTCAATGCATCTGAAATAGATGTACAACTATAGTGACCAAGTTCTACAGGAAATACCACCCCAGACTTCCCTCCACACTTTTTGTCAATGTATGCTAGTTGACAACAGACTTCGATTAAAACATAACTATCCAAAACAAACTGGGGTAACTTGAAAACCGCCAACTTGAATATAGGTGAACTGAGAGAATTGGATAAAGTAACTACCATAAATGCCAATGAATTCCATGGACTCCATTGTCAACCTCTTATTAGTGTTTCCCTGCAATTCGTAAACCAATCTCCTTGCAAAAATGTCATTCCATCTCCTAAAATTCTCTGCATATCTCTGTTCTTGTAGGTGAGGGTAATATTCGTATATCTTTATTCCATCAATCCAAGGTTCATGATACATGCCATTCCAATCCCAGGTACATGCAAGCATATAAAATAAATATGAAGACATAAAGAAACTACTCATTCTTGCAAACCTGTTCAGACTCTCGTGCAATCTTTCTGCAATTACCTGCCCCCAATCTAGGTAGACGCTTTTGTTTAGCATGACTTGGATGTAGAAGTACATCCATTCTTCCCAGTAGAAGGCATGGACATTTCTTTTTAACCTATTCAACAGAATGACAATGTCTCGCACCTCTGTTATGAAGTGTTCTTTAGTAAGCGGCCTTGGCAACCTGGACTCCCCCTTTTGAATCTTTAGTAACCAATCCCTGGCAATCACACTTTTACAAGTACTCTTCTTCTTAGAAAAGAATGAGTATGATGTGCCAATAGTCCAATCCTCATATGGCTCCTTATGAGGAATACCCATGGCTTCCATTATGGTCTCCTTGTCAATTTTTAACAGCACTTCGTCATTGATGTTCCTGATACACCAGTGCTTCGTGTCATACCTATTCATACATTCCAATACTAACTCTGGGCATGGTGCAACAATGGGAAATGTGGTAGCCTCAATCAAACCACTCTTCACTATTCTATCCATCATTGAATTCTGAAATGGGTTTTTGGCTCTCTCAAAAAAATTGGAGAGATCTGCTAGGGCTAATGAGGTATCTCCCATTTCTGGGAGTGAACTAACTAGGCAAGAAGTGCGACCTAGTTTTGGTAGAGTAGGCCTCATAATGGCCCCTCTCATTTTAAATAAACAATTACAGGAATGCAATGAATTTTGTACACAACAAAGGGGAACGAACAACAACTTGCTTCCAAAATAAGTAAATACAACAGAAGAGAGAATGACTGAAACTAACTTGATCTCAACAGCAAATTCTCGGAATATTTTTGTGTGCAGATACAATACCTCCAATTTTCCTCGCTTGCATTGCTACTGAGAAAATTCTAGAAACAATTGCTAGATTTCGCAACAAAGATAGACAAAATAACACTCAAGACTTAGCTGGTTGTACTAATTAAGTTCGTTTGTGTGAGCTAACGCCTGATTTGATGTATAGCCGACATGCATTTAATTTCGGATCACTCCATCACATGACTCACGAATTATTATGATTGCTTGTCATAATTTTAGAAACTAACATTTTGAATCCCCCAGAATATTCTCTTTTCCCGCCACCACATTCACTTTATGATGCATGTATCATTTCTACATAAAACTTCGGTCCTTAAGAATTCGAGCTTTGAACTTTGAACCAAGAACCAAGAGGTTCAAAAGTTTAAGTTCAATATTGAGAAATAACACAGAGCAACACAAAACACCGACTACACGACAAGACAAATTACAGTTAATGAGCAAAGACAGAACCGATGCATGACTGACTTTGAACCTTGAACGTTGAACCAAAAAGGTTCAACGGTTCAAGTTCAATACAAATTGCAACAAAGCGCTCACTTTACCATAAAACAAAGCCATGAAGAAGAAGATTTTTTAAAGTGTGTTTTGAACTTTGAACCTTGAATTTTTAAAAGGTTCAAAGACTCGGGTTCAAAGAGAGGAAATATATGACCGAAAGAGAAAAGAAATGCCAAAAGGCGACCTCCGAGTTTGAAATTTTAATGAGAATTGGGGGGAGGCTAACACATTTACTTAGCCATTTCAGGCAATTTTATATACTTGTCCTCTACACTGAGATACTGAGATACTGCCACATAGTCATTGCTTCAGATTGTATCATTGCAACATTGATTCACATTGTTGTATTTTATCAATTCTCTCAATGGTCACTTGTTATTGAAGCCTTGCCAAATATTGTTTGTTGCTAGGGTCTGCCCTTATGGTTACTTTCTTAGGTTTCAAAAAGAACACACCACCATTCTTTGATCACTATTTTGTTTATAATGCTTTGTGCCATTTTGTAACTTTAATTGCAAATGTTTGTTGTATATTATCCTTAGAAAGCTCACTTTGTATGTCTTATTTTGTGACAGTCACTACAACGGTATACATTGTTATTTTTGCTTGCTTTCACTATGATTCTTTTACAAACATCATTTCTTAGTTGTCAATAAAAGTGAAGAATTTATGTCACTTCCCAATGGTGACTGCTACAATTCATTTGACCTGTGAGATCTTCTTGACTGGTATGCTGCAACTCATTAATCTTTCATGCTTTTGATGTTGATCTTATCTGGTGCTTCAAGACCAATATTTATGCTTTTTCATTGAAGCCTAGATGATTGCCTTCCATACTGTTCATTCTTGGCAATCACTGTATTCTTTTCTATGCTCTATGACATGATTTGCCCCATTAGTTGGCTATCACTACATGGTTCTAATGACTGTTCTTCTTTGAATCTGCATTGATTTTCAATGTATTTGAAGTTGCAAATATGTATCTTTATTGGTGGCTTGTTCACTATTATATGGCCATTTTCCCTCTGTTCCCTGGCTTTGATTCTCAAGATATCAGAAAGCAAATATTTGATCATTATCTTTATGACTTTGCAACTATGGTTTGCCCTTTTAACTGTCCAAAAATGGACTATACTTTTTTGTGTCATAGAACCTTGCATTTCTTATGGAGGACTGCTATCTTGTCTCAACAAACCTTTGCACTGTTATTTTTTGATATTGCTCTTAGTTGTGGTCATGATGATCTGTTTATACACAGTCAAAAGTGACTATGTTGTTTCTCCGATCACTAGTTTGACCTTTTTTTAATGTTGTATTCAAGATTGTCCTCTTTCTCATTCTTCATGGAATGGCGTTGTGATCTCTAATATAGCACTGTATTTCTATCAAAAATGGTATCAAACAGTCTAGTAGGCTTCTTTGATCTAGCTCTTCTTGGGACTGTTAAATTGTCCTCTATGAGGTTCATTGTAGTCCTTGCCTTTATTGCCATAAACTTGTACATTCTATTATGCCTTACACCTGAAACCCTGCACTTTGATACTTGTGCCTTGGTCACTGTCACCTTATTGTCCTTGTAGGAAATGGGACTATGTCATTGACTTCTCTTTGGTACTCTAATGGCTGCTATATCTAATATCTCTGCAATTCTTCTTTTCATTTCTATTTTCTATCCTTAAACCATGGCTGCTTTCATTTACAAAAAACCTGCCTTCAACACTACATATACTGCTACCTCGATCTAACTGTACTGATCACTGATTCATCACAGACCTCTAATAAGGTCACTGTGGCATAGTGATATGAGGCATAAATGTGTTGGCTTGATGATGATTGTAATGTATTCATCATATGTTGTCATTGATTAAACACACACACACACACATGATTATATTGACTACCGGTGTAACTTCAATTGTTTACACTGTCAACCAATATGTTAGAGGTTATACTAAGAGGTTTATCTCTAACCGGTACTTTGTGCCAATTGATATGTTCATAAGAGACAACCTGTGGTTATACTAAGTCGACATCAAGATGAAGATCAAGATGGAGATCAAGCGGAGATTCAAGGATGACGGTTCATATGATTTACTCAAACCGGTATTTGATTGTTCCAACCGGTATTCGGTAATTTTGTGGTGAGTTACTAACACCGACTGCTTGGTGGTAATTTTTGTGATGAGTTATGATCACTTGTCCAGATACATTGCACCTAGGAAATTGTGTTATGATTTCTAGAGGCCGACATGAAATCATAAAGTATATATATTGACATCGCAATGAATTATTTGATATAAGTGAAAGTGTTATATTATGTACGAAGGGAAAAAGAGTTAAGTTGTAGAGTATGCAGAAGAACAGTGTTGAATATGCTTAGAAGGATCTGATCAAGCAAGTATTGTGCTACTCAGAACAGATCAAACCAATCTTGTTGTTTTTTAACAATTAAAGCAGAATCAAATCCCCTAACCGGGTAAGCTCTAACAAGCTTAAATGTATAAATCCTTTAATAGGGTGATCCATTAGTTTGGATTCAGAAATCTTCCACCGAGGTTACTCCTAACAGGGTACTACCTTTAACATGGTATAAGCTTCTAATCAAGCTTTGGGATCTCTAACAAGATTCGCTCCTAGCAGCGCACTTTGTAGACCTTAACCGACCAGTTATCTATTATTGTAGATAGTTAACTTGTGAGTTCCATCTCACTGTGGTTTTTACCTATTTGGGTTTTCCACGTACAAATACTTGCGTTATGGTGGATGCCACTTCCTTTCTTGAAGATTTTAAGGAAGAACATATTAGAATCATTTTGAGTTGAGTTCATGGAGAGAACATGTATTTAGAGAGAACTCACACATTAACTAATTAAGCCATTTAGGCTATAACTGGTTATTTGTCAACCGGTGAAATACCCGTTCGAAGACGAATTTCAAAAGATACGGTATTCTCTTTAACCGGTTCTACTTCTGATGGGCGTGCCTTTTCTGTTAACAATATTAAAGACCCTGCAGTGAAACTAGCAGCAATGGTGATAGGCTACCAAGTATTTTACTCTAGTAGACTTAATAGTGTTCCATCTGCAACAATTCATACAACTCACAAAATGATTGTTGATAATGCAAATTATGATCTCTGTGAAGCTATCAGGAGTCAATTGTTTCTAAATTTGCAATCTATTAAAAAGGACAACAGTCAAAAGTTCAAATTTGGTCAGTTATTAGCTGGGTTATTCTTCTATTTCCAGAACTTTCTACCGGGAATTGGAGACATTGAATGGTCAAAAGACCTACTAGTCTCTGCACAAATCAAGAACAAAATTAAGGCCATAAAAAATACTTTCCCTGTAGCCATGAATAAGTATTTTAATGAATTTCAGAAAAAGATGAGCATGTGAATGAGATTACCAGAAGATGTGGTAAGGCACTTTACAAAAGACATAATCTTTACTGTTACCACTGACTTTTGCTTGATGCAAGCAATTGAGCCAAGAGAAAAGAGATGGAAGACATGAGTTATGAGGTGAACTATGATCTATTGGTTGGTTATGCTAGTACCCTATTAGCATCTCCTAAAGACAAAAAGAAGGCAAAATTGGACATTGTGGCAGTCCAAGTTGCAGCAGTAGAAACCAGTACCACTCATGTTACTAATGTGAAAGGAAGGAAAAAGAAGTGTGCTTAAGCACCTCAAATGATAAAGACCACAAGGGTGATTCAGAGTATCCAATCCAAAAAGGAACAGGCACCTAAAGTATATACAAAGAAGGAGAATGCACCAAAGAAGAGAAATCGAAAACTTATTCTTCAACTAGAATGCGAAGGTTCAGATACTGAAGAAGAACCTAAGAAGAAAAAGGATACCGGTAGAGTAGAAAAATCAGTTAAGGAAGTGCCAAAGGCAACTGTGCCTATTGATATAGCATCTTACAAGCCTGAAATCCATTTTGAAAGAACAATGAAGACACTAGGGAGGAATAGGTTTGACAATGTCAAAGAGCATTTTGATTCCTTCACTGAAAATGAGAAAGAGCAAGTCATTCAACAGGTAATCACTCATTTGTGTCATTACAGTAGATATCCACATGAACTGGAAAAGGATATCTCAAATTCTTTGTACACTATTCTTTTGGGTAAATGGGAGGAAGCTATAAAATTAGAAAAAGAAATCATTGATGAAATATTTGTACAATATTTTTCTAAACTTTCTAAAGATGATATTAGTGCCTTAGTCGCTCGATACAAATCTCAGTTTATGTTCAAAGCAAGAAGACTGAAGTTACTCAACAGAAAGAAAGCAATTATTGAAACTGAGACCCATCGAATAGCCTGTGAAATCAAAAGAATGGAAGAACTCGTCCAATCCTCTATGAATGAGGATAATGTTGTAGATGATGTTAATCGATCGGAAATGGATGAAGAAGAGATTATATGAGCTGATGAGGTCTATCCTATCAGGAAAAAGGATGACTCCATTATTCATGTTGTTGATGATGTTCAAGACACAGTTGATCTATTTGGAGACAACACTACACCAGATATGGAGCCTCCTGCAATTACTAATGTACAGGTTACCTTAGTTGAGCAACTAGAAACTCAACTAAAAGTGGAAAATCCACCAGAAACAACACAACTGGAGAAACCCCAATCTCCATCGGTCATTCAAGTTACTCAGAAGGAGTCTACTGAAATTGTTGTCACACAGTCCTCTGAAAAGGAAACAGAGAAGAATATAGAGAAAGCAATCATTAAGGTTGTATCCTCTGAACCAGCAAAGCAAAAGAAACTTGATGAGGATGATGATGATTCTTTAATTATTTCAGGACCTATTGATATGAACAACCTGAGCGCATCAGAAATGATGAAGATTGCAAGTGTCATGCAATCTAGAGCGCATAAGAAGAGACTCAAAGAGCAAAGGGTTGAAGCTGAAACAATTTAGACAACAGTAGATATTTTATCTGGTCTGCTACCGGAAACATCAACAACACATCTACCTACACCTATTAGCAAACTTGGTCAGTTAGTTGCATATGCATCTGATCAAATCAAGTCACTAGAAGATGCTGCCCAACTCTATGCTGAAAAGAGTCACAAGAAGATATATGCAGAAAAAATGGCAAAGGATATTGATAATGGAAAAATGGCTTTGTCGCACAATAAAGATCTATTGAGTAAAGCTATTGAAACAAGAGGAAAGTATCTTGCTTCCACCTCTAATGTTTTTTTCTTTTATTTTGACATTTCAAAAAGGCGTACATAAACAAAGCAAGAGCTGGAAAGGATATGCAAGGCATATGTCCCACTTCAAGACTCTATATTTGCCTTTAGCAAATTTGTAGATGATTTGCATAACAAGCTGGATATCTATGATAATGAGAAGGCAAAGAGACTCTGGTCTCTCAAGGAACTCAAGAGTCTGCTCACATCACAAGTAGACATATTACAGAGAGCCTACTCAAATACAAAAGCTATCTTAGCAACTCCTGAAACCAACACACTGGACTCAATGGAAGAATTCCATTCACAACTAATGTCTACATTCGAGTATATTGAGAACGTGTTGGAGTCATGGACCAATTCTTTGTCACAGTTGAAGAAGAGCTACAATGTTATTTTCATGAGAATTGCTTATGCCTGAACTTTGATTCAAGTTTTTCAGTTCGTATATGCTAAACACTTTGATATAAAATTTCTCTCTCTCTATATATTTTGCTTTTTCAATTTGGCATTGTTGTCAAAGGGGGAGTAGAAATATGTATGTGTGTTTTTGAAAATTTCGTATAATTGTATGCATTAAGGGGGAGCATGAGTATATGTTTAAATTTGTTGTGTATGCACACTTAGCGGTATTACTGTAAAATTTTCTAGGTGATGCCATCAATGCCAAAGGGGGAGATTGTTGGCTTGATGACGATTGTAATGTATTCATCATATGTTGTCATTGATGAAACACTCTCACACACATGATTATATTGACTACCGGTGTAATTTCAATTGTTTACATTATCAACCGGTATGTTAGAGGTTATACTAAGAGGTTTATCTCTAACTGGTACTTTGTGTCAACCGATATGTGCATAAGAGACAACCCGTGGTTATACTAAGTTGACATCAAGATGGAGATCAAGCAGAGATTCAAGGATGACGGTTCATATGATTTACTCAAACCGGTATTTGATTGTTCCAACCGGTATTCGGTAATTTTGTGATGAGTTACCACAGATCGTGATGAGTTACTAACATTGACTGCTTGGTGGTAATTTTTGTGATGAGTTATGATCACTTGTCCAGATACACTGCACCTAGGAAATTGTGTTATGATTTCTAGAGGCCGACATGAAATCATAAGGTCTATATATTGACATCGCAATGAATTATTTGATATAAGTGAAAGTGTTATGTTATGTACGAAGGGAAAAAGAGTTAAGTTGCAGAGTATGCAGAAGAGCAGTGTTGAATATGTTTAGAAGGATACGATCAAGCAAGTATTGTGCTACTCAGAACAGATCAAACCAATCCTGTTGTTTTCTAACAATTACATCAGAATCAAATCCCCTAACCGGGTAAGCTCTAACAAGCTTAAATGTATAAATTCTTTAACGGGGTGATCCATTAGTTTGGATTCAGAAATCCTCCACCGAGGTTACTCCTAGCAAGGTGCTACCTTTAACAGGGTATAAGCTTCTAATCAAGCTTTGGGATCTCTAACAAGCTTCAGGCCTACAAAGCACTTTGTAGACCTTAACCGGTCAGTTATCTATTAGTGCAGATAGTTAGCTTGTGAGTTCCATCTCACCGTGGTTTTTACCTATTTGGGTTTGTGAGTTCTTTCTTTGTCCTTAGAGTTTGTGGGTCTGCTCTATGTTCTTGAAGCTCATTGCTCACAATGACTTCAAACCTGCCTCTTTGACTATCTTTGTGTGTCACTTGATTGATTTTAACAGTGATTTGTGATGAATGGTTCTTTGAGTCCCCGTGACAACTTTGTAACAACAAAAAGACTGCAACTATCTTTTAGTATCCTTATTTCTTTGCTCATTGATCGTCCACTGTTCTGTTCAAGAACTATATTGCTATCATAATACTTATAACCTTCAGCTTCTTTAAGTTGTGATGCCCTTTTTAAACAGACCTCTGCAGTTCTATGACTGGTGATTTGTATCTCCTGTGACTTGCATGGTGGGTGCTTATTACTGGGCTTGCTCCATGGATTCATTGATGCTGCACTTATCCTCACTGTTCTGTTGACTCTTTATCAGAAAATATGATTGCTACTTTGCTTCTGAAGTCTTGGACAGGCTAGTAATCAGCATGCCCTCTCTATAGCACTGATTTTTGTCTTTAAACCCTTTTTGGCTCTATTTATAGCTTTGATCAATGTCCCCTCTATTTTTTCATTCATGTATTCATGTGCCCTTTAGACTGCTGCTAAGAGTATCTAAACTCAAATTGGGCTGCTATAGAAAGACTTGATCATGACTGCATTACATGTTTTTTTTTTGTTGGGCATACTCTACGATTAATGGTGTAAAACACATGGCAAGAAGTTTCTCAAAACTACACATGATATTAATTCAAACAAAATATTGGCCTTATGATAAATCATTTAAAACCCTTTCATGAAAAACTTGAAGCCAAAAGAATAATCAATACTATGCCTCCATGAAACTCTTATTGAACAAATGTAGAGCTCTATACTCTCTGCATGGGTTTACTAACAATGCATAAGGTAAGATACATACCTAAGGCATGTGTGGAACTATTTGATGAAGTTGTATGACTAGTTCTTAACATTGGGATCCATCTGTTACAAATTCCCTTTATTACTGCACTTTGAAAACAGAGAACTCCACATTCACTGTTGGTTGCCTCATGCCATTATTTTCTCCACCAAAGCAGCTATTCTTTGTGAGATTTGTTGTTATTATCTTGTGATTTCATGGTATTTTTCACATGAATCCTTTTACATTGATTCTCATGACTTCCTTTGTTTCTATGAGTGCCCCTTCCCAATTAATGCTTATGACTGTCAATATTGACATCTCTGTCAATTTTGTTCATACATGTAGACTGCAACTTTTCTTTCTCTGTCAACATTCTTTGCTTCAAACAGCCCCTTCACATACTCAAGGTCACTTCACAACTCTAATTCTTACCACAAGAATAGGCTTCC
This sequence comes from Cryptomeria japonica, assembly GCF_030272615.1. NCBI lineage: Eukaryota > Viridiplantae > Streptophyta > Pinopsida > Cupressales > Cupressaceae > Cryptomeria > Cryptomeria japonica. The sequence goes on along the minus strand of NC_081407.1, from coordinate 951,972,653 downwards.
AACATATTGGCTAAAATACCAATCCTTTTATCACTCCTCCATTGGATTAGACCTGTCCACACACACAAGCATTAGTATGAACCAAGCTTTATTGTCACTCAACATCAAATGTTACCTTCAAATCTGATTAGAGTCATCAACCCTGATCAACAAGTCTTGATTCTTGACCCTTTAATTGTTCATAACCTATAACAACCATCATGAGCCAAATTCCAATATTGATCCACACAACAATAACCAATCATTTAACAAGTTGTCCTCTCACAAATGTGACTGTCATAATTGTGACAGTCTGACAGTACCACACTCTGTTATTCACGAATTTAATTTCAGACAATATTTGGAAAATCGCTCCAGTGAAGATGTAGAGAACTAGGATTAAAAAAACATATCCAAAATATATCCAGATCCAACGGTTCATTTGAGAGTTATGCTCCCCATACTGAGACCCATTTTTACTGCCATAAAGACGGGTCTGTTAGTAAGGGTTTCATGACAGTTTTCAGAAAAACCAATGGATCTCTCATTACAGAAAATGACATGAGTTCAAACTTGCCTCAAAAGAGAGTTAAGACACCATGTTAAACAATCCAAATGATTAGAAGACCGTTCCAATCCATCTACTGACATGAATAGGCATAACAAACTGTGAAAACATGTTTGAACCAAATAATGAACAACAAATCTGCAAATTTAACACAATGTCTATTCAAAACTTTATGGAAATACTTTACAAAAATTTTGTTGATGGATACAAGCCTCCTTTATTCCATTCCTTCCCCTGTTGCAATCCAAACATGGATTTTATGCAATTCAAAATACTTGACTGTCTCCTTCTGCAGAATTTACAAGACAGTCAGAGGTGTATATGTTCCTATCATTCCTTGCACTCCCTCTAACTTGTCTCTATCCCTAACGTTCGACCATTACTGACTTTTATAATGTTCTTGACAGTTTACAACTGCCTTAACCAAGCTCAAGGACCGAATACCCTTGTTTGCAACCTTTTTTTCGCTATTTTAGCAACTTTTGAGAATGTTGCTTTGACAACTTTTTGACATGATTGACATTTTGCTACTAATGGCCTTAGAACTTTGTATAGACATATTTAACATCTTGGAATGGACCAATTATGGCCTTTTACAACACAGTTACCCTTTCATGGGTACATTTACACATTTGACTCTTTTGTCCAAAATAGGACTTTAATGGACAACTTTGACAATTTCATTAGATTGCTTTATCAAATACATCAAAATGACTTTGAATGACTCTTAGTACATCAAGAATGACTTAAGAACTCATAACATTTCATATTGATTTACTGGTATGCTTGTGTGCTTAGGTGCCTCTGCACCAGGAGGTCATCTTGGAATGACTAAAATACACATGGATCAAATCCCACAAAAATGAATAAAAATTGTTTATGAAAGACTTCAATATTTGATACAAATACGTGACTGTGTCATACTATTTGCTTGAACTTGTATTGAGATTATCATTTGATTTCCCTTAAGACTGTGATTTTCATGCTCATTGTACTCTTAATCTGCTCATTGACTGTGAAGATGCCTCAAGAAGCTTTTTCATCTGCTATGTGCCCTGTTACTTTGTCTTTATGATATAGAACTATCATCTAACAATATGCCCTGCCAATATGACTGCTCTTAATGCTCTGGGTTGTCATCATGCCACCATTAATTGACTGTCTTCTTTTTGGAGCTCATTGCATGCCTGGAATTGTCTTTGCATGCTTTTGTGATTAAGAAATGCTATTGATTGATGGTCACAAGGCTTATTCACTCCTTTAACAATCTTTCAATTGTCTTTGGTGGCTTCTTAAAAGCTGATCTAATAGCTCTTACACAGATTTAGGCCTCCTTTCTACCATTGCACACCTCTATCTATGAGAAAGATCTCATCATGTGTGTGTCTTATATTTAACTGTCTTTGATAAGACTATCTTTTGGTCTTTTTATGAATCTTTGCTCCATATTTCCAGAAGACTAACCCTAAAGGGTTTCAAGAAGAAATCTTACAAACTAATTAAAAACTTTCTTTCATTATGACTGTTACAAGTTGTCAACTCAACCTACTTGCCTACTTGCAGTGTCTTGGTTGACTTTGAGTAATTGATTCCATTTGACAATCTGTGTTCTCCTATTTTCTTGTACAACAGGTCAAATCAGGAACCTTATTTGATAATATTTTAGTTTCCGATAACCCTGAATATGCAAAGAAGTTAGCAGAGGAGATATGGGGCAAAAACAAAGATGCGAGTCAATCTTGTAACAAGGTGTTTATCATTGTATTGAGTCTGATGTTCATCGATATCTTTTGCTTCCCTTATTTTGCAGGTTCTCTATGAGGCATTGATTGGACATAGAGTAAGTTGGAAAAAAGCCCTGCAATTTCTAAATTAACGATTCTCAAAATCAAAGCAGACAAGAAAGAATGATTGTCAACCCTACATTATGCTTATAGATGAGCTTGATCTTCTTGTCACAAGAAATCAATTGTTAATTCTATACTTAACTGATTTTTTTTAATTGTAGATATGGAGAAACAAGCTAGAAATAGAGAAGGAATGAGAAACTTTCTATTTTTAAATCCATAACTTTGCAAGTTACGTCAATTGTATTTTTGTTTCCACGTGGACTAATTTTTGTATATGACATAGAATAACCAAATTCTAAAACATCTATTTCTCCTTTTTAGGTTCTATACAATATATTTTATTGGCTGATTAGAGCCCATTCTTAGTTGATAGTCATTGGTAAACAAATTTCAAACTACTACTTGCACTTACTACAAAGATCATAATAAAAGCATTGTATTTAATTTGGATTGTTGAGATGTTGATTGTTATTTGGAATTTATAATAGGTATAGTAAACACAATGGATCTGCCAAAGAAATTGCTTCCACGTATAGAAAGTCATATGGGAATGAAAAGATTGTGCTTTGGCTCCTATTCTTATCAGCAGCCGTAGGAGATTATTTCTAGTCGTTTAAATGGAATTTAGGCATTTGAAAAACAAGTTGTTGAGTTTGTTTTACGAAAGGTATGCATATAGTAATGAATTTTTTTTTATTGATACACTTTGCATAATAAGATTAAGAGCTTTGCTAGGTTTCTGTAAGAGATAAGTTGCTTAAACTAATGCAATTTTTTCTTCTTGTATCATCAAAACATATTTTAAATAGTTTCTTTCCAAGTGAACTTTTGGATAAACATGTATTGCAGGTTGCAATAGTTTTTGGAGATGCTCGTTGAGCATTGGAGCTATGTAGACGTGTTGTAGAGCTTGCAAAATTCAAAGTCCAACAGTTGGATGCTCCTCAATTTGCTATCTCGTTGCAGATTATCTCTTCCTTTGTGGATGTTGGGGATCCTCCTCTTGTGAGCTCGAGCTCTTGGTTTTTGGCTTCTTGACTGTTGGGTTGATTGGGTCTTTGTTTTGGGTTGCATCTACATGGTTGATGCTTTTTGTTCTCAACTATTACTTGTATCGGGGTTGGTAATGATCTTCATGTATTCGACTTCTATATATATTGGGGGATTTTTTGTATCTTGACTTGTGGGGCCTCTCTAATGTAATGGGTTTTTTGGCATTTTGGATAGTGTTAGGCTTTTCTTTTTGTGGGCTACAAGCAAAGGTTTTCTTCTAGATTCTTTTTTGCCGGTATGCCCTTTTGAATCCGGTTGTAAATGACTTAATATTAATTAAATTTAATGGCTTTGCCATTTTTTATTAAAAAAAAATGATTAAATTAATGACTATATGATTAAATATATGACTAAATAAATAACCAAATAACAACAATCAATGATTAAATTAATGATTAAATATATGACTTAATTAGTGATTAAATATATGACTAAATTAGTGACTATCATGACTAAATAAATGACCAGATAACAAAAATCAATGACTAAATATATGCCTAAATTAGTGACTATCATGATTAAATAAATGACCAGATAACAACAATCAATGACTAAATATATGACTAAATCAATGACCAAATTGATGACCAAATTGATCAATCAAAATAACTAGTGGTCACATGACCAAATTGATGACCAAATTGATCAATCAAAACAACTAGTGGTCACATGACCAAATTGATTTATGATTGGCAATAAACTACCAAGGGTCACGTGATCAAATTTAGTCATTTATCTGCAATTTTTGGTAGGTTATTTAGTCATATATTGTTGTTTTTGTACTAGTGTTCAATAGATAGAGAGGGAGAGATATAGATTGAGGGTGATATGGAGAGATATACATGGATAGGGAGAGAGATGAAGGGATAGGGAGATAGTAGTGAAATATATGGAGAGAGATGAATGAATAAGAGGGGGGAGAGGCATATATATATATATAGGCCCAATAGTAGTAAGTATTATAGTAGCCGCCGCATTATCCAACATTTCTGCGTGTTCATCAGCTTTCCATGAGTTCTAGTTGGGCCCTATATCTGGAAATGTTATATATATATATATATATATAGAGAGAGAGAGAGAGAGAGAGAGAGAGAGAGAGAGAGAGAGAGAGTTTCTAAATATTGTCGACATCAAAATATTCAAAATTGACATTACATTAAAATTGAAATAAATCCAATTCAATCAATATATGTATGTATGTATGTGTATATATATGTGTGTGTATATACTTACACACACGTGTGTGTATGTGTGTGTATGCATATGTGTATATATGTATGTATGTATATGTATATGTATATGTATATCTATGTATGTGTATATATATATATGTATATGTACACACACACACACACACATGTCAATTACTCAATTTCATTTTCAATTAATTAATCTTAGTTCATATTAATTTAAAATTTAAATATTTAACTAGACATAATTTTTGTTGGCATCAAAATAATCATTGACATTACACTAAGGTCAAAGTAAATCCAATCAATTTTAATATATGTTTTTTTGTCAATTACTCGATTTCATTCTTAAATAATCAATCTCAATTTATGTTAATTTACAAATTAATTATTAAACTAGACATGAATGGTATGTTTTCTTGCCTAATTTAGTAACAATTTAAAATCCTATTTTATTCACATGTATGTCAAAGTTTCATTAGAATAGTGATCATGTAAGGCGAGAGACCTACAAATCATGGACTTTGTTACATGGAGCATTTTGTATTGCCAATTTAGATATCAAATGTCACACTAACGATTTTAATAGAATTTGACATGTCCATATTAATGAAGTAGAATAACTAAGGAAAGTGGTCTAATTATAAGAAATTGTTGACTTGCTTAATTTAACAATTCAATAAAATATTGACGAGAGACAAAAGTGAGATTAGACAATCCAAAGAACTTGTATTCATATAAGGGTGGCCACCACTTTAAAGGTGTTGCCTCTTTCAAGTGAAAAATTAACTGGGGGTACTGCTACACAGTTTAAATTTAAGATTGCATTTTACAAATTTAAAATTTATCAAATTCTATAATTTTGATTTGTTATATTTTATATATAAATATATGATTATAATATTATAGATGATATTATTAGTAAATGTAAAAAAAACTACAAGTAAATACAATATAATTTTTTAATGAAAATATATACTAATTCAAAATATTTCTAAATATAAGATTATAAATAATTTTTTGTTTTAGAATATTTTAAATATTTTTTAATATCAGTATAGAGAATTATTTTCATTTAATAGCAAATTTAAGATTTTTTGTTGTGTGTGCAAGTATTTTATGTCTATCATATTTATTAGAGAAATATATACTAATTTAAGACTATGTTTTTTGTCCTTTTAGGATATTTTAAAAATTAGATCCTGACCATGTTTTAATGTCAATTTAGAAACTTATTTTTGAAGTGATCCAACTTTAATATGACTATAGACTTATTTGTAATTTAATAGTAAACTAAATTTTTTGTTTTGCATGCAAGTTTTTAGTATATCATTTTATCATATTTATTAGAAAAACACACTAAATTACAATATTTCAAAGATAAGATTACAATGTTTTTTCCTTTTAGAATATTTTAAAGATCAAATTTTGAATTTTTTTTAATATTAATTTAGAAACTATTTGAAATGATCCAACGACTCTTAAAATTGCAATCGTCTTGCAAGTCTCTCCATAAACATGGACTATAGCTCACAAAAGTTAGAAGATTTAGTTCATATAAAGAACACCTTTGGCATATTTAGGTCAGATAAATTTGGACCTTTCTAAAATTGAATGCTATTAGAAGAAGTTGTAAAGAATGTAGATTTTTGAGGGTCTTCTTTATTTTACCAGTAAATGCATATGGGTACATTACTAGAACACTTAAAAAATGCAATATATAATGCTCTATTTTTTATTGCAGTCTTCTACCAGCATCTAGCCACTCTCACCTAAGATTGTAGGAGAGTCATGTTGGAGATTGTTGGAAGTATGCTGCAAATATGTGCCCGAGAGATATTTGAGAGATATGTTGTCATTGATGTCAACATATTTCTCTGTCTATGACAGTGATGCAGCGAAGTTCAGTAAGTGAGTTGGTTTGTTTAGCATGTTGATGACCAGAGTTTGCAGATTAAAGGGTTTTTAGAGGATTGTCTATAGTTGATTCAGTGCAATTTTTAGAGGTCCGCATGAAGATTTGAGTGAGTTATGGCTATATGTGTTTTGGTTGGTTTTTCAGTTGTTCGGTGATGACAAAGTGTTAGTATTTTAATTTGCATTGCTCCACATTGTAATATATTGATCTGCAGATTTGGAGGAATGTTTGGGACATTGATGTGTGTCCTCAATTCAAGTGGTTTGTGGTTTGGAGCTCCGCAAGTGATTTTTCAAGGTTGTCAGTCATTGCAGTTAGTGTTCTTGAGGTTCGGTATGAAGATGATGTGATTCTAGTAATTTGTGTTGATGTGGATGTTGCAATAGTAATTCATGATGCTTGTGGATGTTTCTGGATTGTGTGCCTTTTGTGTTGGTGGTCCGCATTGATAATTGAGCTCGTAATTGATGATTTTCTCTGGTGCATTAGTGTTCTTCATGTTTTTGGACAACCGAATGGTGGTAGTGTGTTGTAGATGTTCAATGTATATTCCTTGGAGGTGTTTCGTATTTGAGGCGTATGATTTGGGTCCATGCTATGTCTTGGCTGACATTGCTTGGTCTGCATGTGATATTGTATTGTGTGTGGTTATATTTTTATAATTAGGTGGTGAGTGTTGAGCCGACCTTGTTGATTTTTCCAAGGTCAATGTCATGTATAAATAAATGTAATATCTTTGTCTTTGAGTGGTGTTGTGAATGAGAGTGTGAGTATATGAGTGAATAATGTATTGGTCTTTCGGAAGCAGAGAAGAAGTGTGAAGGAGAAATTGAAAGTTATGCGTTTAACTGGAATTGTAACCAACATTAAGGAGATGCTATTTTCCAATTCATTACTTCCGGATGTGATATGAATCTATCTATAAGGTAGTGATCCTTCCCTGGGTTGTAGCCCTTTTTGTTTTTGAGTAGTGAGCTCTAGGCAGTGTGCTTGAATGCATGTACATTCCCCATTGTAATACTTCTATACTTTTAACAGAGTATACTCATATTGTGGGTGTGTTCCCACCATGGTTTTTCCCTTGATCAGGTTTTCCATGTCAAAAATCTTGGTGTTATGTGTGTTCTTGATATGTTGCTGATTTATGCTTTCATGCTTAATTATCAAATCTGAGAATAAGTTTAAGTTGTATAAGTTTTTGAGATAACTGATTCACCCCCCCCTCTCTTGGTTGTCTGCCCTATTTCCATAAAGTCAAAACACTACCCAAATAGTGTTTTACATTTTCTAGCCACATGAAGTTGATTGTTTTTCCTTGAAATGGCCAATCTATGTCTTTCAAATCATTTTTCAGGCACAACTGCTTCAATTTATATACTAGTAATTGCGCTTTGGTGTGCAATGGGTACACCAAAGAAGTGTGGAAGATTGTTTAGGGAAAATTTTGGTGTATTTTGCATATTTTTTTTTAGTGCATAAGTTTAATTGGCAGGCTATTTCAAAATTGATGTTGTTTGTGCAACCAAAGTTTCAATTGAGAAGTGATAGCTTAAAATGAACTATGCATCTAGTTATAGGGATCAAAAAATGACTAAAAAAAACTTTGATTCGGGAAGATAATTATATTCCATTACCAATAGGTGGAGAGGGAGATAGATATATGAATAGGTAGAGAGGGAGGGAGAGGAAATGAGAGATGTAAAAGGAGAGAGAGAGAGAGAGAGAGAGAGAGAGAGAGAGAGAGAGAGAGAGAGAGAGAGAGAGACATGGAAAGATAAAGACACAATAACTGATATATAGAGAAAGATAGAAGGATATATAGAGAGAGTAGGAAAGATAATATGAATAAAAGAAAGATAGAGATAATGAGATATAGATAGAGAGGAAGAGGAAAATATGGGAAGATAGAGCTTGAGGGAGAAAGAGAGAGATAAAGGAGGTAATAGAGAGAAGAAGAGAGAGGGAGAGAGATAAAGATAGGGAGGGATAAACAAGGAGTGTGTATGAAAGTGTGAGAGATATTGAGATAGAGATGGAGAGGAGTAACAGGAAGTATGTAAGAAAGATTTAGAGAGATAGATAGATAGAGGATAGATAAATAAAGAGATATAGAAAGAGGGAGTAACACAAATGTAGAACACAAGATATCACTGAGAAGGGGGTGAATCAGTGATTATAAACAATTTCAAATAGTGTGTGAAACCGGTAGAATAATGAAAACACTAACAAGAAATCACACACAAGAGCACATCACATAACACTAGATATACAAGGAAAACTTAATGTGGGAAAAACCTCGGTGAGAAATGCTGCTGGAGATCTACTGCTCCAATCTAGCTTCAGAATGATACAACAATTTTACAATGTTTAGGGCACCAACCCAAGGAGCACCAACCCCTAACAATTTATGGGCACCTATCCAAAGGAGCACCAACCCTTGATCTATTCTAAGCACCAACTCAAGGAGCACCAACCCCTACACTGAGCACCCACTCAGTGAAATACAATGAGATATAAAATCAATACAATGATAAACATCTTTTTACAAATGAGTTTTAAAACCTTTGCAAGCTATTCAATGTGTCGGTTGAACTATTTTCTGTCACACTGCTTTTCTACTGGATCTTAGTTCTCTATGTTTGAATCCTCTTTAACTCAGCTTCTGCCTAGCCGGATCTCCTCTCACTCTCTCTCTGCTCTCCTTCACTCTCAGTGGCTACCTTACCAGTTCAATCTCTGTCTGTTTGATAGACTTTTATGCTCTGTAACAGTTTACCGGTTACCTTAAACCTTGGCAGTTCTTCTTCTAACACTCAGTCACTTCAATATTTTGTTGTCAACTCTCAGACTAGTCAAATATCCTCTAGTATAACCTGACGCTCTTTTCTCATCAACCATCCCATTTGCTTAAGTCTTTGATCTGGATATTTGTACACATGCTTTCCCACCAAAAACAAAGTTCAAACTTTACGCGCCTAGGGTTTTCTTCACTGACTCAATCCGTACCAAATCAAATCAGATCTTATTTCTTGGATTGACAACCTGCAACAAATCAAACATCAATGCCATTTTTTATCCCTCCAATACATGTTCACTATATTTAGCAAACTGGATCCTGTTCATCGGCCTTGATTTTGTCGATTAAAATAAATGATCTAGTTGTTTCCTTCTCCAGATCAACAAGATGATAAGATGTCCTACTTCGATCATAACAACAAAAAATCCCTACCTTTTGATCTTCTTCGAGCCGCAATCCTTTGCAATCGATCTGTGATTTCTGCAGTCTTCATTTAATATCGACCTAATCAGCAACTACCTCGCTGATGCACTATTCACCTACCACTGCATGTTCGCCACCTGGAGTCCACGTGACATCTCTGTCAGCATCCAATTCACTTGATTGTGTCGGTTCAAACTCGTTCACTGACCGAACATACTATTGGTATACACCAACCAGTTAACCTTCATATCATGCACTTCTCTGTTCTGCTAGTTAGGACTTGTTATCATTTACCGGTGACAATCCTCAACCGTTTTGCCAAAGTGGCAAACACTTCACATCCTTTCATCTTCTTATCCAGGTCCCTCAATTTGTCTCTTTGCTTGCTTACCAATCGACATACTTACCAGTTGACATCAACATGCCAACAATCTTCAATACATCTACTTGCATACCGGTAACATCAACTTGCATACTGGTTGACCTCAATGACAACACAATGCCAAAAATCTCCCCCTTTGGCATTGATGTCAACACATAATGTCAACTCACATTTTATTCACAACTGCACTCTTTCTCCCCCTTTGACAACAATGACAAAGGGCTCAACCATCAACTTCACTCCGGTTCACTCTTCGTTCCAAACTCAATACACTCTCCCCCTCAAGCCGATTGCGACTTTTGTAGAAAGACAAATTGAATAGATAACTTCTCTAAATCTCAAACCTGTCGATGGTGCACACTCTCCCTCTGTTTACAACATATGGTCCAAGAGTCAAAATATGTATAGCTTTGAACTCCCCCTGAACCACAGATCTCCATACACATTTAAGTGCAGAAAGCTAGTGGGATAACTCCTAACGTATGTCTTAGATACTCAAATGTGTTTGCTGGTAGAGGTTTTGTGAAGATATCAACAACTTGTTCACTTGTAGGGACATATTATACCTTTGCTTCTTTCTCTGCAACCTTCTCCTTGAGAAAATGGTATTTGATGGCAATGTGCTTTGTCCTTGAGTGCATAATCGAATTCTTTGAAATGCTGATTGCACTTGAGTTATCACACCGGATAGGAATAGGGTCAAATATTTCTACTTGAATGTCCTTGATTGTCTTCTTCATCCATAACACCTGAGAACAACATGTAGCAACAACAATATACTCTGCCTCAGTAGTAGATAAGGAGACGAAATCCTACTTCTTGATGTGCTATGAAACCAACCAGTTACCCAAAAAGAATGCTCCACCACTTGTGCTCTTCTGGTAATTAATGCAGCCTGCCCAATCAACATCAGTGTAGGCCTGTAATGTGAAACCTCCTTGCTTTGGATACCATAGTCCATAATTAAGTGTTCCTTGTAGGTACTTGAAGATCCTTCTAACTGCATTCACATGTGACTGTTTAGGTGTAGCTCGAAATCTTGCCACCATAAATAATGCCTACACTATATCCGGTCTTGAGGCAGTAAGATATAATAGACTACCAATCATGGATCTATACAAGGCCTGATCCACTTCCAGTGACTCATCAAATTTTCTCAACTTGCATCCGATCACCATGGGGTACTTACTGGTTTGTTGTCCTCCATCTGAAACTTCTTCAACATATCTTTGGCAAACTTGATTTGAGAGATAAATATTCCTTTATCTTGCTGTGAAATCTGCAAACCAAGAAAATATGACAACTCTCCAAGCATTGACATCTCAAACTCTAATTGCATCTGATCAACAAACTCTTTATACAAGGCATCCTTGTTGCCTCAAAATATTATATCCTCCACATACACAACAACAATAATCATGTGATGTCCATCTGCTTTGATGTACAAATTACTATTTGCATTTCCCTTTTTGAAACCTCTCTCTCAAAGATACTTATCTAACCTTGAATATCATGCTCTTGGAACCTGCTTCAAACCATACAATGCCTTATTCAATCAACATACAATAGTTTCATCATCATGCAGCAGAAAACCTTCCGGTTGTTCTATGTAGACTTCTTCTTCCAAATTACCATTCAAGAAGGTAGATTTAACGTCCATTTGATATACCTTGTATCCTTTATAGGCAGAGAATGCTAAGAACATTCTAATAGCTTCAAGTCTTGCAACCGGTGCAAATGTTTCTTTAAAATCAATTCCTTCTAGTTGAGAATACCCTTTGCACACTAATCTTGCTTTATGCTTGACAATCTTACCTTCTTCATTTATTTTGTTCTAGTAGATCCATTTAGTACCAATGACATTCTTATCTGCTGGTCTAGGAACTAACTCCCAAGTCTTGTTCTTTTCAATCTGCTGCAGCTCTTTTTTCATTGCATCCATCCATTTCTCACTTTTGCTGGCCTCATTAATTTTTTTGGGTTCCATTTCAATCATGAGGCAAAAATTCACTTGTTCATTGTTCCATGCAAGTCTTCTTCTAGTGTGCACACTGTCATTTTTTATTTCCTATAATCTGCTCTTCGAGGTGATTTTTTTGCACATATCTATTAGGGGTCTTGTTGAGTGCCTCTTCATGTTCACTTTCTTACTGCACTTCATCTTCATCACAAGAGTTATCATACCGGTTTACTAGTGTTTGTCTACCTTTATGCAAGTCTTCATCAAATCTTACATGCACACTCTCAATGACTCCTCTTAGTCTTTTGTTGTAGCATCTATAGGCCTTGCTATGAGTTGAGTAACCCAATAAAATACCCTCATCACTCCTAGAATCAAAACCACCTAAACCATCTTCATCTGTCTTGACGAAACATTTAATTCCAAACACTTTGAAGTGTTTGACTGATGGCTTCCGATCATACCACAATTCATAAGGAGTCATTCTGCTATTTACTCTTAGCTAAACACGGTTCAATGTATATACATTAGTATGAATTGCTTCCTTCCAGTATATATCTGGTATGTTTGCCTCATTTAACATTGTTCCCACCATCTCCTTGAAAGTCCAATTTTTTCTTTCTACAACACCATTTTGTTGTGGTGTCCTTGGGGCTGAATACTGTCTTCTGATTCCATGTCTCTCACAGTAGTCTTCAAACTTATTTAATGTGAACTCACCACCCTGATCAGATCTTAGACACTTCATCTTGCATCCACTTTCCTTCTCAACCATCTTACGAAAGATTTTGAACCTCTCATATGCTTGTGATTTGTCATGTAAAAAGGTGACCCATGTCATTCTTGAAAAATCATCAATGAATAGAATGAAGTATCTTTCACTGGCTAAAGCTCTTGTTTTGGTTGGTCCACACAGATTAGTATGCACAAGATCTAAGGGCCTTGAGGTATTATGTTCTTTGGTCTTGAAGGTCACTTTAGTATGCTTACCTCTTAGACATTCATCACAAAAGGTGCTTGCCGACTTGATGATCTGCGATATATTTCTCACATAGCCTTTCTTGCTTACTTTGACCAAATTGTCAAAGTTTATGTGGCCTAATATTCCATGCCACAACCAACTCTCATCCACTTGTCCCATCATGCATTGGGATGCAAAGCATTCCTTCAGATTGTACACATTTCCATTTGTCCTTTTTCTTTCTGCAACAATCTGTCTGGTACTCTCCTTTCTTATCTGACAACCAATAGACTCAAAAGTGAACTTGTATCCTTTGTCACACATCTGACTCACACTCAACAAATTATGTTTTAGGCCTTCCACATAGTATATATCACGAGCCTTCAATTTCCCATCTATATTTAGAGTACCTTTGCCTTTTATCTTGATGGATGAGTTGTCTCCAAACCTCACCGAACCTCCATTCCAATCTTCAAACTTGATGAACTTTTTTTTTTCTTCGGTCATGTGATTGGAACAACCACTGTCAACTACCCATAGATTTCTTCTTTCTCCATGCAGGGCAGTCTGGACAATCAGACTTGATTATGCTTTATTCTTATCCTTTTCTATCCAAAATTGTTTAGCTTCCTTCTCCTTTCCTGCAACACCTTTCTGCTCCGGTTTTTCTTCCGGTCTCTGATCCGATATTGACTTCTTTTGCTTAGACGTCCCGAGTTTGCAATTCTTTTCAATGTGTCCAAAATTTTGACAATGATAGCATTTCACATTGACATTGAAAGATGAACTTGAAAAACTGTTGTACGACACCGACAAACTTCTCCTACATTCATAACTTTTATGACCAAACCCATTACACTGATAACAAATAACATTCATTTCCCGGAGAGCAACAAACAAATTTCTACTTTCAAAACTATGATGGGGCTTATGCATCAAACTACAATCAACAATTCTATGTCCAAACTTATTACACCGGTGATAGTTGTAATACCCTAAAAATGGTCATCTAAACAATGAGCCCCTAATCTTGGCAACATCACCAAGGTCCAAACCAAAGGCAATTAAATTAATTTTGAGCACACAATTAATTTCTAAAATCATCAATGTCACATGGAAAATTAATCAACCAATATTAATTAAATATTTATTTAATTAGTTAAATCATTCCAAGTAAATCATTTTTAAACAATTATCCTATTTATTTTATTGAATATGCTTTGCATATTTAATTAAATAAATCAATTTGCCATTCAATCATCAAAAAAAGAATTAATTGGAAAAAAAGAATTAAAATTTGAGAAAAGAAATCAATTGGAGATAATCTTGAAAAACAAATTAAAAATTGATAAATATTCTCAGAGAAAGCAATTAAAACAATTAAATATTAAAATTGAATGAAATAGAGAATAAATCAGTTTTTTCTGATTTTATCTTAATTTTAGTTCAATTTCCTTTAAAACTGAGAAAAGCATCCAATCACATCAATTCACTTGGATTGTGCTTCCTCTTGGAAAATCTTGACCGCTCATCATCATTAGATCTTAGCCTTTGGTTTCTTTTTGAATTTTCTATAAATTTAGGCTCTCATCTCTCATTCAAGGATCCTAGAGAATACATTGCTATTATGTTGTTTTTGCTCTAGGTTCACTGAGAATTTGCATTGAGATATTTCATATTAGTTATTTCATATATTTCTTAAATCATTTAGCTTAAATATTCATATATTGCTTAAATCACGTTAGAATAAATCTTGCATTCATCTAGCTTAAATCTTGCATCCATTTAGCTTATATTCATGCTCATATAGATTAAAAATCCTTCGTTTAGGTGTTGTCTAGTCACTGGATAGCTTAGCAATCTGAGAGCAATCTAAACTCACATCTACTAGAAGGCAATGGGTCGCTTTGTAATGGTTTATTATTCATTGATTATTGATTTACTAACCATGCATCTAATGACTTAATTGAAGTGTTGTGTATTCTAGATACAGATATAGGTCCACTTTTCACACACACATTTTTGGCGCTTACCGTGGGGCAGAAGACTACTTTTTTTCGGCCTCAAAATCACTTTTTTGTATCCTACAGGTCTTGTCCATACAATCGCTTCTAAATATTGTACGAGTAGTATTACTGCATCGTACGACATTTTGTCAAGATCTTTGTTTTATCGTACGAATTAGGAAATGGACTCGTACGAATTTCTGCTCTGAATATCCGATTCTGTGTTTTGTCATTTTATGCTTAGTTATAACTCGTACGATAAAAGGCTTTTGTCATTTTATTTTGTGAGAATTGTCCTACCAGGCTGTATTCTGTTGGGTTAAAACAAGTTTAATTCTTCAGGTTTTCTGTTCAATTTTGATTGCACTGACGCTAACCCTGAATTGTCTTATGTCTGCCTAAGATTTTCACAGCCTAACCAGTAAAAAGAATTAATTGGAAAAAAAGAATTAAAATTTGAGAAAAGAAATCAATTGGAGATAATCTTGAAAAACAAATTAAAAATTGATAAATATTCTCAGAGAAAGCAATTAAAACAATTAAATATTAAAATTGAATGAAATAGAGAATAAATCAGTTTTTTCTGATTTTATCTTAATTTTAGTTCAATTTCCTTTAAAACTGAGAAAAGCATCCAATCACATCAATTCACCTGGATTGTGCTTCCTCTTGGAAAATCTTGACCGCTCATCATCATTAGATCTTAGCCTTTGGTTTCTTTTTGAATTTTCTATAAATTTAGGCTCTCATCTCTCATTCAAGGATCCTAGAGAATACATTGCTATTATGTTGTTTTTGCTCTAGGTTCACTGAGAATTTGCATTGAGATATTTCATATTAGTTATTTCATATATTTCTTAAATCATTTAGCTTAAATATTCATATATTGCTTAAATCACGTTAGAATAAATCTTGCATTCATCTAGCTTAAATCTTGCATCCATTTAGCTTATATTCATGCTTATATAGATTAAAAATCCTTCGTTTAGGTGTTGTCTAGTCACTGGATAGCTTAGCAATCTGAGAGCAATCTAAACTCACATCTACTAGAAGGCAATGGGCCGCTTTGTAATGGTTTATTATTCATTGATTATTGATTTACTAACCATGCATCTAATGACTTAATTGAAGTGTTGTGTATTCCAGATACAGATACAGGTCCACTTTTCACACACACATTTTTGGCGCTTACCGTCGGGCAGAAGACTACTTTTTTTCGGCCTCAAAATCACTTTTTTGTATCCTACAGGTCTTGTCCATACAATCGCTTCTAAATATTGTACGAGTAGTATTACTGCATCGTACGACATTTTGTCAAGATCTTTGTTTTATCGTACGAATTAGGAAATGGACTCGTACGAATTTCTGCTCTGAATATCCGATTCTGTGTTTTGTCATTTTATGCTTAGTTATAACTCGTACGATAAAAGGCTTTTGTCATTTTATTTTGTGAGAATTGTCCTACCAGGCTGTATTCTGTTGGGTTAAAACAAGTTTAATTCTTCAGGTTTTCTGTTCAATTTTGATTGCACTGACGCTAACCCTGAATTGTCTTATGTCTGCCTAAGATTTTCACAGCCTAACCAGTTTCTTGTAGAACGCTTGTAAAAGAATTTATCAATCAAACATACGCCTATCAAAGAATAAAAACAACATGACTACTGATGCATTGTTTTTGCAGGTTGCCTAAAGAGAATCAACCAAACATTGTGTATACTTTAAATTCATTTTTAGGCACCTAACTTGCTATTTGGTTAAAGAACAAATCTGTATTTTGTGTTTTAAGAGAATTCTGAGAGGTAGGAGAGTATGCTCTTGTCTATATAGATAATCAAAAATCCAGACCCTTGAGGCATTTTCTTTAAGTTTGAGATTTGTATATCTTTAGCGGGCCTGCCCTCCCGAGGAGCTAATAACTCTATAGCCATTACGACCGGTGAGAGGGGAATGACCTAAGTGGGAATGACTAAACACCACACTATAAAACAAACATGATTTGATGAAAATTAAGTCAACGACAGTGCTCGGGAATAACTCTCCTCTATACCTTCGTGTATATTAAACCTTGGTTTTCAAGGCTGGGAGACCTCTTAATTGAGTTTATACCTCAACGGGTTGAACAAACCCCTTACTAGTTCCAATTAAAATTAAAATCTACCCGGTTCACTTCCGAAAGGTTGATAATCTTTGTGCAAGAGAGATAGTAACTCTCCCAAGACACTTGTCATATCGTGCCCCCATTAGCGTTTGGAGTTGGCTAATACAACGTTGAGAATTTATTGTGTGAGACTTAGAGGCCGTATTCTGATTAGCTATTAGGTGTGTACCTAAGTCAACAAGCAAATGTTTTCTTCTCTAAGCCAACTTCCATAGGGCTTGCATGCTGTGATTGGAGTTATTATTCGTATTACGTGTTTTCTGTGTTTTCATCCCTAAAACTAAAATTGGAATACCAAAAATGGAGAAAAAAATACCAAATAACTCAGTGATAAACTTCGTCAGTGTCAAAAATTAGTCCCTGTCGGTCATTGAAAATCAATCCTATATCAAAAATTGGTCCTCGTCAGTCAGTAAAAACTCAGTCCGCCTCAAAACTGGTCATACTTAGTCATCGAAAACTCAGAATTTAACCTTTGTCGAGGCACAGTCGTATGAGTCTTCTGATTTATCGTCCTGCTTCATATTCTGTGTCGTACGATATTCCATTAGTCCTAACAGTCTATCGTTTGAGCCCGAATTTTGTGTCGTACGATACCTAATTATTTGTCATCCTGTTTAGGGAACTATCATTTTATCCTGCATCCTGTATCGTATGATAAATCATTGCATTGAACAGTTTGTCATTTCAAACATACCCATTTGTCGTACGGTACTAGGCAACAACTCGTACGAAATAGTACTGTCATTTTCTTGAAGCTATTACATTGTCGTCTGGTCCTAAAAAACCTATTGTACGAGTCTCTGATTTTGTGAGTCCAGAACAGTCAAACTTGCCTAAAATAGTCTACAGCGAGCTTAAAACTGGTTGTCATCCTCCTGAGTATAAACAACCTTGATAGTTTACCCCTGTAGTTGCGTTGCACAATTTTGTCGATCATCATTAAGCTACTTCAAACAACATCTTATCAAACCTAAGTTAACTTAGATAACATCTTACACAAGATAGATCATTCCTGAAACCAGACCAGATCTTAATTACTTCACTCAATCACTACGTTAAATGAACAACTAGCTACAATTTGATCTTGACTTCTGCAACACATCTAGCTCTCGGTCCTGTTGGTTGTAATGCCCATTCAAACCAGAAGTTCTCACAGCAAAACAAACAAAGGAAAAGAAACACCCTTTTCATCAAACGACAATCCATTCTTTGTAGAAAACCTCGTCCTGAATAGACCGTCATCATCACAAATACCAGTTTACGATCTACCAATCTTTGGTCAACCCCTATCTCCCACCATGTTTGGAGAAAGGCAGGAAAAACAAGCTACTAGACACAAAACTTATGATGACATCAGTATCCATGATACCAAGATTGATTCATTATCAAGTGAATCTGAAGCCTCTGAACGTCCAGAAAAATATATCCATAAGTGTCAAAAGGATAAAGATTAACCAAAAATGATGAAGGTTATCATGGCTAGAGAAAAAGAAGACTGTTTCCTAGAACTAGCAAAACAAGGCGCTAAGCTTCCTACTGGTTATGATGTGGAAACACTCGTCACTAAAGAGGAATTGGCACCATTGAGAATGCTAAACCAACAATTACAAGTGTTGTGAACTGAGATCACATAACTGAAAAACAAAGATAAATCGCCAAAACAATATTCTCTGGACACAATATGCCCATTCCCATTTGACAAAAATCTTTACATTGCTCCATTTCCCTCAAACGTAGAAATGCCTAAGGTTGACAAATATGACGGAAATATAGTTTCTCAAGATCATATCAGAGAATTTTGTGCTTTATGTATGGAGTTCATGCACGACCAAACGTATCTCATGCGCCTTTTCCCCAGAAGTTTAGGAGGGCAAGCTATGGAATGGTTCTTAAGTCTACCTATGGGATTAAAAACTTTTGAAGAATTAATCCAACTATTCCTACAATAGTACTCCTATAACATTCGTTACCTAGTCACTATGATAGATCTTTGCAATACCAAACAAAAAATAGGAGAACCCTTTCTCACTTTTCTCCAACGACGGAGAAAGATGTTCTCTAGATATTCACGAATAATTCCAGAATTTGAGAAAATGGATATCTTTGTTAACAACTTAATCCCTGAATTGAAATACAATGTCCAGATGCAAGTACATCCTTCATTCAACAAAATGGTAGATAATGCCCTCAGAGTGGAAGATGTGTTTATAAAAACGAGAGATATATCACTTTGGAAAGAAACATTGCAAGGTTCTAGTTATAAAGAAAAGAACAAATACTGGAAATACAACAAAGATAACAAAAATGTTGTTAATGATGGAGTGGTAGAAAATGTTAAAGCAAAAACAAAATCCACCATATTTAACTTGGCTAGTGGCATGCAAGCACTCAAGGTAGGTGAAACTGTAGCAAAAAATCCTCCGAAGAAAGCAAGAGAATGGTTTAAAGAGAAACCTTGGATTTCAAAGCCTAAGCGTGAGTTTACTCCTGTAGATGAATCATATGAATCGACTTTTAAAACTTTATTGGCAAATGATCTGATAACATTGCCAGACAATTCTAGACCATATGATTCAGAAATTAAACCCAAATGGTGGAGAGAAAATGAATACTGTGACTACCATCGGAACAAGGGACATAACACAAACAACCGCATGAAACTCCAACATGAAATTCAAGATCTCATCGACGCTGGAAAAATCATTGTTGGAAATCATGCAACTAATGCTGATCATAAGGCTTTTAAAGATCCCTTACCGACTTATGAACAAGGAGATTCCTCAAAATCCAAGGGAGGTGCTAGAGTCAATTATACCTACACTAACAACGACAACGTGATCAACATGATTGAATCTTCCCAACCTGAATATTGCAATGTGATCATAATCAAAGATAAACAAAATCAAGCACAAACTGCTAATGCTGTGACCCACGCTCAAAAGAAGGTTACTCTCCAAGGAGTTAGTTCCTCAACTTTCACTCAAACAACATCAAACCTACCAACTCCTTCAAATAGACAAACAAACACAATCACAGCCAAATCAAAACAGCTGGCTTCATCATCCTCTCTTGGTTATATCATTGTTGAACAATTGAAAAGAACTAACGCTCAAATCTCCATTTTGGAATTGCTTAAGATCTCTTCTGCTCATAGAGAGATCTTGGACAAGGCTTTGCTCACCACTAGTGTCCCTAAAGATTTAGACGTAGATTGGTTTCGATCTATGGTGGGTCACTTGACTTCTCCTCATTACCTCACTTTCTTTGAAGAAGAAGATAACTCACTGAGTTACCCACATGACCAACCATTACACATCGAAGCTATGATCCATAAACACCGAGTTAAACATGTTTTGATAGATGGAGGCGCTGGGTTGAATATTTGTACTTACAATCTACTGACACAGATGGGAATTTGTGAAAATGTTATTGATCCAACAAAGAAAATAACAATCAAAGGTTATGATGAAGAAGAAAGAACCTCTAAGGGTCTGGTACTATTACCAATCAGGGTAGGACCTGTAGAAAGAGATGTCATCTTTCAGGTCCTTGACCTTCCTCTTTCATATAACATCTTACTAGGCAAGCCATGGATTCAAAAAATGAAAGTAGTACCATCTACATATCATCAGTGGTTGAAATTTCCTTATAATGGAGTTGAAGTCAGTATTCCTGCTGATACAAGCTATACCCGCAATGCATTAATGCAGAGTGTTGATGCTTTTGTTCCTCATAATAGAGTAGCCTCTACAGTTGAAAGTTCAGAATCTTTGCTGAAAAATTTAGAGAAGAAATTGAAAATCACAAACACCGGCATGGATGGCTACAAGATAGAGCCTGTACTCTCACTAATGTCTCTTCCTCCATCACCAAGACAGTCGGGAAAACCATCAGAGGTTACGAAGCCACAAATTTCAACTCCAAAAGTCATTTATGATGGTCTCTTTATACAGTCCTCTACTTCACTTGTAGATGAAATAGAAGAGGATGCTGCTCTCAAATGGCTTTTCAAAGAAGATAATGCAAACAAAGAAATGTGAAATTGTGAGATTTCCTTGACACAATATGGTCCAGGCTATAAGATGCTTCAACGCATGGGATATTCAGGTACTGGTCCTATAGGCAAGCGTCAAGAAGGTATTGTTGAACCTATTCGGTTACAAACTAAGTCTGCAAATGATAAAGCTGGACTGAGATACGATCCAAGAAAGTCATCAGATTAGAAACGTACTCCTCACCATCAACCTAAGTAGAGAAAAAAGGTACTACCTTCAACACCACAAGATATTAATACTCAACACACTTAGGACGAGTGTGATGATGAACAAGAAGAATCGCCAACCCAGAGAGAGGAAGTAGATGGTAATCAAGTTTCAATCGTATCAGCTATAATGCTACAGGAAGTAGAAATCCCAGAGGATATAAGAGAAGAAGTATACAGGATCAGAGAATTCTTTGCACCACTGAACATTCCAGTTACATATACTGGCAGACAACAAGTAGAGGATTCATAAACTGATTCAAATGAGTATGAATGGGGTCCAGACCATCTCTCAGATACATCTACTACAAAAACCCCTGAAGAATCCAGTGATATCACAAATGACACACAAGAGCTAATATGCTTAAAAATGCAAAAGGAAATAGAAAAAATTAGACTAAAAAGACAAGAAGACTATGAACAACAGCTGGAGGAAGAAAGGACACAAGAAATTTCTTCACCTAATAACTCCCCCTCTAATGAGATATGACAAATCAGGTATGGAACTACAAAATAAGAATTAGAAGTGCTATAGAAGCAGGACTAGTTATTAGTCCAGAGGAAGCTGGATGGAAAAGACGACATGGATTAACAAAACCATCAAGGTTATGTCCACAAGTGTGTCAAATACAAGTGATCAATGACCCAAATCACGAAGGAACTTGCAACATCAAAGATGTAGGTATTTATACTATATATAATTTTACTAAACCACTTGAAGACGAGTCATAAACTTCATCTTATGACTCTAATAAATCAGACAAAAGCTCTATTTATAACAACAACTATTCAACAACACATTATGACTACTCTGTCATGAATGTTGAGATGCTGTCTGCTGACCCTGTTACTGTCACACCACAGTATGTAGTCCAATCTTAAGTAGGGGACGACACTAGGAGTAGGTCGGTTGGGTTAGGTCCAATAAATACTAACATAATCTTCGATAATCGTATTGTAACTCTTTCTGGTCTTGAGGCACCTACGCAAGGTAGTCTTCTGGAACTCGACTGGTCGGTCCGAAGTCATAATGATAGTACCGTGAACTCCCTTGAACCTGTTCAAAATTTATCTTTGATACATTCTGAACTGATTGACTGTACTCTTTATAACCAACCTTTGAATATACCCACCTTTGCCAATGACTACACACTATCCTGCTACCTTAATGCAGTAGAACCAATGAACTCTTCCACCAGTGAGCAAAGAGAGAAAATGACTGAAACAAACATCAAGTATCTCAGTCATAAAAATTAAAAAAAGAGAAATAAGATATTTGATGGCAAAAACCACATTGTGGCGATATCAGAATAAAAAATAGTAAAAATAAAGGACGTACCTAAAGGTGAAAACCTCTCTGAGGCACTTGAAGGTGAGATACTTGATATGCTGCCAAGTCACTTCCAAGAAAGGTCTTCAATATTGATTGAACCAACTCAACCAGTCAATATTGGAATTCAAGAAATGCCACATATCATTCATTTAGCTCAATCACTATCAGTAGAAGAGTTAAAAGATTTCAACAACCTCTTTTCAGAAAAAGAAGATCAACTTTGCATGGACATACTCCGATATGCCAGGACTAGATCTTGATCTCATCATGCATCATCTCTCTATTACACCAGGAGTTAAACCAGTCAAGAAAAAACTTCGTAAGATGCATCCTCATGTGGCACTGCTAGTCAAGGTTGAGCTAGAAAAATTGCTAAAAGTTGGATTTATCTTAGCTATAGACTATGCATAATGGATATCAAATATAATACCTGTATCAAAGGTAGACAAATCTATTAGAGTTTGTACAGACTTCAGGAATCTCAACAAAGAATGTCCGAAAGACGATTTTCCATTGCCCAACATTGATATGATAGTAGATATGATTGCTGTATATGAGATGTATTCATTAATGGATGGATTCTCTGGTTACAATCAGATCAAGATAGCTCCCGAGGATTAAGAAAAGACAACCTTTACATGTGCATGGGGAACCTTTTGCTAGACTGTCATGCCATTTGGACTAAAGAACGTAGGAGCAACTTACCGAAGAGAAGTAACCACTATCTTCCACGATATGATGCACAAAAACATGGAAGATTATGTTGATGACACCCTAGTAAAAACCATGAAGAGATCTATGCATATCCAAGAACTAGGCCTCATACTGGATAGAATGAAAAGATTCAAGCTTTGACTAAATCCTAAAAAGTGTGCATTTGGAGTAACATCAGGAAAATTGCTTGGCTACATAATTTCAAAGAAAGGAATTGAGGTTGACCCTGAAAAGGTCCAAGCTATAATGGAAATGCCTCCGCCCATGAATATCAATCAAATGAGAAATTTACAAGGACGTCTTCAATCAATAAGGCGCTTTATATCTCAGCTAGCAGACAAAGCTCAACCTTTCACAAATGTATTAAGGAAAGGAGTTCAATACAACTGGGATAAAGATTGTGAACAACATCTAAAACAAATCAAAGATTATCTTTCTAATCCACCCATATTGATTCCACCGATTCAAGGTAAGCCATTGATTCTATACATATCAGCTACAGATACGTCACTGGGGGCATTTCTGGCACAACAGGATGAGAATAAAAAGGAAAGGGCCATATATTATATTAGTAGAACATTGGTGTCTTATGAAATGAACTATACAATCATAGAAAAGGCCTGCCTAGCTTTAGTCTTTGCATCACAAAAATTAAGACACTACACGCTAGCACACTCTATTAAGATGGTAGCTAAAATTGATCCACTCAAATATTTTCTTAGCAAAGCAACACTCACAGGAAGAATGGCTAAATGGGTCATGGTTCTTACGGAATTTGATATTTGAATATGTGGAACGTAAAGCCATCAAAAGAAAAGTTATTGCAAACCAACTTGTTGATGCTCCACTTGAAGACAATCAACCTCTGCATATAGAATTTCCGGATGAATCCATGATGCACCTTACTCAACAATCATGAAAGATGTTCTTTGATGGGTCTTTCACTCAACATGAAACTGGTGCCAGAATACTTTTTATTACTCCTCAAAAATATTCAATCCCCAAAAATTACAAGATTCTCTTCCCTTGCACAAACAACATTGCAGAATATGAAGCTTTGGTAAACGGGATCAAGCTGGCCATCGAGTGGAAGATTGTTGAATTACACATCTATGGAGATTCTCAACTTATTATCAACCAAATCAATGATCTATATTAGACAAGAGATGAGAAACAAATGCCTTATAAGAGAATGGTGGATGATCCCAAGAAATACTTTACCTTTGTATCATTTCAACAAATAAAGCAACTGATGCAATGACCACCTTGGCGTCTATACCACAGCTACATGAATCTAATTTCCACTTTGAATTCCTGGTGGAAGAGTTACAGTATCTTGCCTATGATTCTCCCGAGTCCCAGATGGTCTGTTCTGTTATTGGACATGACTCATCTCGCTATAGCCATATTTACACTTACTTGTGTGACCAAGTAGTCCCTGCTAATCTTTCCCGAAATGAAAAAAGGAACCTAATCCGAAATGCGTCACAGTACGTCATCATTGTTAACGACCTATTTAGGCGAGGTTTAGATAGTACTTTGCTTAGATGCCTAGAAACTGAGGAGTCTCAACGCACATTATCCGAGGTTCATGAAGGTGTTTGTGGATCCCATTCGAATGATCTAACCTTAGCACGAAAAATACTAAGGATTGGCTACTACTGGCCAGACATGGAGAAAGAAGCTATAAAATTTGCTAAAACCTGTGAAAAGTCTCAGCTACATGGGAACCTTATACACGCTCTAGCAAGGGATCTCATACCCTTTGTTACACATTGGCCCTTTCAACAGTGGACGTTTGATCTAATTGGCCAAATATATCTTGCATCATCTAATAAACACAAGTTTATTATAACTACTATTGAATACTTCACTAAGTGGGCAGAAGCTGTTCCGCTCATCAAAGAAACCGGTAAACAAGTAGCTCTGTTCATCCTTAATTATATCATTTGCAAGTATGGTATACCTTCATCCATTATAACTGACAATGGAGGATAATTCAAGAACAAAGATCTAAATGAACTCTGTGAAAAATTCAAAATAAAACAACACTGGTCATATGTGTACTACCCTCAAGGTAATGGACAAGCCGAGGCATCTAACAAGAATTTGTTGACTATTTTACACAAAACAATAAATAAATCTGGAAAGGATTGGCATCTGCAGCTCAATCCTGCCCTGTGGGCTTATAGAACAAGTATCGGAACACCTACTGGGGCTAAACCTTTTTTTTTAGTGTATGGTTCCGAAGCAGTATTACCTATTGAACTGGAAATACCGTCTCTAAGAGTTTCTTTGGAAGGTCTTGTTACTGATGAAGACTATAGAATAACTACATTGCAAGAACTCGAATTGCTAGATGAACGTCGGCAAGTGGCGTTTGATCATCTAAGAGCATATCAAAAGAGAATGTCTAGAGGTTATAACAAAAAGGTTCGACAACGAGAATTTCAGGTTGGTGACCTTGTTTTGAGAAAAAATCCTAAGAATCAACAGTTTTGAGACAACAAAGGGAAGTTTGAACCCAACTGGCTCAGTCCCTACATCTTTACTGCAACCTTTGGCTCAGGTTCCTATCAACTCTCCACATCGGAAGGAGAACAACTCTGTGAACCGATCAACACCATCCACCTGAAGAAATTCTTCACCTAAATATTCTCTGCTTCAATGGCCTATACAGCTAAAAAGTCCTGAAGAAATCCTAAAAATCAGAAAAAGTCCTGAAGAAATCATAAAAATCAGAAACAGTCCTGAAGAAATCCTAAAAATTGGAAAAAGTCTTGAAAAAAATCCAAAAAAAAATCAGAAAAAGTCTTGAAGAAATCCAAAAAAAAAAAAAAAAAAAGAGAGAAAAAGAGAGAAAATGCCTTGGTGAAAACCTTGTAAACAGGCACCTTGGTAAAAAAAAAAAAAGAATCTCTGCCAAGTAGGTGAAAACTTGGCAAATAGGCGCCTCTTGTACTCAAGAGCTCCATCTATCAACACAATGTTGGCATTCCCGCTTTCATGCATCTTTGCTTTCACTTGTACATATTTCAGTCACTTTTGTGACATCCTGGTTCGTTGGAACCCTCATGGCATGAAACTGATCAATGTTCTTATCTTAGGATAATCAACAGAGCAATTTACATGTCCTAAGTAGTATCAACCAAGTCATCTTTACGTTAGTGAAACTTGGTCGTCCACTCCGAGTCAGTCACCTATCTCTTGACTACTGAAGAGTTTTATCACTAAGTACACAAGCAAAAAAAAATTACTGAAAACAATTACTAAACAGTTTGAGCTATGCATGAAATTTTCTTTGTGTGTTGTCTTTTATATTGGTTTTCGATTATTATCCCTCTGAGTAACTCGAGGACGTCTATCTTGACTAAGAGGAGAAAGGATTGGGGGCATAATATTTTCTTTGTTTTCTGCTTGTAGGAATGATTTCGATGATCTAGAAACATCTAAATTAGTTGGGTGTCTGTGATAAGAGCCTTCACATCAAGGTGAAATTGCCACACATACCTCGACTCCGCTTATTTGAATGCTACAGGGAGGTTCACATCACTTCTTTGTCTGTTTCAAGGGAATTTCTTTATCATGCAATCCAGGTCCCTACAAAATCTGTCCAAGGATATGAACGAAAAAGGGTCATTGCGGACGAGATAATTAATATTGCACATGAAAAACAAGGAACTCTAATCTGCCTGTTATGGTTGTAAAAAACTCAATGATGAAAATTAAGCATTTTAAATCCAGTGACTAGGTTTAGGTTGCATTTCATTCTGCACTTTGTGAATTGAGAGTGATTTCGGTATGGTAAAAATGATCTCTTTATCTTCTGAATGAAAGTTGGAAGCATCATCATTTCTTAGCTAAGTGGTCCCTTTTTCATCATTTCTTCGATCGAGTACTTGTGTATTGAGATGTTTAGCTGCATACATTAGCATTTTATATCGATTCATACATTCATTGTCACTCATTTACATTTATCTTATTGCATTGAAAAATGAAACAAATTTGCATTACTAGTTACTCATTCTACTCATTACTCATTTGCATCATCCATTTTATTTGCATATGAAAACAAACAAAAACAAACATCCATATTCATCTGCATTACATACATCCATACTAAACATATATGCATACATATAGAATAAAGCATATAGAAAAGCATCTCATAAATCGATTGACACAAGTACAATGAAGTCAAATCAAGATCTCGTATATATAAAATGATCAAGTCTCGGGGTACAAAATAATGTCAACTGACATATACAAATTCCCATCGGAGCAAGAATCGTAAGGGCTACAAAAAAATGGGTGTGTCTACAAAAAATATCAGAGCTACAAAAATAAAATCTATCTCTCTGCCTCTCCCTCATCGCCAGGTGGTGGAGGAGGTGGAGCCTGCTGACCCAGATCCTGCCTAGGTGCCCGAGCTCCCTCCGATCGAGCCATATACTAAGAGTATGGTACAACCTGCTGCACTACTGGAACTGCTACACTTTAAGCCACAACATAATAGGCTGCCCGACTCGTCTGATTGAGAACCTCCTGCTGAAGAGTGTCTTGCTCTGCCCTCATCGTTGCGACCTGATGATCACGCTCTACTCTGAGCTCAACTAACAAATGATCTCTCTCCACTCTAAGATCCGCCAGCTATCGGTCTCGCTCCGCCAGCTGAGTCTGTGCCACTGTCAGCTATGAGTGCAAACCCGCTAGGCATGCTCTCATCGACTGCACTGCATCGACCCCCTGATCCCTCGCAGGCTCTCCGCCTCCATTGCCTCCTCCCTCTCTGCCTCCGACTCCCCCTGCTCGTCTCTCCTTTGCCGAACATGTCTCGGAGCTGCTCTCTCCTCCTCTCCACCACCCTCTGCTACCCTCGCTCCGCTCAACCTCGCTCCAACCATCCCTAGGAATCCATCCTCTCCTCTCTGCTGCCTACCACCAGTTGGTACCCTGCTGCTGCTAGCACCGGGATCACCACCTGCTCGCCTTAGAGCCTTGACTCTCTGTCCCTACCTCTGTCCATGTCCCTACCCCTGTGCGGGGGCATCATCCTCTACCTCCTCTATGCGAGGTGCCTGCTCTGTTGGATATGTAAATCTCGGGAATGGATGCTGCTGAAACCAATCCCTATACTAGGGCAATACCCCCGCATCTACAATATCATCTAGGTAATCCCATCTCAGCCACTGTAACCTAGTCAACTCCTACATGCCCAAGGCATATGATAGCCTAGGTCCCCATCCTTGCCTCTCCTCATTTGCATAACGTGCGTATGCAGTAAACTCTTGTGAGATCCTCTAAGGTCTACCATACTGCCTCATCACTCGAGTAACAATAAACCGCTCGACCACTGTCTATGATCTGCCTATGAGAGGCCGTGTCATGAAGAGGTCTCTATGAACAACTCTTCAATCATCCCAAGGCTCCAGACCCCTGTAAGGTCTCCATGTGACAACTATCAGATCGTCCAGCTGCCGTCTCCAATAATCGGTCTTGCCCAGATTGGGCTGCGTCACATATCCAACATATGTATAAACAATAGGCTGTTGTGGATCTCTGGCAGCCATACTCTTCCCCTCCTGGTCTATGATCTCATGCATCTCACTATACATGTGTGCCAGTATACATGAACCCCATCCTAATCTCTGGGGGTTCTCCACAAGTCTCTCCAACATCTTGCCCCATCCGCATAAAAACCCATGCTGTCCCCTGTCTGGCATAAGAAACTAACCAATGAAACCTGCCAAGACACAAGCCAGTTGAAAGTCCTCACTCTATCTGGTCATCATCTCATCCCAACTGATCAACCATGTTAGAATGTCTGCATCATGAAATACCTGCCTCAGGGATAGAAGGCTAGGACGCTGTGCTGTATCATAGTCTACCTTATCCCCAGCAAAAGGGATACAAAGAATCTGGTATACATCCTCGGGAGTGATGGTCATCTCCCCAACTGGCAAATGAAATGTATTATGCTTTGAATGGAAACTCTCCACTAATGTAGTGACTATACCATGATTCACACAGATATCAGGCAACCTGAGAAGATGAGTCAATCCACACACATCAATAGGTGCCCAGTCTATATCTGATAACTGATGCACTAAAGTCATCGTAGGTGGATATACACATCTGAATAATACATGGGGCAATCGAACTTGCAAAAATAAAACAAAAGATCATTAGGAAACATTCCAAATTAGCCTATAAAGGAAGCAAAACATCATGCAAATCCCACTACATTAATTGCAGAATTAGAATTTCCAATTTACACCTTAAAAAATACTCACTATTTTCCAAACGACAAAACATCTCAGAGGCAACAACTCGTACGAGTCAGAAATTGGTCTCATACGACAAAACAGGCTGATACGACACATGACTAGCCCTTAAACGACAAAATGGGCTCTTTTGAAGGTTCTCGTACGACAGAAGGGTAGGTCTAGAATGACAAAACTAGTAGACTTAAATGATAAAACAAAATTGATCAATTTGTCGTACGAGAGAGGATCCTGTCTCGCACAACAAAACGAGATTGCCCGACTAAAACATGCCCAAAAATTGAAAAATTCAACAAAACAATTCAAAATTGAAATGATTAACAGGCTTAAGATCGATCACTTACCGCTGGCTCATAGTTCTGAGGTCGATTATGTCATCTCTGGCACTTGAATCGACACACATGAGTGAGAACCACCATTTTTCTTCACATGAAGCTTTTTGAATTTTCAAACTTGGAAGGTTAAAATGAATTGAAAATGACACTTTTACCCCATATATAGCCTAAACCCTAATTTTTCAACTTGCTCCGATGGACATGAAAATTGTACCCTTAGCTAATTTGCCCGTCCTGATTCCATTTTTGGGATCGAAATCAAAATTCAAGATCATTCTGCTAGTCAATTTCCAAAATTTGGACCACTTAGTGCTTTCATCAAAAGCTCATTCTTTCTTCAATTTTGTGCTCAATTTCTCGTTAATCAACACTAAATTTTCAAATATTCCTCTGATTTTAATCTTCAACATTAATCTTTGTGCTCAAATAACTTATCATCGCTAAACAATTGCCTATAATCATGCACCCTCGCTATCTTTCGATTTCGCTCCTGAGGGGGCATACTCATGACCTCAATGTCGAGACAATTTTCAAATCTTCATTAAAAGTCAAGCAAAAATATTTTTTAACTAAAGAAAATCAAACAAATTCTTATCGCTAAGGGCATATCAATTTTATCGCTTTATATCAAGCTGACATTGTCTTTGTCTGAATCAGTCTCTTAACGTTAATCAGTTTCATCGCTTTTTATCAAGCTGATTATTCGTTTAAACTCAATCAAAAGTTTAAAAAGTATCTTTGATCACACACTCAATCTAAGCAGGTGTTAAGTTTTATTGCATCGAATCAAGCTGGACAGTTTATCTTCGCTCATCGTATCTTGATCAATCAAGTTCAAGATCGATTTTCTCTTTGCTCACTATTTCTAGATCAATCAAGTTCTAGATTAGTAAGATCCGTTTCTTGATCAATCAAGTTCAAGTTCGATATCTTTTCTCTTCATCGATCCTAGTTCAATCAATTTTGAGATCAGTATCTCTTTAATCAACTCTGTTCAATTTCATCGCTTCAAATCAAGCTAAGCACCTCGCTCTTGATCTAGTTCGTGATCAATCAAGTTCAAAACTGGTATCTCCTAGACATCAACTATTCTTTGAACCAATGCGCCGCTCACACATTAATTCAAAGAGGGGCAAATGTAATACCCTAAAATGGTCATCTAAACCAAGAGCCCCTAATCTCGACAACGTCACCAAGGTCATAACCAAAGACAATTAAATTAATCTTGAGCACACAATTAATTTCTAAAATCATCAATGTCACATGGCAAATTAATCAACCAATATTAATTAAATATTTATTTAATTAATTAAATCATTCCAAGTAAATCATTTTTAAACAATTATCCTATTTATTTTTATTGAATATCCTTGCATATTTAATTAAATAAATCAATTTGCCATTAAATCATCAAAAAAGGAATTAATTGGAAAAAAAGAATTCAAAATTGAGAAAAGAAATCAATTGGAGATAATCTTGAAAAAAAAATTAAAAATTGATAAGTAATCTCAGAGAAAGCAATTAAAACAATTAAATATTTTTTAAAAAATAAATAAAAGTGGTAAACCACTAAATTTTATTAATATTATAAATTTTTACAACCTCGTTCAAAGAGCACTGGTAGGAAAGAACCAGGCAAAGAAAACCTCCGGTCTAGCTCATACATAAACCCAGATAGAAGCCCACTCGAGATTACAAAATTGCCATGTTGGCCAACAAAAACCCAACCCCTTGTAATGAGTATGAAAATTTCTCTGTCTGAGAAAGTTACAATGAAGAAATCATATACCACGAACTAGTGGTTTCCAACGGAGGAGAAGAAGGGGGGGTATCAATGTCAATGAGAACTGCAAGAGGCACCATCTGAATAGGCAGAACTGATGTTGGTGAAGACACTACATCGTGCATCGAGTCTAGGAGGAAGTGAATACCTGAAAATATATTTACAGCTGCTGCCAAATAATCTGGTGATACATGATCTAATAGAGCTACCATAGCAAACAAAGTATCATCATATAGGTTAGAGATCAAACCATTTCTCATAATTGAAAGAAGATCCCCATACCAGCCAGAAGATAATAACTGAGAACGAGATAGGAAACCATCATACTCAAAATTACCGAATTCAAAATGATAAAAAGATAATGCACTATCCAAATCATTAGCAGTGTAGAAATTGGAGATGAAGTATGCATAAAAAAGTGCCTCGACCATAGCAGAATCCAGAAGCACATCCATACAAATAGTGAGAAAACGAGATGCAATTTCAGCAAGAAAATAACCTGCATTCTCCACCAGCCATCGCTTTCCCAAAACCTTGCAAAAATCCAGAGAGAAATCTAGAGAATACACTTGAAACAGACGCCCAAGATTTTCCTCATCAAAAACATGAGAATCTTGGAAGTCATACTGCTTGGGAGGCATCAAAATGCGATAGCCCACAGACTCCATAAAAGGATAATGCAAAACCAAAAGAGAGCATAGGAATATAAGGAGATCAAATGCCATTATGAGAGAACAAGTTCGGCCACCAAAGGACACAATAGTAAATATCATCTCAAACAAACCCACGACATTCGTGTGAAAAAACAACTAGAGGCCGCCACCTTCATACTAAATGATGACCACTTCTGCACGAAACTCATAGCCATAAATCAACATAAGCATGCGAAACCATAAAACAAGATAGCCACATGAACGAAATCCCCCACACGAAATGAAATAGCTCAATAAACTACCACCGCAAGAGATGAGGATAAATGAATCATTAAAATTGTAAGCACGCCCCTGGGACTGAAGTACAATCATAAAGAAATCAACACAACAAAAAACACCGTACAACCATCATGATTTAGACAAACAAAAAACCACATGGCAATAAAGATAAGCACAAAGCAGATTTGAAGTGTGTAAACGGTGGAGAGCATAATTATAAGATGCTTCCGCACACCGCAAGTCCCAATAAATAACAACAAAGGCAAAAACCCGTACCTAGATTGATATTACACACAAAATGCAGACATGATGAAGTGATGAAGGCCAAAAAGGCCATCAACACTACAATATGCTGCATGGCTGAATATAATCGCCAAACAAGGTACAAGGTCGTGCTTCTGCCACCTTATTAGCTTCCTTGTAACAATGGACCATAGAGAAGGAATTGAACAATTCAAGTTGAGCAAGTATTCTTGTCCAACCAATACTTTAGATGCCAGGAGTGCGATGAGCTATTAGTGATCATGTAATACCCTTAGATTAGATCAAATACCCTAGGAGAATATCTTGAGGAATGTCACTTACCTCCACATTCTTAAGTTGAGAACCATAGTCAATTGAAATATTAGCAAAAAAATATGCAAGCTTATTAAGTTCTCTATAACAATGCGAAATCGAAAATGTATCAAAGAATGACAACTTCTCCAAAATATGATCCAATATGTACTTCAAATGCCAACAATTGCTCTTACTGAACAAAACACTCTTAATAATGACCATCGAATCCCCCTGAATTAATAGGTTTTTAATCCCTAAAGAGATAGCCAAATCAATCCCTAGAGATAAAGCTTGGCACTCAGTAAAATTGTTTGACTGGGAACCAAGGGCATGACACTAAGTTGCTATCAAGACTGCCTTATGGTCAAAAATAGCCATACCAACCCCAACCAACCCCGGATTACCCCTAGAAGCTCCATCAAAATGTAGCTTGAAATGTCCCAAAGGAGGAGGATCCCATCTAGAAGCAAGTCTCTTATTAATAGTTAAAAGACCTTTTGCGACAGACCCATGAGAAGGGATGACGAAGAGAGATTTCCAGGTCCTTGTAATCCTACCATCCCAATGAGAGAAGGATGTCAAATTCTCCAAATTTTTATGTATGTATGACAGAGCCACCTCCGAGATAGAAGCCTCAATCTTGATTAAAATGTCAGAGAACGAAGATGATTGCTTTCTAAAAATCCTATTATTTCTCTCTAACCATATGTTCCAAATGATAATCGAAGGAGAGATGAGCCAAATACAAGCATAAAAGGATGAGGAAAACAAGATAGGCCAAGCTCTAAAGTGAGAGAGAAGATCATATCCAATAACAAAGTACAGGCCTAGTTTCTCAAACAACCATTGCCAACACCCAAAAGCAAAATCACAATTCTTATTGCACAAAACAGAAGGGAAAACAACAGTCAAACCCATCCTGTCCAATCTCATTCCTATAAGAACCCTATCTTGTACAACAAGCCAAGAAAATGCACCTGCCTTAGGAAGGCAAGCCGAATGCCAGAACAATTTATAGGGCCAAGAAGACAAATCCTTAGCAGGCATAAGGGAATTATACCCATCTTTCACAGAGTATTTGCCTGAAACACTCTTAGTCCAAATAAGCTCATCTTCCTTCTCAGACAAGATGACAACTCTGTTCTTAAGGACATTACAAAATTCTAGTTTCAAACTTAAACTTCAACATTCAAATAGTCAATTGATTTCCATTTAGCCAACTTCACATGACCACATTGTTCAATATCAAAATAGTCAGCCACAAAAACTCCCCATCTGACAGAAAGGATTGACTTCAATGGGGACCAATCCCTAATGGAGTCCAAAGGACAATGACCATTCCAAGCATCATCCCAAAATCTAACTTTGCTACCATTATGCACAACCCAAGAAAGGTGAGGCAACAAGACACTTCTACATTTAACCAAAAAATTCCAAATAGCCGACCCATGGGGCAAACTCAAAGCACGAAAAACACTCTCTCTTGCCCCATTGTTGAAATACTTAGCAAACATAATCTTATCCCAGACGGAATTTGGCTTATCATACAATTTCCAAACTAGCTTAGCCCCCAAGGCCAGATTTTGATTCTCCAAGCTTCTAATCCCCGACCCACCAAACTCTTTTGGAAGACAAACTTTATCCCAGGCTAGTAAGGGTATCCTACTTTTCCCATCCTTACTATTATTCCAAAAAAAGGATCTCAGAGAATCCTTCAAACTAACAAGAACAAACTTTGGAGCTTTGAGAATTGACATTAAGTAAATTGGCACCGCATTCAACACAAACTTAATCAGAACAATTTTCCCTGCCATAGTAAGCCATTTGTGGTTCTAGGACAGGATTTTCTTTGATATCCCTGAAATTAATTAATCCCAAAAACCCACCTTGTCCTTTTTAACAAAAAAGGGGATCCCAAGGTAGGTACAAGGGAGATCCCCAAGTGGGAAACCCCAAAAATTCTGAAGCCTACCCTGAATCAAGGGATGGGTATTTAAGAAGAAAATCTTAGACTTATCCTTATTGACCTTCTAACCAGAAAATGGAGCATAATTCTTAATCACTTTATTAATAATTATAGCCTCATTCAAAGATACATTTCCAAACAATAGGGTGTCATCAACAAAAACACAATGAGAAATCCTCTGATCAAAATTATGAACTTTAATACCCCTCCATAAACCACTCAATCTAATTGTTCTAATTGCCCAACTCAAGGTTTCAGCTAGTAATATAAACAAAAAAGGGGATAGGGGATCCCCTTGCCTCAAACCCCTAGAATAATGAAAAACCCACAAGGAGACCCATTGACAAGAATCGAGAATCTAGGAGAGGAGATGCATGACATGATCCATTTTATCCAAGCCATCGAGAAACCCAACCTAGATAACATAACTTTTAATGCATTCCATTTGACCCTGTCATATGCCTTCATCATATCTAACTTTAGAATCATGGCAGGACATTTTTGAACTGATATTTAATGAAGAACCTCGTGTGCAACTATTTCCCCCTCTATTGTTTCCCTTTTTGGGACAAAACCTCCTTGGTCTAAAGAAATAATTTTCGGTAAAAGTTTAGCCAATCTTATAGAAATCACTTTCGCAAAGATCTTGTAGAGGGTATTACATAAGGCTATAGGATGAAAATTTGCAAAAGTTTTAGGGTCCTCCTTCTTAGGTATAATGACTATCAAGGTAGTATTCATTTCCTTAAGAACCGACCTATTTCGTCTTGCTTCCTGAAGGGCCAAAAGAACATCCGGTCCCACAAATCCCCAACATTTCTGGAAGAATAATGGAGTGAATCCATCAGGCCTAGGTGCCTTGTCCGGATTCATAGCAAAAACAACCCCCCTAACCTCTTCTAATGAAAAAGGAGACATTAACATTTTATTGTCATCTAAAGAGATTAAAGAGGGAATATGAGATGTAATATTATTAGTAACATCATTATTTTCTGATGAAAGTAAGTTCTTAAAGAACTTAACTGCTTCACTAGCAATATCATCCGAATCAGAAAGAATATTACCATGACAGTCCTGAATACAAGTAATCCTACTCCTAGCCCTTTTCAATTTAGTAGAAGAATGGAATTTTTTTGTGTTTTTATCCCCATCAGATAACCATATCTCCCTAGATTTTTTTCTCCAATATACCTTGTCTCTCACCAAAATTTCTTCTAACTCACTCCTAAGAGACTTAATTTCATCAAACACCCTAGGACCCATTCCGTGCTGGATCACATGACTGTTCAAGGCTTCAATCATATCCAAAATCCTTTTCTTTTCCTCAAAGATATTCTTAAAATGCAGAGAATTCCACTCCTTAATTTTTTTCTTTAAAAGTCCGAGCTTCTTAACAATCTGAAACATTCTAGAACCTCTTACGAATGAAGCCTCATCCCACCATTTCCATAGAAGGGGCAGGAAAGAAGGGTCCCTAAACCACATGGGTTCAAACTTAAAAGGCAACTTATGAGTAGATCTATCTTCTATAACAGAGAGGGAGACATGAAAGTTATCCGACCTCGAGATTGGAAGGATAGAAGGAAAAAACTCAATATCTGAGTCAAACCAATTGTTAGAAAGTCAAAACCTGTCCAATCTCTCTGCAATTTGAGAGAAATCCTTCCTCATATTTGTCCAAGTAAAAAGACCATTATTTGGCTTATAGTCAAAAAGAGTCATATTAGAGATAAAAGCATTAAAGTCATCCATAGATTTCTTATTAGGGAAAATACCCCCTGCCTTTTCTCCCAAATCCAAAATTATATTAAAATCCCCCCCCAAAATAATAAAAGAATGATCCCTTAGGGGGGATGACACCCTTATAAGTTCTTGCCATAGACTCCATTTAGCCAAAACACCCGAGGGGGCATAAATATTGAAAACCCATAATTTGAACATAGAAGTTTTATTAGACACTAATAATAGCATCCAATTAGGAGCAGAAGCAACAAGTTCTACATCTACCACAAAATCATTCCATAACAAGGCTAAACCCCTCAACGCACCTGAAGCCGGACAAGAAAAAAATTTCCACCTCTTCCAAGAGGAAAAAATAAAATTAAAATTCTCCAAAGAGAGCTTAGTCTCTTGAAGCATACATATATCCCACTTAACCAAGTCCAATTGAGACCTGATCAAGCATCTCTTGTTAGGGGCATTTAAGCCCCTAACATTCCAGGAAATAATCCTCATTTCCCTCAAGGGGAGGTCGACACTCCCCTCTTTCCATCCTTAGGGGAAGAAGTATTCTCCCCAAATTTTTTATGTAAACTCCTCTTAACAGCCACATATCTAGTAACCGGAGGACTATTTAAGCATTTCTTTTTCTTCTTAATGGAACTCGATCAATGCCCAATGTTTTTCCCCATATCCAAAGACAAGGTTGAACCCTTGTTAACCCCAGGAGAAGCGGACAACACTTGCTGAATACCTGCATCAATTTCTAATTGAGTTTTACGATTTTTTGGAGGTCTACCCCTACCCAGTGACACAAATGGGATAGGGAATTTCATCTCTTCTTAAGCAACAGGGGGACCTATAGGAGAGGATGACATTTTTCCTGAAGTTAACAAAGGAGAAGACACCATTCCCTGAGGTTCCACCTTATTTAAAACATCCTGAGAAAAATCATTATTGAGAACCTCGAAAGGGTTAAAGGAAGGGGAAATAGGAAAACTCTTATGAATTGAATTCAAATCATTCTTGATAGAGCACACAATCCTATCTGAAACCTCCTCATCTAGCTGATCCTTATTACTATTGAGAAAATTCTCAACTTGCTAAACAATATGTTCATCTGGAGAAATAACTGGAAGCTCCTGAGACTTGCCATAACCCAGATTAGGCTTACTATATGCTTTACCTTCTGAATTAAGAGAGCATCATCTTGACTTAAAGAAATAGGCTTAAAAGGAAAATTATCCCCTTCAACCCCATTATGCTCTCTAATGTTCACCTGAACACCCGACCCTTCTAAAGAAACAAAAGCCTTATCACCCATTTTACCATCTAGCCCACCCCCCTGTATAAAATTAAAAGTAATGTGAACTTGGGGGGAGGAAGGTCTTTTATGAACAAAATGCCAATGATTAACACCCTGTCCCTGACTAACAGGCTTAGAAATATTAACCCCCTTTGGACCTGCCTGATTTAAATTGTTCAAAACAACCTCCACCTTATCAGAGGAAGCGTTATGGATAAACTAACCTGCATTGTTCCCTTCAGGACCCTCCCTTGGCTGATAATCAGAGTCAAAAGAGACAAGGAGAGAAGGAGTTTTAGCAGAAAAAAGATTCAAAGGAACATAAATACCACCCTTATCATGTGTAACAGTTTTGGAATTACTAAGAAAATCCAAAAACAAAGGGGCATCCACAACAATCAGATTTTGAAGGACATTATCCAACTTGTCAATAGATTGTTTCCGAATACCCTCATTTGACTTAATATTACATGAATTCGGGCACATAGAAGTAGGGTTAACCAACACACATATTTTTACCAGAACCTTCCCTTCCACAAAATCAGATTTAGATGTCAAAAACGTCCCAAAATTATCTCCTATCGATTTCAAAACTTCTGGATCCATGAATTCAAAGGGAAATTTAGGCAACCCAAACCAAACCGAAATATTTTTAGATTTGGACCATTTTGGGACAAAAAAGGCTTCCAAGCATATAACATAAGTAAATTATTGCCAAACCAATGAAACGGATTCGTAAGAACTTCATCCCTAAAATGAGGGGAATAAAAAACAAATACAAAGGTATTTGCAGATAATAACTAAAAATAAACCAATGCAGACCAACGTTTCCTCAATTTAGAATGCAACTTAGACAAATTAGTTTGAGGACCCCAGAATTCACCCAAGAGTGGAACAAAATGTAACCTAGAAGCCCTCTCTGCCACAAAAGATCCGCTAAAATCAAAACAGGGAACATGAACCCATACCTCTTTTGGCAGGGCTCCATCAACCCCCTTACCTTTTTCCAAACCTGAAACAGAGTGGGTCAAATTACCATCATTCATCTTGTCCTTGCCAAAGCTAGAAGCCTTCAAGTTTAGAATCTCCAATGCGTCTTCCGGTTTCAAAGAAACAGATGCCCTAGTTGTTTCCATGCTTCCAGAACCCACCACTTGAGAAAATGATCTCTTATCACCTTTGTAATTGGCCCACTGATTCTTGGATTTCAAATGATGATTATATTTTCCCAAACCATTACCACCCCGATCTCGCGAATTAAACCTTCCAATGTGATGCTGCCGCCTGAGATGATTCCTAAAAAACCCTTGAAAGTATCTCGAAATCAGGTGAAAAAACCCGTTTTGCCTACCTTGTATCGCCTGCGGAGCCATATCCTCCCATCTTCCCTTTGAAAAAACCCATTGGGGCACATGTGGTGGATCCTCCCATGCCACATCTGCCCATGCACCAAGCTGCTTTATGTCGCCCATCGAAAATTCGCTCCCAGAGAAAACATTAAAACAATTAAATATTAAAATTGAATGAAATAGAGAATAAATCACTTTTTTCTGATTTTATCTAAATTTTAGTTCAATTTCCTTTAAAATTGAGAAAAGCATCCAATCACATCAATTCACCTGGATTGTGCTTCCTCTTGGAAAATCTTGACCGCTCATCATCATTAGATCTCAGCCTTTGGTTTCTTTCTGAATTTTCTATAAATTCAGGCTCTCATCTCTCATTCAAGGATCTTGGAGAATATATTGTTATTATGCTGTTTTTGCTCTAGGTTCATTGAGAATTTGCATTGAGATATTGCATATTAGTTAATTCATATATTGCTTAAATATTCATATATTGCTTAAATCATGTTAGATTAAATCTTGCATTCATCTAGCTTAAATATTGCATCCATTTAGCTTATATTCATGCTCATATAGATTAAAAATCCTTCGTTTAGGTGTTGTCTAGTCACTGGATAACTTAGCAATTTGAGAGCAATCTAAACTCACATCTACTAGAAGGCAATGGGTCGCTTTGTAATGGTTTATTATTCAATGATTATTGATTTACGAACCATGCATCTAATGACTGAATTGAAGTGTTGTGTATTCCACATACAAATATAGATCCACTTTTCACACACACAATAGTAACCATGGAATTTGGGTACATACCAATCTTGTCTCTCTGGACCGGCAAACCTTTGTCTCACCGGGTGTCGTCTTCTCACGTTATTGACTTTAGTGAACCCTTCATTATTAACCTTGGGCTTTCCTTTAGGATTTGCATTCTGGTACAATGAGTGAGCCTCCTGGTTCAAAATTGAGCATTCCGGTTCACAAGCTGATTTCTAGCAGCTTCAACATAGGTCTTCTTATCAGTATCTTTGCTGATTGTAAAGGTTTGTTTTTATTTACTTTCACTTGAATAAATAAACTATATCTCCTTCCAGGGTGTGTCTTTGTTGTTGAAACTCTGTCCCTCTTCAAATCCTATACCTTTGGTATCTTTTGAGTGCTTCTGATTACTCAACATCTTGTCCAAGGCTTCAGTGTTGCTTTCATATTTGCTCCCCATCTTTAATTCATTATTGCTCTTTTCAAGCTCCTTTCCGAGCCTTACATTTTTTTCTTCCAGATTCTGATGCTCCTTCTCCTTTATCAAATCAGAGGATGTAACTTCACATATCCTTTTAGCTTCTTCCAACTGGAGTTTTTGATCAGAATTTTATTTCTCGGACTCCTCCACAAATTGATCTAAACGATCTTGTTCTTCTATAGCAGGATACTTACACTTCTTGAGTTACCTTCTTGTTTCTCTCAACTCCTCAAGAGCGCCACTTATGATCTCACCTTTCGAGTCCACTTCAGCTTCAATGTCTTCTTCTTCATTAGCTCCATCGACCGATTCATCTTGTGCCATGAAGAGATTAATTTCTCTTTCATCCTCACAACAGTCATCTTTTGAGGCACTTTCCTCATCTGTAGCATCATCTTCAAAAGTATACAGGTTGTTCTGCTTCCGATAGCTTCTTCTTTCTTGTCGGTAGGCTTTCTTCTTTTTATCCTTACTCGAAGGTCTGCTGGTGCTTTGTTGCTGCTCTCCAACATTCTCACCATAGGGACATTTTGAAGCAAAGTGTCATATTTTTCCATAGTTAAAACATTTGAAAGGCAATTTTAGTTTGTACTTATTGGATCCTCTTTGAAGCTTCCTTACAAATTTTTCAACCACTGTATCCGAGTCTTCACTAATTTCTCTATGAGAAATTTCTCCCTTACCCTTTTTGATGGAGTTGAAAACAACCTCTTTCCTTGAAGTTTATTGAATGGGTTTTCTCATCTCATAAGTAGTTAGGGACTCAAATAAATCATCCATTGAAAAGGTTTTCAGATCATTGGCTTCTTCTATTGCAAAGACCTCTGTATCATACTTAGATGTGAGTGATCCAAGTACCTTTTTGACAATAACTTCATCATATATATCCTCTCCAAGTACTCTAATAGTATTCACCGTTTCATCAATTCTTTGAAGATAATCATCAATCTTTTCTTCATCTTTCATTTTTAATCTTTGAAGATGAGCTCTTAGTGTTTGTAGTTTAGCCTCCTTGACCTTAACATCTCCTTCAAATAATCTCTTCAACTTATCCCAAGTTTCGTTGGCGGATGAGTAGTGCATAACCTTAACAAACTCATTATCAGACAATCCATTGAGAATAACATGCTTGGCCTTGGCATTGTTTTCATACTCCTTCTTAGCATCTGGATATGTAGGGGGGGCATTAGGGATAATATACCCATTCTTCACAGACATCCAAACATCAAAACCTAGGGAAGACAGATAGGTTTCCATTGTTCTGCTCTAGAAGGTATAGTTGGTACCATCAAACATGGGAGCTTTGGAGGAGGAAGATTCATTCTGTAGCGTCCTAAAATTGCGACACTTGCAATTTCGACTGCATTTGGGTCTTCACGATGGCGGCGCAACATTGAACTTGAATGGAGACCTCGAAACCTGCTTGTGACATCAAGAACTGCATTTTTCTGCACCCTGCTGTCCCGGGAGGTGGGACCATGGCGCCCAGTGCCCTGGTCCCCCAGGACCATGGCGCTCAGTGCCCTGGTCCCTGGCCCTATTTTGGGCCCGGTCTCCTTTTGGGCATCGGGTCTTTAAGTTTGCAAATTGGGAAATAATGTTTCCTGGTCGGCCTAGGGTCGGAAAAATCAGTCTATCAACCCTAATTGACAAGTATATAAACTACTTTTCCTGTCCTAGAAAAGGAGGAAGGAAATAAGCAAGAGCAAGACGCGGAAGCAATATTCAAACATTCAAACATTTAAGCATTCAAGCATTCCTTCAAGTAATTGAGCATTCTAAGTCTCCATTCAAGGCTAAGTGTTGCATTCAAGACAAGGATTCAACCATTGAAGAGGAGATCACTTACAACACATTACATACAACATACATTACACCTTCGCATGTAAGAATACAAACATTCTTACAACAAGGTATCAGTACTTGTTTACATTACAAACATTTACATTTACAACATTCTCATTTCTTGGTTAATTCCAAAACCGGGGTTTGACCTAAAGGCAAACCCCTCATCCCTAACCCCCCAATCATCCTCTCTTTTTTGTGTGTAGGTTGCAGGTACGCGGCTGTAATTGAATATCTGGAATCCTTGTGCAGAGACGAACAGATCCACCTTCGTTTCGCGGATTTTTCGGAGGACCGTGTGCACGCCGGGCGCCATCGTCTTGTCAAATTTCGCTCAAACTTGCAGAACAACACCATCTCAACATTTTACTGCTAATTCCAGGTCCGCAGCTTCATCTCGTATCCCTATCTCTGTTTATAACTGAATCTTTCTTGCTTCTACATACATTCCTAGTTCAATCATTCTATCTATATTCTTTACAAAAGAGGGTATCCTTGATGTCTTAAACCTTGAAACTCATTTAGAATCCAATCCTGCATTGTGTGGGATTGGATCTTGTGGGTTTCAACCCCTCTTTTGAATGTAAAGTCTCTCCTAAGTGAAAACCATCAACCCTAGTGACTCTCCCTTCTCTCTCCTTGGAGTTGGGGAGGGGAGAACAACTAGGGTTCGATTTTTCCGCTTTACATTTTGGTGAACCCGACGTGAACATCCTAATTCTGATTATTCATGGTGAGGTCTAAAAAAAATTTGTTCCCTTAATTACATTTCCATGTTTGATCTTTTGCAAATTTTAGAGGTTGATTGCATAAAAACCCTAAAATTTTCTTTTTAGTAATTGAGCTTGTGAAATGTTTAATTGTCAATGCTTGTTTCAGATCTACCCTTCTATTACAAATTGTCAATTCATATTTGTGCTTTAATTCTGAAAATTAAGTGGTTAAATGTCAAAACCCTAATTTTTAAAACCTTCTTGATTCAACCTTTGACTGATAATTTCACTGATCAAAACACCTCCAAATCGGCTGTAACTTTGGATTCCGCAACAAAATCACAATATCTTTCATCCCTGAAAATTTGGAAAAAAGTTGCGAGGACCGTGTGCACCCCGAGTGCCATTGTCCCCGACATTTTTTTCGAAATTTCGGGAGCTAGATCTTACTGTATTTTTCTGCTAAAATCCAGAATTTTGGCTGATTTTATCAATTTTAACACTTTCAAAATTAAAGTCAAAGTTGGTCTAGCGATTGCTTGGATTGAGGCTTCTAATCATTCAAAAATTATTGAAATTGAAATTCATATCAAAATTGTGTTTCTTACAGTCCTAAATCTGAAAAGTGTGTTGGCATTCATTCGAAATTTCAGTGCTTTATTCAAATTTTTGCAGTTTGTGACTTTTGAAATTAAGTGTTTAATTGCAACAACCTTGATTTCCATTTTCAAAATTGAATTTTTCGTGAAATTGAGTCAATTCTTAAAATTTCAAAACTTGCATTGCTTTTAGTATTTCCTCTAAAATCATAAAATTCAAAATTTCAGTTTCCCCCTCTTTTTCAAAATTCAAATTTTACATTTTTCAACAATCTTGGTAGGGTTCAATTTTGAGATTGCAACTTTAATTTGGCCTATCTACAGATCGTAAAATCACTCAATTTTTTCAGATTAGCTTTAAAATCATCATAACTTTCATCCCTGAAAATTTCGAAAAAAGTTGCGAGGACCGTGTGCACTCCGTTCGCCACGTTCCTGGACATTTTTTCCGAAATTTCGGGAGATTGTCCTGATTGTATTTAACAGCTTAAATCTAGGAGATTGGCTGATTTTATTGAAATTTGCTACCTCTAAAATTCAAAATCTTCTCTCTCTCTTTAGTGCATGAGTTTTACAAAAATAAGCCCTACTTACACTATTCCCGTTAGACGAAGCCTTAGAATTAAGTCTTTCCAAGGTTTAATTACTGAGGAGATGGAACCTAATTTGAATG
The DNA here is from genome assembly GCF_030272615.1 of Cryptomeria japonica. Classification (NCBI taxonomy): domain Eukaryota; kingdom Viridiplantae; phylum Streptophyta; class Pinopsida; order Cupressales; family Cupressaceae; genus Cryptomeria; species Cryptomeria japonica. The sequence goes on along the minus strand of NC_081407.1, from coordinate 951,927,801 downwards.
GCCTTTTTAATGAGGACATGGGTAATTCCTCTAATCCTCTTAATGATGAAGAAGCTCTCCATGAGGTTTCTGTAGAACAACTTTCGAAATTGGATAACCAATTTGATGATTTTCGACAATGGATGTCTCAAGAATACCCTGATAGCGAAGCTCTTTCATTAATTGAGGGTCTAAAACGTATGGTTCAAAGTGATAAGAATGGAATTGATATTTTGCATGGTATTGCACACATTGTGGATTCGAATGTGATGCCTATGAAAAGTTGTGCCGAAACTTTAGGTTATACACAACCTCCTACTCAAGTTAATCATTCTATTCCTTTGACAACTCCTATTGCTAGTATACCTACTTTTACATGAAACATAATGACTACTTCAATACAAGACATTCCCCCTATGATCACCAGTCATGGGGGCAATCCTTCCTCTTCAATCAATCCAACTTCTTCATTCATTCCTTCAATAAGTGTTCCTATTATATCTCCACAAATGAACATGACGCAGGGGGCAATTCATTTAGCCATTCCATTCCTCCTTGTAGTGTTCCTCCTTTCCAATCATCTCCTATGACTAACTATCATAGTGTCCCGCCACCTTACTCTCTACCTTCTTTCAATAACATAATACCTCCATCACAATCTAACACGTCTAATATGAACTCTTCGACTGAAGCGACCATTAACAATCTTGCACAAACTGTCTCTTCTTTACAGCAACAAATTGCCTCTATGAATCAATCTAAGTTTAGTGTGCCCACATTTGATGTTGCGAGCCCACTTTCTCTTGACATTGTTTGAGCTATTCCCCCTAAACATGTTGAAATTCCGCATTTGGAGCTTTATAATGGTAAGGGTGACCCTCTAACACATGTTAAGACCTTTCAAACAATATGTACCGATTTTGCTTATGACCAAAGGTTGCTTGCAAAACTGTTTACTAGAACATTAAGAGATAAAGCCCTACAATGGTATTGCTCGTTGCCTTCTTATTCTATTATTTCTTTCGAACAACTTGCAAATGCTTTTATTCAACAATTTCAAAACAATATAAGTCCTAAAGTTACTTTGATTGATTTAATGCATTGTAAACAAGGTGTTAAAGAAAAAGTGACTGATTTCATTGGTAGATATAAGCATTTGTATGCTCAAATTTCTTTTCCAGTACCTGACAATGATATTCAAAGAATCTTTATTTCTAATTTACAAAAAGATATTAGAGAAAAACTTCTGTTTTCTGAGTTTACTTCTTTCCAACAGTTGTGCGCAACTCTTCACAATTATCAACTGACTGTGAGTCAAATGGAACAAGCAAATCCTATGGCTCCGAGTGATAAGGGTGATAGTAGTCAACAACCATTTGGGAAGTTTAAACCGAACAGAGAGTCAATTAAATTCAATGAAAACATCATCAACAACAATGTGAATGCAGCATCAGGTGTACCTCCTATTTCTAAGTTTTTCAAGAAAGAAAGAAAGTCTACTCCTTTGAATGAATCATTGCATAGTATTATGAATAAGTTATTGGAACAAAATGTGCTTACTCTTCCTCCTATAAGGCAAATAGATCCTGCAAAGATTAACTCACCCTATTTTGATAACAAATATTTTTGTCAATTTCATCGTCATCCTGGGCATGATACTGAAAAATGTTTTGCTTTAAAGGGTAAAATTCAAGATTTGATTGATAATAATACTATCTCTGTTTCTGGTGTGAATGATAAAGGCAACACATCTGTAGCTCCTCCTAACCAAAATCTTCAGATTTTTACTGATCCATTGCCTTCTCATACCTCTAATGCGATTGATACTATTGACTCCTCTGTCTCACCTAATGATCTTGTGTCTATGACTCCGAATGTGATTAACTTTGTGGAAAAGCAGAAAATCCCTAAAGAACCTTCCATCACAATTGATTCCAGTGAAACTATCAGGGCACCTGATGGTCCTTTATATATAGTTGCAAAAGTCAAGAATACACCTTGCCGTGGAGTGCTTATTGATCCTTCTTGTATGGTTAATGTCATTACTGAAGAATTTCTTTTTACTTTGCAATTGAATCAAGTGATCTATGACGAAACAAATGTGGTTGTGAAATTATTTGATGCATTTTCTTCTCCTGCAATTGGTTCTATTACATTACCTATTGAGGTCCATAACAAATCCCTTGATGTGAGCTTTGCTATTATTCCATCGTCCGAACAATTTCGTGTGAAGCTAGGCTATCCTTGGCTATCTTCCATGAAAGCTATTGCTTCTCCTATTCACAAGTGCTTGAAATTTCCCCATAATGGTGAAGTTGTTACTGTCAATCATAGTCTCTTTAAACCTGCTGAAAGAACTTCTAGCATTCCTATTGATTACTTTTGGCCTAAACAATTCCAATCTCTTCCACCGCGAAGTGATCATCTTTTCAAATCTTATCAAAAGTGGAAAAAAGATATGATCCTATCTCTAAGTGAACCTAGAACACCCAAACTTGACATTCCTATCATTCTTGAGAAGGAAGTTCTTCCTTTGAAAGATAAAACTAATGTCTTTCCTCAAGAAGATTCCCAACCCATCCCTATGAATGTGACTATGCCTATATCTGATAAACTTTCTAAAAGTAGACCTATACCTCCTCGTCATGATGGACTTGGTCTCCTTCCTAAACCAAATATTCCTCCTTTATATGGAGCAGTTCCTCCTCCTTCCTCTTATGGAGAGAAGAGAGCTTCCTCTTCTCCTATTGTTCAACCTAAGAGACCACAACCTAAACACCCAAGTGATAAGGATGAGAACATTCCTCCTCCTCAATCTTCTCAACTTCCTACTAAGACTAGACGAAATCGTTCTGCACGTGAACGCCGATGAAAGCGTCGTCTTAGAGCTCAGGCAGCTGCTTCTCAAACTTTGCAATCCCCAAAAACACCTTCAGCCAGTATTATTCCATTTTCTCCTCAGCCGACGATTGAGCCAAAATCTCCTAAACATAAGATGCATGATGGTCTTGATCCTGTGCGAATTAAAGATCCTATTTTTATAAATCTTGATGATGATATAGATGAAAATGTTATTCATGATGAAAATGTTACTCCTGTTCATTTTGATAGTGAATATGAATATGTTGATGTTGATAACCATTTATCTAATAAATTTTCTAAAGCACTTATCCTAGCTCCTAGACAAGAACAACGTGGCTCGGAACATGAACATAGCCCTTGTTTGGATCTTGTGATAGCTCCATCTGCTGTGTTGGATGTTCCTCCTCTAGCGTGTTTCCTACCTTCCCGAAATATTGATCAGCAAGATCGGGGGGTAGATGACGTGCTAGACTAGTTCATTAGCATAGCAGATTCTCTCCTCTTCTCTTGATCTTTTGTTACTTCTTCTATGTGTTATTCTCATTCTTCTATTTGTTGTCCTTAGTGTTGTCTACTTGAGGATGATGCAAAGCATTGAGATCTCTTTTGGTCTCTCTCATATTGACTCAAAAGACACATGTGTTCCCTTCTTCTAGGTGACCTTCCTTGATTGGGGAATGAAGAACAATTATGCATACATACGATATACATGAATTATCATACAACATACTGACCCCAAGGAAAGCGAAGTCACCTCGTGCTTTGTGTTTTGTGTCTATTATCCTTGGGCTTATCTCACACTTGGGGGCTAAATCCTTGTGATAACGTGCTCCTTTCCCTTCTCATTTCTTATATGTATCACTACCTTAAAGCAATCACCCCCGATGAGGCGTGTGCGATCGCTTTAACGTAGGGCGGCATACATCCCATTCATATCTTTTCAAGATAGTTGAAAATTTCTTGACAAATTTAGCTTTGCCTTGAAAATTTTTGATATCTTTCTTGCATGACTCATAGTGAGGGAACCTTACTACTGACAGTCATGGTTCTCCCTCGTGATCTTCCCTTTTACTTTGTCAATCGAATTTGTAAGATCCTTAGTCCACTGGGGGCTTGGTGTATCTTGCCTCCTTGACATGGTGAAAGTTTTTCAATGTTGTTTCCTTGTACTTTACCGGAAGTATTGGCGTACGCCTATACTCCCGCTAAAGTGGGGGCTAAATGTAGCGTCGTAAAATTGCGACACTTGCAATTTTGACTGCATTTGGGTCTTCACGATGGCGGCACAACGTTGAACCTGAATGGAGACCCCGAAACCTGCTTGTGACATCAAAAACTGCATTTTTCTGCACCCTGGCCTGATCCCTCCTTGCACCCTGCTGTCCCGGGAGGTGGGACCATGGCGCCCAGCGCCTTGGTCCCCCAGGACCATGGCGCCCAGCACCTTGGTCCCCCAGGACCATGGTGCCCAGTGCCCTGGTCCCCCAGGACCATGGTGCCCAGCGCCCTGGTCCCTGGCCCTATTTTGGGCCCAGTCTCCTTTTGGGCATCGGGTCTTTAAGTTTGCAAATTGGGAAATAATGTTTCCTGGTCAGCCTAGGGTCGGAAAAATCAGTCTATCAACCCTAATTGACAAGTATATAAACTACTTTTCCTATCCTAGAAAAGGAGGAAGGAAATAAGCAAGAGCAAGACGCGGAAGCAATATTCAAACATTCAAACATTTAAGCATTCAAGCATTCCTTCAAGTAATTGAGCATTCTAAGTTTCCATTCAAGGCTAAGTGTTGCATTCAAGACAAGGATTCAACCATTGAAGACGAGATCACTTACAACACATTACATACAACATACATTACACCTTCGCATGTAAGAATACAAACATTCTTACAACAAGGTATCAGTACTTGTTTACATTACAAACATTTACATTTACAACATTCTCATTTCTTGGTTAATTCCAAAACCGGGGTTTGACCTAAAGGCAAACCCCTCATCCCTAACCCCCCAATCGTCCTCTCTTTTTTGTGTGTAGGTTGCAGGTATGTGGCTGTAATTGAAGATCTGGAATCCTTGTGTAGAGACGAATAGATCCACCTTCGTTTCGCGGATTTTTTGGAGGACCGTGTGCACGCCGGGCGCCATCGTCCCGTCAACTTTCGCTCAAACTTGTAGAACAGCACCGTCTTGACATTTTACTGCTAATTCCAGGTCCCCAGCTTCATCCCGTATCCTTATCTCTGTTTATAAGTGAATCTTTCTTGCTTCTACATACATTCCTAGTTCAATCATTCTATCTATATTCTTTACAAAAGAGGGTATCCTTGATGTCTTAACCCTTGAAACTCATTTAGAATCCAATCCTACATTGTGTGGGATTGGATCTTGTGGGTTTCAACCCCTCTTTTGAATGTAAAGTCTCTCCTAAGTGAAAACCATCAACCCTAGTGACTCTCCCTTCTCTCTCCTTGGAGTTGGGGAGGGGAGAACAACTAGGGTTCGATTTTTCCGCTTTACACATTCCTTGCCGTTGTGTTCTTAAACCAAAATCTACCCAAGCTAGAGAAAAATTTAACCAACAGGGAACCTAAGGCTTTGATACCAATTGTAGAACACAAGATATCACTAAGAGGGGGGTGAATCAGTGATTATAAACAATTTCAAACAGTGTGTGTAACTGGTAGAATAATGAAAACACTAACAAACAATCAAACACAAGAGCACATCACATAACACTGGATATACGAGGAAAACCCAATGTGGGAAAAACCTCGATGAGAAATGTTGCTGGAGATCTACTACTCCAATCTAACCTCACAATGAAATAACAGTTTTACAATGTTTAGGACACCAACCCAAGGAGCACTAACCCTTAACAATTTATGGGCACCTACCCAAAGAAGCACCAACCCCTACACTGAGCACCCACTCAGTGAAATACAATGAAATATAAAATCAATACAATGATAAACACCTTGTTACAAATGAGTTTTGTAACCTTTGCAAGCTATTCTCTCTACCGGTTGAACTATTTTCTATCACACTGCTTCTCTACCAGATCTCAATTCTCTCTATCTGAATCCTCTTTAACTCAGCTTCTGCCTAGCCGGATCTCCTCTCACACCCTCTCTGCTCTCCTTCACTCTCAGCGGCTACCTTACTGGTTCAATCTCTATTAGTTTGATAGATTGTTATGCTCTGTAACAGTTTACCGGTTACCTTAAACCTTGCCGGTTCTTCTTCTAACACTCAATCACTTCAATATTTTGTTGTCAATGCTTAGACCGATCAACTCTCCTCTAGTATAATTTTACACTCTTTTCTCATCAATCATCCCATTTGCTTAAGTCTTTGATCTGCATATTTATACACATGCTTTTCATCCAGAAACAAAGTTCAAACTTTATGCGCCTAGGATTTTCTTCATTGACTTAGTCCATATTAAATCAAATCAGATCTTATTTCTTGGATTGACAACCTGCAACAAATCAAACATCAGCGCCATTTTTTATCCTTTCAATACACGTTCACTATATTTAGCAAGCTGGATCTTGTTCATCGGCCTTGATTTTGTCAATTACAATAAATGATCTGGTTGTTTCCTTCTCCAGATCAACAAGACGATAATATGTCCTTCGATCATAACAACAAAAAATCTCTGCCTTTCAATCTGCTTTGAGCCGCAATCCTCTGCAATCGATCCGTGATTTCCACAGTCTTCATTTAATATCGACCTAATTGGCAACTACCTAGTTGATGCACTATTCACCTACCACTGCATGTTCGCCACCTAGAGTTCATGTGACATCTTTGTCAACATCCAACTCACTTGATTGTGTCAGTTTAAACTCGGTCACCGAACAAACATACTACAAGAATACACGAATCGGTTAACCTTCATGTCGTGCACTTCTTTGTTCTGCTGGTTAGGATATTTTATCATTTACCAATGACAGTCCTCAACCATTTTTCCAAAGTGGCAAACACTTTACATCCTTTCATCTTCTTATCCGAGTCCTTCAATTTGTCTCTTTGCTTGCTTATCGGTTGACATACTTACCGATTGACATCAACATGCCAACAATCTTCAATACTCCTACTTGCATACCGGTTGACATCAATGACAACTCAATGCCAATAACAGAGAGCAAAGAGGGAGAGGTATAGATAGGGAGAGATAGGGATAGAAAGAGAGAGTGATACAAATAGGAATAGTAGAAAAGATAGATGTGTGTGTGTGTGTGTGTGAGAGAGAGAGAGAGAGAGAGAGAGAGAGAGAGAGAGAGAGAGAGAGAGATGCATGGAGAGGTAAGGAGATAGAGATAGGGGAGAGATATATAGAGAGGAATGTGAAGATGGAGAGGGGAAGATAGAGAGATAAAGTAATGGAGTATTATATAAATTAAAATAAAAATTCAAAATATAACTATTCTACAATAAACTAAAATTTTAATAAGATAATTATAAATTAAATTAATTCTAATAAATTCTAATTATTATTTGTAATTTCGTAAAAAGATAAATAATAAAAAAATAAATTTCAAACTTAAATCTAAAATTATAATTAAAATAGAATAAACTAAATGCAAAGTTAAAATATATGAAAATCCAAATATTAATAAAAATAATAATTTAAATTTTTTATAATAAATAATATTAAAAACTAATTAAATAGATGTGTTCATGGGTTCTCAAGGGCTCATTCTTCGACTACACTGGTTAGGCGAGAGGAGGAGGTGTGGACCAAGCTGAAGTAGGGTTGGATGAAGATAAACTTTGATGGGGCGTCAAGAGGTAACCTGGGCATCTCGAGTGTGGTATGTGTTGTTCGTGACAAGGAGGGGGAGATCATTTTCAAAAGTGCGTAGAGACTGGAAGATAGGACTAATAATGAAGCGGAGGTACATGCCACTCTATTAGCAGTAGAATTGGTTTCTAACATTAATATTTCGAGTGTGCATTTAGAGGGAGACTCTAAAGTGGTGGTGGATGCAATTGTGAAAGGTGTATCCTTGAGCCAGAGATTAAATAAATTTATATCTATTATTTGTTCAAAACTAAATTTTTCCAGTACTTTCAAATTACTCACATTAGAAGGGGGGGGGGGGGGGAATGCAGTGGCAGATGCATTATCCAATGTGGCATGTGCATTGGATAAATGTGTGACAAGGTGGTGGGGAGCTAATGATGCCATTGTCCAGTGGTATGCTTAATCGGCCTGTACGGGTCAGTACATGTTTGTTAATGCGAAGTATGTGAGGAGGACACTTAGTTCTTTGCCCGAGCACTTAGGCTGGCTTGGATGATATTGGTAATTAATGTTGATATTTTCTGCAGTGGCGGTGGAGCCTGTGGTGATTGCATTAATGGAGGTAACGAAAATAAGGATTTTTTCTGCTGCGTTTGATGGTAGTATTTTGGTTTGTGAGCGTGGGTTCAACCAGAAAAGAAAGGTGGTTAGTCTGGCAATGAAATGGAGACAAATTTTAAGCTGAAAACAACTAAACCGCTGACTGTATTTTTGGGGTCGGTTTCAATGAGATGATTGAAGAACATGTTTCTTTCATCGAACCCCTTGTTGCTGAGGAGTGTGCAGCTAGTTCTAGGCAAAGATGTGGAGATGATTGGACACCGTTATCACATAAGGGTGGATGTTTACTATCTTATCATGGTGTGGGGGATCGAATTGGACTCCTCATGTGCAGAAGTTCATAGGGTGATGCAGGCAATCGTACTTGCAGACTACCTCAACAATTTGGAATCACTGCTGGAGTGGGCTATACTCGGTCGAGGGTTCGAGGTCTCTAAAGGAATTCTGGAATTCCACCTTGAACTCAGAGGCAGGTACATTCCTTTTCTCAGGAGGCAGGAAGTGGTGAAGGCAAGGTTCAGAGAGACGACGAGGAGAGGATGGGAGGCCTTAAAAATGTTTGCTCAGATTATGGAATTGGAGGAGGTGATTAGGCAGGATTGAGAGGTTGCAGGGGATGAGAATGTGAGCAGCCGAAGGCTAAACCGAGGACTGGATGCATGAAGGCAGAGAGGGAGAACAAGAATGTTACCCTGGCAATCATCCTAGGTAGTTCTGTATAATTTGTTTTTGTTTGTGTTTCATTGTTGGGAGATGATTCCCTTTCCTGTTTAGTGGACTATATTTTTTGTTTCAGGCTCTGTATTGATTATATGTTTTTTGTTATTTGATACAGTAGATTTTTTGGGCCGATATGAAGTTTTGTACCCAGGAGGGTGGTTTTTTCTATGTTAGTGGTTTGGAGGTGGGATGGTTTGGTAGTTTTGGACAAAAGTCGTTTCTTTTTGAAGATGCAATTCCTTTCTATATTAATAAAATCCTATATTATCGATCAAAAAATAATAATTAAATTAAAGATAAAACTATTTTTTAAAATTTATTAGAACTAAAATATTCAAAAAGTTGAAGTGCAAAATAGTCAAAACTTCATGCAAGATGTAAACAAATTATATTTCTTAATAAAACATGTACATAAAACATATAATTCATAGATTACAAGCAACATTAACATTAATTGAATCACAATCCAAATCCTAACCTTAAGATTTATCATATCTTGAATGATGCATTATGTAGTTAGCCAGAGTATGTTCTCGCATTATTTAGATCAGATCTTTGGATATTGTATTGTGTATAATAACTTGACTATAATTGTATTTTTTTTTTCAATTGGTTCTATGTGCACCTTAGGCTAGAATCAAACCAAAATTAAGTATTATAAGGGTTATGATTAGGATTGTTATAAATTTGGTATTAATAATAAATATTTATTGTACTTTAAAGTACAATTCTATTTCTATGTGGGATTAAGTATTATTGGATCTAAAATAATCAAATCACTACAATATTTTTTAAGCTTACAATCAACTCTAAAATTATAATAAATTGTAATTTATAAAATTCATAAACGTTTATTATCTAATACAAATAAATTAAATTTAAAAATAAATCAACAATTACTCATTATATAATATTAGAATAAATAAAAGACAAAAATGTAGATTTAAAACTAACTTTCAATTCTAATTTACTCTTTTCAGCATGCAAAACATTTTTTATAAGAATTTTTAAATGATTAGTAAATCAAATAAAATCAAATATATTAGATACCAAATACCAAATAGATATATATTAACTAAAAAAAATTCTGTTTTATATAACAAATCACTTTTAATGAGAAATTCAACTTAACATAAAAAAGAATTTATGTCCATAATTATCAAAAACCATTGTATTTTATGAAATGAAATTGTCTTTAAATAAAACTCTAAGATTTAATATATTTATGGAATTTAAATAACATTTTGTGGGATTTTTGTTGCTTTTCCATCTAATGGTTGTAAATGTTTCAAATGTCTTGTACGTCTCTAAGATGATATCATTAAAGGATTGTCCAATTGAGCTTGTAAAGCTCACATAGGGAATGCCTTTGGCGTAACAATGTTTTAGCTTTCTTGACCACTCATGAGACAATGGACAAAGTCTAAATGCCAATATAATTAGATTTAATATATTCATGGAATTTAAATAATATTTTGTGGGATTTTTGTTGCTTTTCCATCTAATGGTTGTAAATGTTTCAAATGTCTTGTACGTCTCTAAGATGATATCATTAAAGGATTGTCCAATTGAGCTTGTAAAACTCACATAGGGAATGCCTTCGGCGTAAAAATGTTTTAGCTTTCTTGACCACTCATGAGACAATGGACAAAGTCTAAATGCCAATATAATTTCTATATAGGTATTCCATTACAATTATAGATTAAATCTGAAGTAATTTGCATTCTAGGTTGTCAATCTGAGAAATAAATGCATGATGTAGATCCATTTCTGAATGCTTGTAACAAATTAGTAGCATCTTCACAGAAATATACAATTCTATAAGTGGTGTCATTAACGATTAATTTGGGATTGTTCCTACTACTAAACACTCTTCTCTTCTCTATACAACTTTATTAGTTTTCTGCATTGTTAATACCAAATTAGTAGTCTATATAAGTATCTTCTATACGACCTTCTTGCTGCTATACTTAAAATGCATAAAACAAAAAGCTAAATAAATTTACATTCATGCATGTTATCTTTTGTTCTTTACTTGATGTCTTCATAACCCAAGTGAAGAGAAGAAACTGAAAAAATAAACTAATAAGTAAATTGCTACATGGTTTGTCTTGAAGACGATAAGCGATGGTTGTTTTATTGTTAAGAAAAATTATATATTTATGAAATTATGTTATTGTTATTATATCTTATAAATTTTGTTTATGTTGAATTCCTTACCTTCTTATGGGTTTCAGAAGCTAAGAACATGTTGGTGTTTCCAACTGATGTCTCCAAACAACCTCTACGAGAAGCCAACCTCAATGTTCAAGGGTTTGGATTAGTGGCCACTTGACTAGATAATAACTAGGGATAAGGAACTAGTTATATCCTCTACACTTTAGGCTCTATTAGACCTAGGCGGGTGTCTCCTTAACAATAATTTTATAATCCTAATTATCTTCTTGTAGTATTGTAACGGATATGCTCTCAATGCATAAAGTAAATCAGAGCAATATTAACTTTTATCAGATATGGCTTCTAACCCTGACTTGTGCACTTTGAACCACTGTGAGAGTTAGTCTATCTACTACTAAAAAATTAAATTCAAAATAAAAACTGATTCTGAATAATGATAGCTTTTATTTCATTCCTAGTGCCAAGGATAGCAACTGGTGCAGGAGCACCTCATTGATCTTCAAGCCTCTATGAGGCAAAATATGAGGGTTTTACGTTTTTATGGATGTTAAATGTAAATAAGGTTAATTATGATCATATGTGATGTAGTAAGGTCAATAAGACCATTAGTTGTGTATTGAACTCCTAATAGGTGTTGCATAGGCGAGGTTGCTCAAAATTGTCAATTGTTGTCAAAATGTGTATAAGGTGTCTAAATGTTCTAATTTGAGTCAAAATGTGATGTAAAGGTGTTTTTTCACCTATTTGGACCTATTTGTGTCATTTGGAGTCATTGAAAATCATAGGTTGGGTCTAGGAGTTAAAATTTGCAAAATTGCTCACATTTTAAAAAAATGCTCAAAGCAACTTTTGCATTATTAGAGTAATTAGGTGTTAGTTAGTAATACAAATTCAAAAGGTGGTTGTAAGAGGTTCTAACTGCCCCCTCAAGTCTTAAATAGGCCTTGAATGGTCGGCCATTAATTTGGATGGGTGATTGTATTGAAGTTTGAAGAGCAATCAATTGAAACATAGACATTTGCTGCACTTTCCTTGTAATTTCCACGTGTAACAGTCTGATCTCAGGCTCGAATCGCATTGATTTATCATTCTTTTGTTTTGAAAACCAATTTGTGATGATACCTTGATGAGTTCTCTACCATATACAATTTGTTTCACGTGATTTGGTTTCATATTGAGGAAGATCCAATAATTTTTGTAAAAAATGTCATAATCTGATCTAGGGTAAACAGTGACCCTTAAAATGTGATATCTTTTATTTGTATTGCCAAATAAGCCCAAAAATGGGCATGAATGTATATTAAAATGTATAATTACATTTTCAATCATGTTCAGGTGTGTCTCATAAGGTTTGGCACGTGCTAATGAAGATATAGATGACTGTAACAATGTTTCAAACTGGTAAAATTCTGATTTCCGTGTATTGCAAATACTTGCATTCTTTTGTATGGAATAATTATGGTGAAAATATCATATGGTTGGAAATATTATTGATTCTACTTTCATTTTCTTCAAGTCTGATTGATTTTTATTGAGAAATGAATAAGTTATGACCATTAGACAACCTGTTCAGAAAATGATTTCCCAGAATCTGCAGTTAGAAAATATGTTGGTACGGCTATGTATGGTCAAGTAAGGATCTTAAAATTGGTGTGTAGATAGATTATGAAGTGTTGAACAAATTTTATTCTTGCCAGAAAATTTCATTTTATGATTTGAGGGGTCAAATGAACCAATCTCTAAAAACTGTTCTAAACCTATATGTGACTGTTCTAAAACAAGTTGTTGACTACCCTTAAGACAGTGGATTGAGTTGTTGAGTCTGAGTTTGTAGGGTTGAAATATTGAGTAGGTTGGAATTTGTTGATTTCAAGGGAGTGTAGAGAAGTATTGTTCCATTCCCATATGAGTTTCTCAAACAAGGGTATTGTGATTCCAAATAAGCTGTCCTAAATGTTGAATGTGAACCCAATGAGTAGTGTTATGGCAACCGGATGTGTTGAGTCCTTGAAGGATGTATGAAGGTGTTGATTCTTGTATGGAGGCATGGAAGAGAATGCACTGTCCCCTACCTGATCTATTTCAATATACTAAAATTGATGGATATTCTTCAATTAGTTATTAACAAGTTCTTATTTATTTTCCTCATTAGATGATTAATTTCATTATTTATAGTTCTTAATATAGTTATTAGGCCCTGCTACTACTTCAGTTTTAAGGGAGAAGGGTTTATGTATGTTACCAAAGCGCTTAAAGACCAAATACAATAGGTTCCCTCAAAGTTTACAGATCCAAGCCCTTACCTATCTTGGGTCTATACCCTCAAGGCTTATGGGTCGTTGATCCCCACCCTATCTTGGGACTTAATCTATTGCTTGGATTTAGACTGCCCCTCTTTGGAACATCTCCTTCCCATCTTCTTAAATATTGATAGTAATAACATGATTTAGACTATAAGTATACTAATTTCTCATGTAATGTGAATATATATGAAATTAAGTATGATTATCATGCATATTGCGGTCCATATTAATGTTACTATTAGTTCTGCATAAGAACATTATCAGGGTTCATATATTAAGCATACTTATTAAACATATCCCCATGCATACCACCAAGAACAAGGATGTTACTTCCTATTACTCAATAATAACAATTCTGATCTGATCTGCTTGATGGTGCTCTTACTGAATGCTTTTATTCCTTTCTTTTATATCTCTCAATGTGAGGGAGAGGTCACACCTTTTCATCATGCATGCCTTTTGGCAAGAGACACACACTCTCACCATTAGCACCTTTTGAAAGAGTGCAACTCTTCATTATTTCTACCCTTTGAAAGGGACACAACCTTTCATAATCAGATTTGCAGTTCTTATTTAAATCAGATCTGCACTTCTCAATTTTCAAATTCTCCCCCCCCTCAAATGAGTTTCTCTTCTCCCTTTTATATCTCACGTTTGAGGGAGTCACAACTTATCATTTCATGCCTTTTGACCTTTCATTAGGTTTAATCAAATTTAAATAATATTTAATTATATTCTTTTATATTTTAATTTTAATTTTTATATTTATTCTTTTGTATTTTAATTTTTATTATTATTTATTATTAAATTATATTTCAAAGTAGGGATATTATAGAGAAGTATCATGAAGGGTGTTTGATAATCTTTGGTTGAGGGGTGATGTGTGTTTGTGAGTCAATACAAAGGAAAGGTGTTGATGAATTAGGAGAGTGAGAGCACCTAATTGATGAAACACACCTACTAGATAGGTGAGTTGGGATAGATTGTCCCTAGGTTGTGAGTTTGTGTGTGGATGCTCTGCATCAAAGTGGTATTAGAGCTAGGCAGTATATTGTCTAAAGTTTGAGTAAGTGTGGGCAAGGGGTTATAGTCAAGATGTCTCCTAAGAGTGTTGGTACTACCAGAGAGTTGCAAGAGTTGAAAGAGTAGAATGCAAGGTTGCAAGAATCCTATAATTTTGTGATAGCAAGGCTTGAAGCCTTAGAGTCCAATCAAAGAAGGAATGTTGATATAGGAGATGTGAGTGATGAAGAGGAAGAAGAAGAGGAGTTACAAGAAGCACAGGAGGAAGAACAAATAGATCCCGAGGAGCAACAGACACTTAGATTGTTAAAGGTAGTAAAAGGTGATCAGTACAAGGCAAGAGTTGACCTACCTATGTATGGTGGGAATCTAAATGATGAAGAGTTGCTTGATTGGGTAGCAGCCATGGACATGTATTTTGAGAGTGAAGATATGCCAGAGGATCAAAGGGTTAAGGTGGCAAAGACAAAGTTGAGGGGACATGCTCTCCTATGGTGGGACTATGAGCAAGCAGAAAGAAGGAAGAAAGGAAAGGAAAAGATCATCTCATGGGATAGAATGGTGGCAAAACTAAAAGGTAAGTTTCTCCCTAGAGACTATGAGGTTCAAATGTTTAAAAGAATGCAAAGTTTAAAACAAAGGGATCTAGATGTGAAAACTTATACTGATGAATTTTATAAGTTGAGTATACGAGTAGGAAGGGATAAGGATCAAATTGAAAAGGTGGCTAGGTATCTTGGTGGACTTAGGTTCAATATTCAAGATGAGTTGGTGATTGCTAACCCCAAAAGTGTAGAAGAATGTTTCCAATTGGCACTCAGGGCTGAGGAGAAAATCAAAAGAAGGCAAGAGAAATCTACAAGAGGAAGAGGCATCAGTATTAACAGAGGAAGAGGTGCACTTCCTTCACATAAGAAAACCAATGATGAGCAAGGTGATACAAGTAAAGGTAAAGAACAATCATTTTCTGATTTTAGAGGTGGATTTGGTAACAATAGAGGTGGATTTGGTAGAGGCTCTAATCAACTCCTAGGTAGATGTTATAATTGGAATGAATTTGGTCATACTTCTTTTAAATGTCCTGAAAAGGTAGCATCATCATCATCTAAGGTTGATAAAAGGGTTGCATTTGCACAAGAAGAGGAGGTTGATAGTTCAAAGGTGGTTGAATACAATTATGAAGTTGGTGAAAGTTTGATGATCAAGAAGACTATCTTGAAGACCACACAAGGACAAGAGCCCATACAAAGAAGAAGCCTCTTTAGAACAAGGTTTCAATGCAAAGGTAAAGTTTGTACTATTGTTGTTGATTCTGGTTCTACTGATAATATGGTCTCCACTGAAATGGTTGAGAAATTGAATTTGGAAAGGATACCTCATAAGAATCCTTATAGAGTTTCTTGGGTTGATGATGATGTTACTTTGTTGGTGAAGGAACAAGCAAAGGTTGATTTTCAGGTTGGTCAGTATAAAGATAGTGTTTTATGTGATAAATTGCGCATGGAATGTAGCCATATTCTACTTGGTAGACCCTGGCAATATGATAACAATACTTGTTATGATGGTAGGAGGAGCACTTATACACTTTAAAAGAATGGGGTTAAGTATACTTTGTTGCCAATGAATGATTATGTCAAGGGTAAGAGTAAAATTGTGATGTTTGGTAAGAAGGCACTTGTCAAGGGTGATGAAGTTGTAGCCAATTCAAGGCTAGAGAAAGCTGAAACTAGTGGCTTGTTTGCAGGAGTAATGGTTGGATCTGTTATGTGTCCTTTTGTGCAGGTTAAGGGCAAAAATAAGCATGAGATTGCTAGTGTTAAGGGGAAGGTACATCAGGTAGAGACTGAAGATGTGTTGGAAAGGGTGCAAGTGCAAACACCTCATGACAATTCTTGGTGTAAACCAAGCATGGTGATAGTTTGTAATCCTTTATGGACTGATATGAAATTGTATTGTGTTGTTTATCCTTTTATTGAAAGTGTTTCAGGTGTGAAACAACATAAAGGAGTTGGGTTCCCCTCATGGGATGTGAGTTCTTTTGTAGGGGGGGAGTATGGTGCAGGAGCGCCTCATTGATCTTCAAGCCTCTATGAGGAAAAATATGAGGTTTTTATGTTTTGATGGATGTTAAATGTAAATAAGGTCAACTATGACCATATGTGATGTATTAAGGTCAATAAGACCATTAGTTGTGTATTGAAGTCCTAATAGGTGTTGCATAGGCAAGGTTGCTCAAAATTGTCAAATGTTGTCAAAATGTGCTTAAGGTGTCTAAATGTTATAATTTGAGTCAAAATGTGATGTAAAGTTTTTTTTTCACCTATTTGGACCTATTTGTGTCATTTGGAGCCATTAAAAATCATAGGTTGGGTCTAGGAGTTAAAATTTGCAAAATTGCTCACATTGTCAAAAAATGCTCAAAGCAACTTTTGCATTATGAGAGCAATTAGGTGTTAGTTAGTAATACAAATTCAAAAGGCAGTTGTAAGAGGTTATAACTGACCCATAAAGGATTAAATAGGCCTTGAATGGTCGGAAATTAAGTTGCATGGGTGATTGTATTGAATTTTGAAGAGCAATCAATTGAAACATAGACATTTGTTGCACTTACCTTGTAAAGTCCACGTGTAACAGTCTAATATCAGGCTTGGATCACATTGATTTATCATTATTTTGTATTTAAAAACAATTTGTGATGATAAATTTATGAGTTCTCTTCCATATACAATTTGTTTCACGTGATTTGGTTTCATATTGAGGAAGATCCAATAATTTTTGTAAAAACTGTCATAATCTGATCTAGGGTAAACAATGACCCTTAAAATGTGATATCTTTTATTTGTATTGCCAAATAAGCCCAAAAATGGGAATGAATGTATATTAAAATGTATAATTCCATTTTAAATCGTGTTCAGGTGTGTCTGATAAGGTTTGCCATGTGCTAATGAAGATATAGATGACTGTAACAGTGTTTCAGACTGGTAAAACTTTGATTTCCGTGTATTGCATAGACTTGCACTCTTTTGTATGGAATAATTATGGTGAAAATATCATATGGTTGGAAATATTATTGAGTCTACTTTAGTTTTCTTCAAGTCTGATTGATTTTTATTGAGAAATGAATAAGTTATGACCATTTTTGTAAGGACAACCTGTTCAGAAAATGATTTCCCAGAATCTGCAGTTAGAAAATATGTTGGCACGGCTATTTATGGTTGATTAAGGATCTGAAAATTGGTGTGTGGATATATTATGAAGTTGTGAAAAAACTTTATTCTTGCCAGAAAATTTCATTTTATGATTTGAGGGGTCAAATGAACCAATCTCTAAAAACTGTTCTGAACTTATATGTGACTGTCCTAAAACAAGTTGTTGACTACCCTTAAGATGGTGGACTGAGTTGTTGAGTCTGAGTTTGTAGGGTTGAAATATTGAGTAGTTTGGAATTTGTTGATGTCAAGGGAGTGTATAGAAGTATTGTTCCATTCCCATACGAGTTTCTCAAACAAGGGTATTGTGATTCCAAATAGGCTGTCCTAAATGTTGAATGTGAACCCAATAAGTAGTGTTATGGCAACCGGGTGTGTTGATTCCTTGAAGGATATATGAAGGTGTTGAGTCTTGTATGGAGGCATGAAAGAGAAGTATCATGAAGGGTGTTTGATAATATTGGGTTGAGGGGTGATGTGTGTTTGTGAGTCAATACAAAGGAAAGGTGTTGATGAATTAGGAGAGTGTGAGCACCTAATATATGAAACACACCTACTAGATAGGTGAGTTGGGATAGATTGTCCCTAGTTTGTGTGTGGATGCTCTGCATCAGAAACACATAACATATGACCAATGCCTGTCCATTAGGCTAGATGAACCATTATTACAATATAAATTATGTATACACTGCAACATCTTTCGCCTTGTATAACTAACACCCGATATTAGTCATAGGATAAAATGAATTATCCAATTGCATCCCAACCAAGTATGATCTCTACAAAATACGTGTGAATGAATAAAGCAATTTAATCTCCTACTTTAGAAGAAGCCAAGATTCATACACAATTAGTAGCACAGTGCAAAGGTAAAATAAAAAACCCTTGATTTATTGATTGAACAAGATTTTGGAGCACAAATGATGATAAAAACTTGAAAACCATTAAATTTGATTCCAAGATGTTTTTGTAACTGCAAAGTACTTCACATATCCATTGTAAAAAGATTGCAAATAGGACATGAAACTAGAAAATAGTACTGTATTGCAGAGCCTTTGGACTTTCTGTGTGAAAGTTCACTCTTAGTGAAAATTCTTTTACAAGACTTGAATAATACTTCTAATATGAGCCTAGAGACAACCTTCAGACCTTGAATATCCTTGATAGAATAATAAGGATGCAAGAAGCTTCAGGGCTTTTACAATCTAAAAAAGTAGTAGGTGACCGCCTGACAGAATAAGACAAACAACTTTTTGGATTTTTAGATAGGGACAACTATTCTCCTTTTTCACTTTGTAGGTGGTAGTTGTTATAGATGACTAGAACTCTCTTCTTTTATTCACACAAGCTCTCTTATCACGCTGGAGGATCAAATAACCCTACAGACCTATTGAATGCACATGAACATAGAACAACTTACCATATATTTACAAAAGATATACATTAAATAGAGAAAACATAAGTCAAAATTCTCCAAAAATGTCATAAACAGGTCACCTAATCAAAATTAATATCCCTTTACATCTATACATTTCGAGAAAACAAGAAAGACAAAAATTAAAAAAGGCGGGAAAGAATAGCTAATTGCTAAATTCAAAATTCAAAATTATAAAAATAGAGAGAGAGAGAAGAATTAGAGAGCTCCCCAATCTATTTTGCTTGTATTGTTGAAGTCTCCCAATATGCCGCTAGTAGTCTTCATCATCTATTGAAGTCCTGTATACCTCAATTATGGTCATCCCACCATCAAACTTTGACAGTGAATCAAAGTAGGTCCCAAACTTTTTCAATATATGTATTTCATCTGTAGCACCATCAACCAACACAGGATCCAAGGCAGTCTTGATCTCTACCTTCAAGTCTAATTTTGATCTCAAAACCCTTCTCCCTTTAGGATCCCTCCTTTCCCTATCAAATAGGGCAGGCATATGGCCATTGACAAGACACTGTAAGCCTGATAGCTTTGACTTGATCTTCTGAGTATATATCACGTGAGTGATGAAAACTTGTTTCATCAGATTATGCCATGATCTGAAACTCATCATAGTCTCATGTAGATGAGGAGGGAGAGGTCTAACCAAAGCAATTTCCAACATAATTATTATCTCGCTCAAATAAGATAGAGAGTGGGTAAGGAATCTTTTCCATCTCGAGTGCTCCTAATAAAATCCTAAAAGCTCCTTGTGTTCATCCCATGCTGCATTAGCATGATCAATAATTGCATCAAAATTAGATTCTAACAAGGCCCTTGCCATTTCCTGTGACTGCCTTCTTATCCATTCTTGAGGCATCCAACCTTAGTTGGTCAATTTCATTATTCATCTTTGAGATGTCTAGTCTAGCCTGAGCTAGATCTCTTCTTAATCCCACACCCTCCTTAGAAGGATATTCTTGTGAAGTAGGAGGCTTGTATGTTGGTCCTGAATATAACTACTCCTCAAGATGCTTCACTCTCTCCCTTAGGATGTGAAGTTCCTCATCAATTTTTAGTGTCTCCTTATGGGAAAACTTAGCCATATGCATTGTCATATATGTGGCCTCTGTGACAAAAGTATTTGCCACTCTCTTGACAATTAGACTTCCAAAAAGTCTATCCATTTCCTGATTTATTGTAGGTCTTTGTGTAACTGGTTGTAAGCACCAAATAGCTAGTCGATCCAGGTGATCATAAAAAATAGTGCCAAAAAGCAATTTATGCCTCTGTTTAGGATCCATAGTTTCTAGATCAATATCATGTCCTCTTCTTAGGGCATCGAATGCAATGGAAAAGGAGATATACCACCCTTCAAGAAGAAGCACACCACTTCTTTTCACCACCTACCTCCCCATTTCGGGGGTCATGATAGCTAACTGTTCTTTTGCACTTCTCAAAAGTTCTTCCTTTGCTCTAAGTCTCTCTTCTTCTCCCAAATGGTCAAGCTAAATACCTTTCCTTCTCTACATTTCATCCACCATATTCCTTATCATAAATTGTTGAAACTCCCTTGTATGGATGAAGTCATCATCACTCATAAATTCCTCACACGCATTACACTTTATATCATCAGTGAGGTACCCACCTAACTTGAATGGGTCAAGTGCCCATTCTTCAAAGGGGTCCTCTATCCTCACACTAAGTCTGGTGTCAAATCTGTGTGGGGGCATAGGTGCCTCACCTTGGAAGTCAAAACCTTCATAGGACTGCAAAGGAATGTCTCTACCAGGAGACAAAGTATGTAGAGGAGTTATAGACCTGGGACTTTTTGGAACATGATGGGGTTGTCGAATTGAGAAAGAGGATGGTACCATAGGATTCTTCATGGTGGATTCAACAAGCAACCTTGGTGGTGGAAGGATTTCTCAGGGTAGTGGTTGTGATGTCTCAGTAGTGGGAAGAGCAGTTGATGGCTTCTTAAAGCTAGGTGGAGGGGAAGCAAGGCCAATTGGAGAACCAACAAACTGAGGAGAATCAGGTTCCCCCTCTTCCACTTGTTGAACTTGGGGCTCTACCACTCTATGCCTTTGATAAGGCAAAGGTATCCAATCCACATCTATATATGCACTAAAAATGCTTCTCATCCTTGCCTTTGGTATCAAGAGTTGCTCCAATGTAGGGGAGTATGAGCTATTGGCTCTTCTTTTCTTTTGAGATCTTCCTTATCAAGAGTTGCTCCAATCAGGAGAATTCCTTATGAGATCTTCCTCACCATCCCATTGATGTTGTTGGGTCTTTTCTTTCCTAAGTCCCTGCACAAACCAGTCAGAGTCATAATATCTATATTTGGCTTGGGGGAGATTGTATCTATTCAACATATCATCCAAAATGTCACAAGCTTTTCTATTTGTAAAATGATACATTCCCACTATGACCTGAGATGGGAGAAGCAAACCCTTCTTATGAGCTCCTCTAACTAAGGACTTCTTTGCTTCAGCCAACTGATGCATAATTTCTAGAAAAGCAACTTTGTCTGGCATTGTTATAGGAAGGAGCCTAGGGGTGACATGGCTGCCAAAAATTTAGATAATTGTATGATCTTTAAAGTAAAACCATGATCCCCAATTGTGGTTAATTCCTAATGGGGGCAAAATGTCCCTAGGCATCATAAATCCCTTTGCCTCCCTACTCAAACCCCATCTCACCCCCCTTGAAGGATACTCAACAATTTCTTAACAAAATGATTTTCAAAAGCAAGATAGTTGGACTCCTTCAAATGCATATCCCAAACATAGGTCCATTCTTGGACATGGAGTGATTCACCTCTTAGAACTAGTACAACTTTGAGGTCAAGGTACCAAACCTTGAGACCTTTATAGAGAAAATGTTCATTAAGATAGAATAATACTTAAAATTCAATGAAGACCCCTTCTTAAAATCATAGAGGGTTTTGTGAAGTCCCTTGACCAACAAACTAGCATAGTCAAAAGGCCTGTTTATATCCCTATTCTGAATATCTATACACAAGACAAGCATCCAATTAGGGATTATGCTTTGAGCATCAACTCCACAAACTTGACATAAAGCATAGTAGGTATCTTTGAAGTGTCCAACAAAGAGGTTGATGCTGTAGGGTGCTACATCCTTTGAAGTCAAGGTTCTCTCATCCCTCTTCAAATGTATGGGCCTAAAATTTGGAATCTTGTCCCTATATAATCTCTCATGGGTCTTCTACTCCTTTTCAAGTTCCTCTGGGTTGATGGGCCAATCAGTATTGACATTGAGAATGAAGACCTCATCAATCACCTCCTTGGTAATGGTCACCAATCTTCCCCCATCTTTGGCCACAATTTCTCTCACATCTGGTTTGTAGTTATGAGAAATTATAACAACCAAATCAATGATTATAAAAACATTCAGGACAACTAACCTTGCCAAATTGTGGTTCCAAATATTAGATACAGACATCCATTCCTTCTTCTTATTAATAGCCCCTCCTCTAGAGGCTAAATGCCCATGGTTCAATTATGGGGTCCCTGCATCCTTTGGTAGGATCAATTATGAATTCATCTAGTTGAGCATGACTTGGATCTCTTTTGAGTCTCAGTTGACCCCAAAAGTTGTGCAATTATCTCCTCTAAAAATTTCCTCTTGCCTTAGCTAGAGGATTTGACCATCTTCTTAGGCTTAAGGCTTATATAAACAGGTACAAACAATTGCTAGGGTTTCAAAATAGAATTCTATAGAAATGACTCCTCAATAGCACTTGACAA
This sequence comes from Cryptomeria japonica, assembly GCF_030272615.1. NCBI lineage: Eukaryota > Viridiplantae > Streptophyta > Pinopsida > Cupressales > Cupressaceae > Cryptomeria > Cryptomeria japonica. Next base: position 951,904,970 of record NC_081407.1, on the reverse strand, counting down.
TGCAACAATTTAGAAAGATAAAGCTTTGAAAGAAAACACATAGACTACTGAAAGAAGCAAGTGTAATAACTGTTGTCCAGAAACTCTAAAGTAAGACCCTAACAATTGAAAATTCGAATTGCACAAACTATACAAACTATACTAGAATACCACAAAAGCACAATAAGATCAGAGTGAAATTAATTGAATCAAGAATCCAGGTTATAACAACAAACTTAGCTCATTAACTGCAGGCATGTCTGCAGGTGGGATGATGCGAAGTAGCCGTTAAATTTCATATTTGAATGTTGTGGCTCAAACAACTAATTCCCCTTCTTAGGTGGTGACAAATAGGAGAGGGACACATAAATTTGTTTTATATTTATAAAATAGCTACCGCTCATAAACTTTTTGGGGCTGCAGAGTTAGGTTTCACGAGCATGTTTCACTAGTTGCGCAGTTGCACACTCAATTTGAGTTGTCGATCTCATTAGATACAAGAACTTGTTATCTCGCCTACATGGTGGACATTTGGGGCCCATAATCCTATCATGCCACATAATGGTAGATATGTGACAACTTGATTTGTCTGTGTGTAACATGTCATCCATAGTGGAGCCCTTGTACCATGTCCACGGGTGGGGTTGCCCGGGAGAGCAGTTTGGCCTAATCATGCAACTACACAAGAATCATAACCATTGATCACAAGGAACTTGCACGACAAAGGGAAAAAGACTTGGACCACGATGATGGGTTGGCTAACATGTGGGCCCGATTAAAGCGATGAATTAAAAGACTTAAGTCGTAACTAAAGAGACCAGAAATGGGTTGTAGTAGGTCAACACATGAATATAACAAAAGAGAAAAAAGGATATAGGTGCCAAAACTAGGGTTTAGGGTTTAAGGGTCAAAGTTTAGCCTATCAAGATATAAATCCAAACAATTTTTCAACAAAAGAAGCAAAAATTTGCACGTCCCAACAAAACATTAGAGAGTTCAATCTCTGTTTCAAACTCTGTCAGACCTTGTTTAAACCGAATTTTCTCTTTTCAGTGCAACCAAAACACCAAAGGTTGGGAAAATATCTTTTGATATAGAAAGAACCTCAATTACACTAATGAAAGCGAAGGATCCAGACATGGGAATAAATATTACTACAAGCTAAACGCTAGGATTGACCACATTAATAGGGCACTCGTCCATTAATTGGACAATCTTAGGGCTTCCGTTTGCTGAACATTGCATAATGTTTATCTTATTGCTTATTTCATTAGAGATGTTTAGATTGGATAAGAGTTTCAAAGACCCAACATTTACAGAGAAAACGGAGGAATTCACGCTATAATGGATGAATGAAAATGGGTAGAAATAGAGTCAAAGCAATGACGACTGGGGCTAACCTCTAGAATACATTGCATTTTTATCCACTTCAAAATGATTTGCAGGGATTCCAATTAGAGAAAACATAACACTCATAGAAAACGAATCCAACCCATTTCTGGTTGTATACACCAAAAATTGGTTTGGTGATAATTGATTAAATGTGAAGTTATTTAATTAATTAAAGTCTTTTATTCCTCTACTATATAAATGAATTTAATAATTTATTTATATAGTTCACTATTTCCAATTTCTCCCACCTTAATTCATTTCTTCTATTTTCCTAATTAAATAGGCAAATTTAATTAATTTGTTTATTTAATTATTCCTCACCATTAAATTTGAATTTTGAATTCAAATTTGGGCACGTGTCCTAAAATTTAACCACCTAACCTAGCCACCTTCTAGCCTAACCCATCCCACCTAACCATGGGTTTAACTAACCCTATCTCCTCTAGCTTCCTCATCCTAACCTCTTGTGGGTTGGTTATCTTCTCTTGAGGACACATGGCATCTTTGCCACATGTCCTTTATCTCCTTGCCACTTGCCTTCTTGTTGGCATTTGATGGAAATTCCTTGACACTTGTCCCTCTAGGGATGACAAGTGTCCTATCCTTCAACCTCCTCTCTAACTTCTTCATTTCTGACCGTTGATCTCTCCAAACCAAATCCTCATCGTTGAATCTTTCCACCTCAGCTTTGGCTTTGGAAAATCTATAAATAACCCCCTTCTCAGCCATGAGAGGACTCCTAGAAATCTTAGCAATCTGGAGATCTTAGCAAATTTCAATCATAGCATCATTTTCATAGTTTTAGCATCATAATTTAGTATATAAATAGGATCATTGCATTCATAGCATAGTTATCATGATAATTTAGAATTGAACATCATCATAGAGTATAGAATTGCATCATTTCATTTTCGTTTCTTAGGTAGTCATCTTGCGATCATGTATTTGAGAGCCAACATCTAAACCCACAAGGTCCTTAAGAATAAATAACAATAGGACGCTTTGAGGGAGTTTTCTAATTAATTTATTTGTTTTAATCTCTCTTGTAATGTTTCATTGAACATGGCTTTAATGTTTGATTTAATGGATTAATACACACAAAATTTTACACTACATTATTTTTGGCACACACTTGGGGCCCAAGCCCCAAAATTTTAATATCTGTTTTTTGGTAGGTTTTTCTTGACAGGTGCATCCGAAGACTCAAGCTAGTGTTTTGACAACTAAGTTTGGTGCATTAGGCTTCCTACTGGCATATATGTCATCCAGATTAGTGTTTGGATTTCATAGATTAGCATTTTGGTTTCTCGGATTAGCGTTTTGATTTCTTAGAATAACATTTTGGTTTTCTAGATTAGCGTATTGGTTTCACAGATTAGCATTTTTATTTCTTAAAATAGAGTTTTGGTTTTCTAGATTAGTGTTTTGGCTTGCACGATTAGTGTTTTGGTTTTCCAAATTAGAGTTTTGGTTTCACATATTAGCATTTTGCTTTCTTAGAATAGCGTTTTGGTTTCCTAGATTAGCGTTTTGGTTTCTCATATTAGCATTTAGGTTTCACATATTAGTGTTTTGATTTAACATAATAGTGCATATGTATCATAGATTAGCACATAGATGAGTTGTTTTAGCGTTCTCACTCCTGCTTGCAGAATTTTAACTTCCAGAGACTAATTTACACCCTTCTATTTTGTAGGTACTTTTATGCTGCCAGAGACTAAGATTGGAAAATATTACGCAACCAAAGACCTTTATGTGAAACTACTAATCTTGTTTGCAGTCTCTGGAATATTGCATTTCTTTGTTTAATTTTGGCACATAGTATAATTAAGGGATCAATAAACACCATGTCTCATGTGTCTGAGAGAGTAGGTGAGTGTTCTCTCCCCTTCAATGGGTGATTAGAAAACTAGACCCATCAAATATTTATTTTCAAGTAGTGCAATAACTTTAGTGGGCTTGCCTTCTCGAGTAGCCCAGGGTGAGAGGGGAATGACCCAAGTGGGAACAACTAACACCAAGTTCATCTAACCCACTATAAAATAAAAGTGATTTCAATGAAAATTAAGGTCAATGACAATGCTTGGGAATAGCTCTCCTCTATACCTTCAGATATATCAAACCTTGGTTTTCAAGGCTGGGAGACCTCTTAATTGGGTTTATACCTATAAAGTGGAAAATTGGATCCTAGTGACTCCCCATCTAGGAGAGAGAAAGGAAGCCACTAGGATGATTTTCGCTTGGAGGAACTTTACACTCAAAAGAGGGGCTTGAATCCACTAGATCCAAATCCAATGGAAACAAGGATGTGAATTCCAAGTGGATTGCAAGGGTCGAAGTGTGATTTACCCTCTTTTGTAAATGAGAAAGTTGACTTATTGACTTTATAGAAAAGAGAGATGAAATGAGTGAAATGAGGGGCTACCGGCTCGAGATCGCACTGCAACTTCGGATCTGAGATATCTAGATTGGTACGGATCTGCCCTGTGAATTTGAAGAAAAGTTATTGGGACCATGTTGAAAGTGTCCACGATCCTCCGAAAAATCCACGAAACGAACAGGGTTTCTTTGTCTCTGCAAATGAAGCCCAAACCTGCAATTATACTTGTGCACTTACAACTTACACATAAAAAGAGGGGAGGAAGGTTTGTGGATAGGGGTTTGCCTCAGTCAAACCCCGGTTGGGGAATCAACCTTGAAAGAAAGTAATTGCAAACGCTTGAATGTAAGCAATGGAAATGTATACCTTGTAGATCTGCAATTTGTTGATAATGGTTGCTTTGCTTCTTGAATGTAATCACAAATATTGTATGTGTATACATATAAAATTGGCTATGAGTGATTAAATAAATATTATATATTTATTTAATGTTTATTCTTCTATTAAATAGTTAATTTGAAAAGATTAATTTATTTAATTCATTTCGTGTCTTTCTATTAATTAATATTTTATTAATTAATTCATTTATTCTATTCCTCTAAAATAATTAAATATCTAATATTTAATTATTCCTTTTAACCAAGTTAATTAAATATCTCATATTTAATTATCTCCTTCAATCAATTAAATATCTCATAGTTATTCTCCTATCCTATAGTCTCAAATATTAAAAAATTTCTTAAATTATTTAATCCCCCTCTTCCAACTCACCTTCCATCTCCACTTCATCTTCCCTTTGCCAACTCATCAAACATGTGGCTAAGGAAATTAATATTTCTTAAATATTAATTCATCATTTATCTTCATCCTCCAAATTTAATGAATATTGTGTACGTACACATATTTCATAACCATCTTCTATATTCTCTCCAATACCCCCTACATCTTAGGAAGGACTTGAGACCACTTGTCCTATCATGCCTAAATATTCTCCAACCATCCCTATATTCCTTCAGTCAGCAACCCAGTCAAGGTGAGATGAGTGAAACTTGTCTTCTCCTTCCCTCTTTCTCTCAACCTTCACCTTTTCTCACAACCATCCAAATCTGCAAATCTGATCATGACCATTGATCTAAGCCACATCATCTCATCCTCTCAAATTCTATAAAATCAAGAGCTTCAGTTGAGAGAGAGTTAGACTTCAAGTGCATTTTCAAGCAAATCATTTGTGAAACTTAGGCATGTGTGAGTATTAATCTTGAAGCAAATAGCAATTATCATATAGCCTAATCATTTTAGCATAATCATGTAGTATTTCATATCATAGCATTTGTTAACTATCAGTTATCAGTCCATTCTTCATATGCCATCTTGGAAGCTATCAATGCATTGTCTGAGAGCACACCATCTGCAACCAGGAACAGTGGAGTTAGGACACAATGAGACATAAATCATGAAGGTAATATTAGTATTTTTATTTCATATGTATTTCATGTAGTTTCATTGGTTGAGTTTGGATTTCTTGTAGTATTTCCATTGGTATTTTGTGAAACTAACTTGTTGCAGGTAGCATTCTGAGGATGAAATTCAAGTCGACACATTTTGGCACCCATCGTGGGGCTCATGGACCTCGCATATACCTTTAAAAATCTCACAAAAAGTAAAATTAACGCATTTGTAATGCAGATTCACGCATATGTGAATTCTGACAATGCTTTTGCTCACAGGTTAGCGCATTTGCATCATAGGTTAGTGCATATGCCATGCAGGTTAGCGCTTTTGTCTAAAAATCTGCGCATTAGCATCGTTGATTAGCGCTTTTGTCTTCTAGGTTAGCACTTTTGTCTTCTAGATTAGCGCATTTATTAAAGAAATCACACTTTTGTATCTGTAGAGCAACGCTTTTGCTCTACAGGTTAGCGCTTTTGAGGAGAAAGATAGTGCATGTGTTTAAATAGTGCTTTTGTTTCCAACTAACAAAATTTTCTTGCAAGTCTGAATGTCCAAGAAATTAGATTTTTTAAACTACTAACATGCATGTGCAGGATAGTGTTTAAGGCAAATATTATGCATTTCTTCATCTAGTTAATTAAAGGCCTTATTTTGGGAAGTAATATATCATGTCTTGTTCATTTAGTCTAACTAAGAGGATAAATTGATAGCATGCGACTTGCATTTTTAGTAACTTCTCTAAAATAGTTGCACATAGACTTCTAAAAAGGCATAAATAAACACCATGCTTGTTGGAGCAACATCTCCAAATAGGACTTAGCCAACAATTGCTTTGAAAAGGTTAAAAAGAACACTTATATTATGTGTCTCGAAAGTGGTAGGTATATCCTCTCCCCTTAATTGGGTGACCAAAAAGCCAAACCCACTCTTTTATGCTTTCTTTACTTTCAAGTAATTAAATCCTTTAGAGAGCCTGCCTTCCTGAGTTGCCTTGAGGGGGATAGTGAGAGGGGAACGACCTAAAGTGGAAACGGGCTAATATCGTGTCCTTCCAATCCACTATAAATAAATCGTGTTTGTGATGAAAGTCCCAAGCAACATGTGCTGATAAGTTCATACCGATGCTATGTTTCCCCATAAACCCTATGGAGTGTAACCTCTATAGGCTAGGAACCTTATGTATTTACAGATCTGAAAGTGCCGCATGTATGGCCACATGACCAGAAGCCTTTACTAAAAACCACTTGTACTAGTTGCTAAAATCCTTCTAGTTGTTGGCGCAGGAGGTCAGACCTCTAAAGCGACTCACACACATATGGTTCCTAGTAGAGATATAAAGTTTTCCATGGGGAGTTTTCATGGAAACTGGTGCTTGGTTGCCTCAAAGAAGTGAGTGCCGAGGGTGGAGCCAATGGGGTCAAGCATCTAAATATCCGCTTTGAATAGTGTAGCCTTGGGGGAAACCCCATGTGAGATTCAACAACTATTGTCTTAGCCTACCATAAGATTTGTACTTGCTTGTGCATTTTGTTTATTAGACATTGTGTCTTCTATGTCTGTTACATGTTCCAAATGTTAAAAAAAAATTGAAGAAAATTATCATCTACGAGTGAGCAAAAATCCAACAAATTGCTGAAAAAGTTTGATCTAAAGGGTAATACAAAAGCTTTCCAACACTTGAAACACTAGATCAAAACCAAAGAGTCAAAACGTCAGTATCAAAATACTTCTTGAAGTAGGTTTGTCTCTAAACCATCATGTATTTTCAAACTAGCTCAACAACTAGGTCACTAATCCAACAGGTTATTCCCAAGAGGTTTTTATAAACATCAACATTCAACAAGCTATTGATTCAAACATCTTAAGTGCAAAAAAATCAACATCATTGTGAAGTCTCTCATCAGGATAATCAAATCCTCTATCACGAAGCTTGATCAATCTATACTAGGTTCATAATCTTAGATATATCTTTCCTATTTTGAACCTAGGTTATATCAAAATCAAAATTGCACCAACATTGGAATCAAAAAAACTTGTAAATTATCAAATGCTTATATGACTTTTAAGTATCACCTTAAGAAAAGAAAACCCAGTTATAAAGCTACTCAGAAAAGAATAAGATTCTTGTATATGAATCGCAAAATCTTATTAAAACATAGGACATTCCTACACCATTTTCGTCACTACTTATGTGGCTGTGGTACATAGTTTAACGATGAAATTTTGCAAAGACTTGCTTTTCAACAAAGAGACACTTTATCACAACAAACAAACAATAGCGGTAAAATCAACAAAGCATATCTCCCTAAACCAATAATCACCTATTGACTTTGTCAATTGGAAATTTCAACAACTTTGAAATAATCACATGCCAGTTTGGACTAGAGCCCAATACGAACAACTTAGAAAACAACAACAAATGGAGGAAGAAGATAATCCTATATTCCAAACTTTTGGGTTTACTGCTGTTGACGAAGAAGCAGTCAATAGCACCATTAGAGACCTCGAGCAAGATTTCAAATTTGATAGGCTAATGGAAAAATTGTTGGCAAAACAAAAAGAGAAATATCTCTTGATGTTGGCAAAATCTGGAGGTAAACTACCACAAGACTTTAACATAGAAAGCTTGAAACAAGATGTAGAGGCAAGTAACACCCAAAACACAGATGATCCAAATAACAAAGATATGAACAAAGAAATTCATGAAGAAACAAGGAAAGAAAGGGATGACACAAGAAAAGAACGTAGTGATAAAAGAACTCACGAAGAAACAAGGAGAAACTATGTGGATAATCCATTATCAAACCTTAATCAACAAATGCAAACTTTACAACAACAGATACAAGACATGCAAAATGGAACAAGCTCCAAGAAGTATTCATTAGAAGATATATGCCCATATCCTTTTGATAAGAATTTGAATATGATACCATTTCCGCAACATTGCGAGATTCCTAAATATGACAAATACAATGGAAAATCTGATCCTTAGGATCACATTAGGGAGTTTTGTACTATGAGCATGGAATTTGCTCATGATGAAACTTACCTTATGCGTCTTTTTCATAGGAGTTTAAATGGACACTCAATGGAGTGGTTTTCAAGATTACCATCCAGAATCAAATCTTTTGAAGAACTTGTGAATAGATTTATTTCACAATACTCCTACAATATAAGGAATGAGATAACGATGCTGGATCTCTGCAATGTTAAACAAAAGAATGGTGAATCTTTTATGATCTTCTTACAATGATGGAAACACATGTTTAATAGGTATCCCTGAGATATACATCATCAAGAAAAAAAGGACATATTCATTGATAATCTTATGAGGGAAATGAGTTATCTACTAAGAATGCAATGTCCTCCCTCTTTTGCCAAAATGATCGAGAATGGTCTGAAAATAGAGAACGCAATGGTAAAGAAAGGAGAACTAAAACTTTACAATAATTCATACAACAACAATTCCAACAACAACAACAATAACAACGACAAACCCAAGATCTAGTCAAAGAATTGGAATGTTAGCAATGAAGGAAATGACGATAATAGTACTACAAAACAACAACAACCAATTTTTAATCTATCAAGTCAAATCTCACGCAATAATAATCCAAAAAACAATAAAGCCAAGTCCTTTTTCTCCAATCCTCGGAGGAAATTCACAAACATTGGAGAACCTTTGGAATCATCTCTAAAAATTCTGCTTGCCAACAAATTGATTGTTTTACCAGAAGCAAGAAGTTATGAAACACGAGTCAAGCCAAATTGGTGGAATGACAATCATTTTTGCAATTACCATCAGAATAAAGGACACCTAAAAAATGATTGTCAAAGATTGAAACACCTTATCCAAGATCTAATCGATAATGGAACCATCACAATGGATAGCCATAAGATAAATGAATCACACCTAGCTTTCAAAACTCCACTTCCAAATTATGACAAAGGTGAACCATCACAATTAAAAGATGACAAAGGGAAAGCCAAAGTGAATTACACTTATTCATATGATGATGTGGTAAATCTGATCATTGTTAAAGATAATCCATCTTCAGAGCCAATCAATGTTATTACTAGAAGCAAAGGAAAGGTTACCTTTTCAGGTATAGCAAAAGATCCAACATCCACTTCACAACAATACAATTTAGTAGAGCAATTACAACAGTTTCAAAAGATTTGGATATAAATCAGTTCTAAAACATGGTAGGACACCTTATAGCTCCTCATTGCTTATCGTTTTCTGAAAATGATGACTCATCCTTACAACATCCTCACAATGTTCCCTTACATGTTGAAGTCTTCATTAATAAAATTCGTGTCCAACGTGTACTCATAGATGGAGGAGCCGGCTTAAACATTTGTGCATTAAGTTTGATAAAAGCTTTGGGATATTCAGAAAATGCAGTGGACCCGAAAAAGAAAATAACCATCAAGGCTTATGATGAAGTAGAATGTTCTTCTAAAGGAACTGTTGTGCTACCAATAAAAATAGGACCCGTGGAAAGGGATACATTGTGTCAGGTTTTAGATTTGAACCTCTCTTACAACATTCTTCTAGGACGACCATGGATTCACAAGTTGCAAGCAGTTCCTTCTACATATCGTCAATGTGTGAAGTTTCCTTATGAAGGACAAGAGATCACTATAATTGCAGATTCTAGTCAATATTGCAATAATTTGAAGCCAACACAAGATACAAGAGTTCCACATAACAGAGAATCAATATATCCTACCAAAGAAATTCAAGCAAAGTTATCGGAAACTTTTGAGGAAAAGCTCAAATTAAATGATGAAGGAATGGGAAAATATTCTTTGCATAATTTTCCACTTCCCCTAAGTCATATGGAAAGCCTACAGATATTCAATCAAAGACATCAGAAAATTCAAAACATATGTTTAAAGGGACATTTGTTAGTGCTGGAACTCTTAAAGAAAAAAATTAAGACAAAGACATTCTTGGTTGGTTGTACAAGGATGAAGATAAAACTATAGCAATAGCAACAGAAGTCAATATTCCCATAAAACAATATGACAAAGGTTATGAAATCATGCAAAAAATGGGATATGAAGGAAAAGGACCAATTGGTAAGTGACATCAAGGTATTTCAGAACTTATTTGTCCACACTCGCAATCCAAAAAAGATAAATCCAGGCTTGGATATCTAAAATCCAATCAAAAGCAACATAATCATCCACAAGAAAAGTGGAAAGAGAAATCAGTTTCTAAAGAAGAAAATTGGCAAGAAAAGCTACATCAAGCGGCAGAAATAGTAACAAATAAACCAAAGGAGCAAGAAGAACATGAAAAGAAAGACAAGGAGATTACCATCAAGGGTAAAGAAAAATCTTGTCAACAAGTTCTGGAAATACAAAAAAATGTAAAATCTGAACAAGATATTCCAGAAGTAGTAAAAATAGAGATGGCAGAAATTAGGGAACTTTTTGCGCTAGACAACATTCCTGTATGGTATAGTGGAGTAGTCCTAGATCATGATTCAGAGACAGATTCAAATGAGTATGAATGGGGTCCAGATGTCTTATCTACTACATCAAGTAAGGAACACAATGAAGACCAAGAAGCTATCACAAAAGAAGACTTGTCTATTGCAAAACAAAAGATGGAGTTAGAAACAAGACAAGAAAAACTCAGAATTCAGAGGAAAGAGGCATATGCAAAAAAGAAATAGAATGACAAAGACAAAGAAGTAATGCCACAAGAAGTACAAACAAGGATAGATCAAGCATCTGAAAATACAAGACTTTTATCAAAAGAGGAACAAGATGTATCCAGATATGGCAGAACCATAGAAGAATTAAGAGATAGTCAAGTTGGATTGACTATTAGTCCAGAAGAAGTTGAGTTTGAAAGAAGACAAAATATAGCAAAAGAATCCTCTTTATCATGTACACAAGTATGTCAACTCCAAAATGCAAATGAGGTCAATCAAGAAGGAATTTGTAGCATTAAAGACGTGTGTGTTGATATAATCCATTCATTTAAGTGACAAACGTCAGTTGGAGAACCAGTTGAGTGTGAACTATAAAATGCTAATATTGATTTTGTTAGAACTAATTCGGAGATGCTTGAGAAAGACAATTCTCAAAAACATTTAATCTATGACAGTACCTATTCTATGCCAAGTTATGATCATTATGTCATGAACGTTGAAACACCTAATGATGACAGTGATTATGATTTACCCCTTCTTCATCCTGAACTAATTGATTGGGATAATTTAGACAACCCTGAAATGAATGTCTTTTCCAATGATCATGACTTAGCCGCGTACCTTAACGTTGTTGAACCCATCCCACCTAAGATATCTTACATTGCAGAATCAAGTGATGTTTCTCATAGTCAGGAGAATGCCAAACTTTCCAGTCGCAAAAGCGAAATAAAGCAAGGAAAGAGACCTATTGTTGAAAACCATTTCATGGCAACACTAGATCAATCAAAAGAGAAAACAAAGGACGTATTTGATGGTGAAAACCTCTTTGAGGCGCCAGAAGATGGAAAGTTTGACATTCTTCCTGCATATTTTCAGGAGAGATCTGCTATCCTGATAGAACCAACAGAAGCAGTAAACATTGGTACATCAAAGGATCCTAAAATACTTCATTATGCTGCCTCATTATCAGAAAAAGAGAGGAATGAATACATGGAATTCTTTAAGCAAAGACAAATAAATTTTGCTTGGTCCTATCCAGATATGTCGGGACTTAATCCAAATCTTATCATGCATCATCTTAATGTGGATTTAAAAGAAAAACTAGTTAAGCAGAAGCTAAGAAAGATGCATCTGCACATTGCTCTTCTTGTAAAAACTGAGCTGAAGAAACTATTAGAAGTGGGTTTTATAAGACCCGTTGCTTATCCAGAATGGGTTTCAAGTATTGTACTAGTATCAAAACTAGATAAAAGCATAAGGGTCTGTACAGATTTCAGAGATCTGAATAAAGCATGTCCAAAAGATGATTTCCCACTACCAAACATTGAAATTATAGTGGACTTATCAGCAGGGCATGAGATGTTTTCATTAATGGATGAATTCTCAGGATATAATCAAATAAGAATTGCACCTGAAGATCAAGAAAAGACAACTTTCACCTGTGCATAGGGAACATATTGCTAGAATATTATGCCATTTGGGCTTAAGAATGCAGGAGCTACTTATCAAAGGGCTATGACAATAATTTTCCATGATATGATGCATACATTTATGGAAGATTATGTCGATGACATACTTGCAAAATCTCATACAAGACAAGAACATTTGAACATTTTAAGCAAGATTTTTGACAGGTTGGAAAGATATCAATTGAGATTAAATCCAAAGAAATGCGCATTTGGGGTAACATCTAGAAAAATCCTTGGCTACATTATATCAGCTCGTGGAATTGAAGTAGATCCTGAAAAAGTCAAAGCTATCATGGAGATGGAGTCACCTAGGAACATAAGTCAATTGCGATCTTTACAAGGAAGATTGCAATCAATCAGGAGATTTGTTTCTCAGTTAGTGGATAAATGTCTTCCATTTACCCATGTTCTACATAAAAATGTTCCATTCAAATGGGATCCAAAATATGAAGAAGCTTTTTTGCAAATAAAAGAATATCTTATGTGTCCTCTAGTATTGATATCACCAACCAAAGGGAAACCATTGTTGCTCTATATCTCAGCAACAAATGTATCATTAGGATCCCTCCTAGCCCAACATGATGATGAAGGAAAATAAAGAGAAGTTTATTATATCAGTAGAATGCTTGTTGGCTATGAATTAAATTATTCCTCAATAGAAAAGACATGTCTAGCAGTTGTATTTGGAACTCAAAAGCTGCGACATTATATGTTGATTCATTCTATAAAACTAATAGCAAAGAGAGATCCTCTCAAATATTTGTTGAGCAAGTCAACATTGACAGGGAGACTAGCCAAATGGGTTATGATACTGAGTGAATTTTATATAGAGTATGTTGATCGGAAAGCTATCAAGGGACAAGTTATCACTGATCAATTGGCTGATGCACCTTTACAAAATAACATGCCTTTGCACATCGAATTTTGTGATGCAGATATCTTGACAGTAAGTACAAACTTTTGGGAAGTGTACTTTGATGGTTCTTATACAGAATATGGATTAGGCATAGACATCTTTTTTATCACACCTCAAGGATACACAATTCCCAAATCATATAGACTATAGTTTCCATGCACTAATAATACTGTAGAGTATGAAGCATTGGCTATTGGGCTTAAAATGGCTATTGAATGGAATGTCAAAGAACTACATGTCTATGGTGATTCACAACTTATCATCAACCAAGTAAATAATGAATATCAAACAAAGGATGATAAGCTTATGCCATACAAACAACTGGTGGAGGAGTTTAAAGGACACTTTAAAGAAATATCATTCACACAGATTCCAAGAAATGAGAATAAAGTAGCAGATGCAATGGATACAATAGCATCTCTCTTGCAAAATAAGGAGAATCAACAACGTTACAAATTTCTCGTGGAAGATATCTTAACCCCTACCATTCAATCCCAACATACCTACCGAATTTGCCATATATCAGGAACCAATCAATCCTCATACGGTCAAACTTATCAGTATTTAAAAGAACATATCCTTCCTCTTGACTTATCTCGCAATCAAAGAAGGAATTTTATTTGCCACTCCTCTTGCTATACTATAATTTTTGATATCCTATATAGGCATGGTCTAGATGGTGCTTTGTTAAGATGTCTTGAACAAGGAGAATCTGAAAAAGTTCTTGACGAAGTTCATGCAAGTATTTGTGGCACACACTCAAGTAGTTTAACATTTGCTAAGAAACTTCTTCGTATGGGTTACTTTTGGCCTACTATGGAGAGAGATTCATTCACATATGCTAGTAAATGCAAACAATGTCAGATCCATGGGAATCTCATTCATAGGCCAGCACAAGAATTATATCCTATGACAAGATCATGGCCATTTTTCACAATGGGCCTTGATTTGGTAGGAAAGATAAATCCGTCATCTTCTAATGGACATAAGTTTATTTTGATAGCTGTTGAATATTTTACTAAATGGATTGAAGCAGTGCCTTTAACAACAGTGACATGAAAACAAATATCATCATTTATTTTTAATTATATAATCTGTCGCTATGGAGTTCCTATGACCATTATCACTGATAATGGAAGACCATTCAAAAATCAAGATGTGAAGGAGCTATGTGAACAATTTCATATCAAACATAGGTTTTCTACTCCATATTATCCACAGGGAAATGGTCAAGCTGAGGCATCAAACAAAACTATCTTGAAAATCTTGAAGAAAACAGTTAATGAAGCTGGAAAAGACTGGCACATTCAGCTAAATCCTTCTCTTTGGGCATACCGAACTAGCATTTTCACTCCAATAGGGGAAACTCCATATTGTTTTGTCTATGGATCAGAAGCCATATTACCTATAGAAGTAGAGATACCTTCTCTACAAGTATCCTTGCAAGTCTTATACCAGAAGAAGAACAACGAGTCTCTCGACTCCAAGAACTGATTTAGGAATGTCGCCAAAATGCAACAGATCATTTGAAAGTATATTAACAAAGAATGGCAAGAAGCTATAACCACAGAGTCAAGCTGCACATTTTTCAGATTGGAGATATAGTTCTAAGGGAGAATCCAAGAAATCAACAAGATCGAGAAAAGAAGGGAAAATTTGAACCAAATTGGCTAGGACCTTTTGTCATAGTAGCAACATATGGATCAAGAGCATACAAGTTATCTACCCCTGAAGGTGATTGGTTTGATGAACCTATCAATTCTATCCATCTGAAGAAATTCTATGCTTGAGATGTAAAGTCCTGAAAAAATCAACAAAAAGCATATAAAGTCATGAAAAAATCAACAAAAAGCATATAAAGTTTTAAAAAATCAAAATATGGAAAAAAACCAATAAATTTAGATAGTGAAAACTTGGTAAACAGGTGCTATCTAAGAAGTAAGTTCCTCCATCTATAAGATTGCTTTGCGCACCTATCTACTCCATCCTATCACATCTATCGCTTCCATATATCTTAGCTTATCCATTCCATCTTTTGCATCCATTTGCTCTCAACCATTTAGCAAGAAATATGCAGCTTACCAACAATTATCAATCTTTGACATACTTGTTGTAGTCACTGTTTAAGATTTTATCAAAATCAATCATATGTGCATTTGTATCCTGCCATGGTTTGGATCTTGATCAATTCATATATCCATAATAATTTTGTTTCCACTGGGGGCAAAATCCTAATTTATTTTGCTAAGGTGATCTTTTGAATCTTTGAAAATCCCAAAACATTCGAAAAACTTAGAAAAACCAAAAACACCTAGGATTTTGAAACAGATAACGAGCAACAAAGCAACAAATCAATCAAGGCGTTTAATCAATAATTGAATCGTGAAACTCAGGAAAACAAAGAATCAATCAACAAGTAATAAAGGATTATCAAAGATCATTCATCAAGATGATTATATCAGTTAATGACCATAAGAACATGTGAATGACATGCAAGATTCATTGTTTATATCTTGATTTTATTGCTAATCATGTACTCTATGTGACTCAAGGATGTCCATGACTAGAGAAACTATGATGGGGCATGCTTATTTTTCTTTGATTGCTGTCTGTGGTTTATCTCTTACTACAATATGAACTTGTCTCAGGATATGATCGACAAAAGATCAAGGAGGACATTCCAAGTCATGCATGAAAGGAGATAATCCTTGTCTATTCTACAAGCAATACTCAGGTCAACTTGATCCATTATATCAAGTTGCTTGTATTAACTTGATATATCAAAATCCATGTAAGGAATACTCAGGTCATCTTGAATCATTATGTCAAGTTTCTTGTATTTTCTTACAACATTTAAAAGCTCAATGATGAAATCAAGCACTGTTACAAAGATCTCATATGAAGAATGACATTTCATTTTTAGTTAGATCATTTCATTAGCTCATTATTCGTCTGCATTATAAGCATTCATGGTCAGTTACATTATAAGCATTTCATTTCATTAACAGATCAACGGTCATAAATAAAGATTGAGTATACTTGGACAAACAAAAACAATTTGCATTTAATCATTGTAGGTGCATTCATTTTTAGAATCATTTTAATCATCATCCATTTTCATTTAGTTGTATATATAAATCATTGCATTAATTTGCATTCAATTAAGTGCATTTCATTCATCATATAGTGTATCATCATTATTATTTGCATTATCATTCCATTAACGATCATTTAATTGCATCTTTGCACTTAGATTCATAAACATTACATATAAAATAAAAAACATTTCATATAGATCATTTGCATCATCATAAGCATTAAAACAATCATTCATTTACATTTCCATATAGATCATTGCATTTGTATCATTTACATATCATTTAAGTTAGTAATCATTTTCATTTGCATCCAAGATCATCAAAATAAAAAATCAACAAAAGCATTTATCATTGCATCATCATATGAAACATCATCATCAAAAAGAGTAACATGCATAAATATCATCATCCATCTAATCATGCATCCATATAATCATCATATAAAGCACTATCATCAAATAGAGTAACATGCATAATAAAGATCGTCATCATATAGAGTCCATGTCTGCATATAGATCATCATAAAAACAATAAAAGTCCAAGTATACAATGATATCAAATAAACAATACAAGTGTCTCCAAATCAAGTCACGACTGTCCTGTACCACTACCACTTGATTCTATCCGTTTCTATGGCTGTGGGCGAGAAGATCCTCCAAATGCTTGTCTCCCATGATCACCACTCCTCTGAGGAGGTCCCATGAACCCACCACTGCTAGTATCCATCAACATGGTGGTATGATAACTACCTGCTCTCTGGCTCTCTACAACTGCCTCCTCATATCGTCATCCCTCGTGGGAAGTCTCCTTCCTGGCCCAAACTAATGATCTAACAGTGTCAGCTGCGAGAGTACCTGATCCAACCAACTGAATATGATCAAGAAGGCCCTGAGTATCCCACTGTCTCCTAACAGCTCTATCCCTCTCAGCCATAAGAGTCTGCACTTGTGCTTGAAGTTGATCAATCTATGCTCTAAGACTATCAATGGTCTTCTGCTCTAACATATCATGCTCTGGTGCATCCTACTCTGGCATATCATGCACTGGTGCATTCTGCAATGGAAAATCCTGCTGTGGTGCATGAACCCCAATCCCCTCCTCACCACCACTCTGTCTAACTGCTGGAATCTTCGTCCGAGTAGCTCTTGCAATCCGTCATCTAATAAGGGGAACATGATCCTCTGGATCCTCATCATCTCCAACATGATTTGCAATAACCCTAGGGTCTGGCTGAATCTGACCAAAATCAATGGCTCTCCCACAACCCCCATCCAGTCCAGTCACCCTGCCTCCTCCTGTCAATGGCAACCTCTCGGTGATCTCATACCTGCCCTACCATGCTCCCTCCCAATCCATCCAGCATCCCTCCCACCCATAGGACGTGGTCTCCTAATCCTGCCAACCGGTCTAAATGGTCCCCCATGGACTCTCAATCAACCTCCCCTCCGTCCAGGTCTCCTACCACCACCACCTCCATCCCCACCTTCATCTCCACCTCCCCCAGCCTCCTGAGTAGCTCTGAGCTCTCATCTCCATCTACGTCTCCTAACACCTGGATCATCTGAATCATCATCCTCATCTCCTGAGTTGGGAGGAGGATCTGATCAGTAATACGAGGAAATGGATGAGCTAGTATGTACTGAGCATAATCTGCAGTAACCCCAGGATCAAGATTGTGTAATCTCATATCATAAGCCATTCTCAGAGTAGCAAGAAACTCTGCATGAGCAATATCAAATGACAAGTAAGGTCCCCAATCTCATCTATCTCTGTACCACCGAGCATATATTGTCACACCAGTAGGCATAGGCTGGATGATACCAAACTGTCTAAGAATGCGACTAATCAACTATCGCTCAACAATGTAAGGAGTCCGACCAATGAGATATCTATTCTGCATGATAAATGGTAATGTCCGTGCATCATCCATCCATGGCTCACAATCAACATATGGTCTCCAAGTAATGCTATCTAATGAATCAAGCACCCAACGCCAAAACTCCATCTTACCCAGCTTATGCGAAGTAAGGATACTTGCATAAAAATACACATATGGATGCCTCTCTCCATGAACTCTGTGATGGATAGGCCGAGTAATAGCAATGTGCTCCCAGCATCAGATCTACAATAAAGTGCATCTTGTAGACAAACTAGCACTCTCATCATACACCACCTGATGAAGATCATGATATAAATGTGCCAACATACAAACACCCCAAGCATATCGAGTATGATGTTGCATCATACTTAGGGGAATCTCACCCCATCCAACAGCAAAACCTCGTGATCTCCTATCAGGACAAATAAATCCTCCAATCAAACCAACAAGAATCACAGGGAGAGTCGCGTAATACATCACCATATCCTCCCATTGGATCTCTCCTCTAGCGATGCTATCATCAACAAACACGACTCTACAAGCCTCTATCCCAACACGATCTTGAAAATCATACTGCACTAACTCGTCAGTCACTAGGATGTGCAGAATCCTATACACATCCTCGAGCATCACATTAATCTCACCAGTGGGCAAGTTGAAAGTGTTATGCTCATTGTGCCATCTCTCGACTAACACTGTCAACAATCCTCTATTATACGTAATCTCAGGCATATACAACAGATGGCGCAAACCATAGGCATATATATGTCTAACCTCGGCATGTGTCAACTCTGGCACTAAATGACGTATTGTCGGTAATTTCTCCCGACACTGGAGAACATCAAGTTTCTCCTATTTATCAAGAGAATTCAATCAAGCATCAACTATCAATCTATCAAATCAAACTGAAGCCAACCTACACTATCAATCTATCAAATCAAACTGAAGCCAACCATCAACTATCAATCTATCTAATCAAACTTAAGCCAACCATCAGCTATCAATCTATCAAATCAAACTCAAGCCAACTTACACTATCAATCTATCAAATCAAACTCAAGCAACTTATGCTATCAAATCAATCAAATCAAATTGAAGCAACTTAAGCTATCAAATCATTTTAAAACCTATCAATCATGGTTTTCTATCAATCACTGAGTTCAATCAAAACTCTGCTAAACTCTTGCATCAGAAACTAAATCGGTTTCTTAGAGCTCCTCTATCAAAAAAAATCAAATCGATCTATCCAACAACATCAATCAATCAATCAAGTCCCTATTCGTCATACATGCGCATCAAACACGTTAAATATAATCATCAAAGTAATTTTTAGCTTTTGCACTTATCAAAAACATCAATTTTGAGCAAAAGCACTCAACTATAACATTTGCACTATCTGTTGGTGTAAATAATTATTCATCTTGGATATTATTACACCTTATTTAAGTTTACTTAGGTACATGCATTTCATAATAGTTTGGGTATGAGACACTTGGGTGTTTGTGCCACATTGGAATAGTGTGTGTAAGAGAATTTCCACCTTTTGTGGACTTATCTTGTTGTTACATTCCACATTTAGTGGGTGATCCACCTCATGTGGAATATCATATTGTTTCTCCTACCTACCCACACCTATTTCCTACCTACCCTTGTTTCTTATTGAGCCACATGTCATGTTTGTATGCTCACATATCCATATAGCCTTGCCTATATAAGCAGACTCATATTCATTGTATGTAACATCGATTGATGATCCAGTTGATAGATATTTTCATCTTGATAGAATACAATTTATTTCTATCATATATTTTGTCTCTCTTATTTGTGTTTTCCATTGCTTCTTGATCTTGGCAAAAATCTCACATGGTATCAGAGCCATTAGAGTGTCATTGGTTTGCCAATTGAGAGAAATTTGATGCTATTTGGGGTTTGCATTTTGGAGCTTTCTATTGCAAGTTATTATTGAAGCTTGATGGGTCAAATCTGAGGATACCATTGGATTGAGGAGGTTCAAGAAAGTCAGTTTTGCCTTTTGTTTCATCCAAATCGGACTTCGGAGGCCAAATCTAGAGGTATTTGAAGTTTGACGCTGTGACGGAAATTTTCCAGAAATTATAATTTTGTAGGCATTTTTCAAATAGCGATATCTCACTCATTCGGACTCGTTTTTTCGAGCAATTTTTTTTGTTTTAGAGTAGAATTTTGTGATCTGTACAGTGGTGTAGAATATTTTTGATTTTCTGATACAAGTTTGTTGGAAATCATGAAATCCCGATTTTTACAACTTTGGAGGCTTCGTTTGGGCTCATATGGACTCCTTTTCAGGTGCCGTTTTTTTTGAAAGTGCATATTTTTTCATCTACTTTCATAATATGCCATCTATTTGCAGTGATTTTAAGTAGAAATTGTACTTTCAGTATTTGACCATTTTTGACATATTTGGTACTTGCATTTTGCTTGGATCTCAATTTAGATCACTAGCAGTATTTGTTGAAGTCTCTTAGATCTCATTTTGAGAAGTTGTAAATTGAAATCAGAAGTCCACTTTGCCTTGTTTTGCAAGTGGCTCATTGTATACGCACTAAGTATAAGTGCCAAAATCACCATTTTGGGGGGATTTCTTGATTGAGTATTTTGGGGGGGTGTTTTGTGTGATTGTGCCTCTCTCTATCTTGTGTTTTTTCATTTTGGTGCTATGGGTTCTCCTAAATTTCCACTTTTAACTCCTCATAATTATGCATCATGGAAAATTAAGGCATGGAGTAAACTAATGGAAAAAGGACTCATTCATTATGTAAATGAAACTATAACAACACCACCTGATCCTAAGGCTGATCCTAATGCTCAAATTGAATGGCTTACTAAGAATGCTATGGCACTTGGAACTCTTAGAAAGTATGTATCAGATGACCTCATTTTTCACATTGATAAGTGTACAACAATTAAAGAGGCTTGGGATATTTTAAAGAAATTGTATGGTTAAGTTGATGAGATTAAGGGCTACAAGCTTGATAGTGAACTCACAACTTTGGATCCCAAGGATTTTGATACAATCCAAGATTATGTCACAAAAACAACCGAGCTAAGATCAAAGCTAAAGGATTGTGGAATTGACAAAAAAGATGCTCAATTGGTTTATAACTTGTTGGACAAGCTTCCTTCAGAGTATGCAGCCTTTGTATCTAGCTTTCACACCCATAGATTAGCTCAAGGTTCCTCATACACTTCTCCCTCATTTGATTCATTCACGGAGATGTTGATACTTGAGCAATCTGAGTTGACCACGATGGGGATTCTCAAATCTTCAAAGTCACAAGCTTTGGTGGCTAACAAAGGGAATTAAAGTAATCAAGGAAAAGGCAAGAATCAAAAGCAACCTAAGTCCAAGCCACAACAAGATGGAGCACAATCTTCCTCTCCACAACAAGGTGATTCACCATTCTCACCTAAGAGGAAATCATATAAGGACAATCTTTTTTGTGGATATTGCAAGAAGTCAGGACATGATGAACATCATTGTTATAAGAAGGATATTGATGAGTTGAAGAATCTTCTTGAGAAGAATAGAATCAACCTACCTTCTAGAATGTCTACACCGACTTCTTCTTCCAAGGATAAAGGAAAGGATCACTCTTTTGGGACAGATAAAGGAAAGGGACAAGCTCTTTGTGCTACTACAAGTCATGATTCAGGGAGATGGCTTCTAGATTCAGGGGTTTCTCATCACATGGCATCTTCGCAGTCTATGTTTTCTACATTTGAGCCTTGCCGCATACCGCAGATTTTGATGGGCAATCATACATACATGGATGTGATTGGGAAAGGATCTATTGCCATTGGGGATAACTCCTTCAATGATGTGTTGTGTGTACCCCACTTGACAAATAACCTTCTTTCCATCTATCAAATCACACATGGGGCAACTAGGAAAACTGTGGAGTTCACACCTGATTCAGTTATCATTAGAGACTTGGAGAGTGGAGCTATCATTGCGACTAGGGTGGTTGATCATGCATCTCGGTTGTACTCTTTTTCAGATTTTGGTCCTATTGATAAGGTTGGTTCTTCCTATGTTGATGATTCAGATTTTGAGGAGAACTTTGGGCATTTGAACTTGGGGATTCTCACATGTGACCCCGTTCTTGAGCCTTGCATTTCATCTCCTTCTATTGATATCACACCACCTATTGCACCTGATGATGCAACTAGTGTGACCGTTTTGCCTTCTTATGATTTAGTGCAGCAGGATATTTCATGTCTTCCAGCTTCAGTTGATTGGGATGCATACTTGATAGACATTGCAGATTTGAGAGACACAATTGATGGCATTAATCTTCTCTTCTCTTTGATGATCCTTTTTCAGCAGTGTGGCGCAATTTACCACCTTTGGAGGGGGTAACCTTCAGCACTGACATGGGGACACTTGAGCAGTTTTCAGAGATTCCTTTCATCATGAGTATTTTTCCTACATCTTCCTTTCATGGTTGGGGAGATTTTTTGGATACACCTTTAGTTTTGTTTCTTCCTAAGGGGAGGAACGTGGTTCGACGTTCATGGAGCAGTTTCTTCATTCATCTTCGAGCTTCTATCATTGGTGCATATTCCAGATTGAGGGGGGTTTCCTAGTCTCTCTTCTTCTTCTCTCATATGGGGGGGGGGGGGGGGGACTTTTTCCTCACATGGGGTTTTGTCCTTCACATACTTCTATGAGAGTTCTTTGTATCTAGTTTTCATCTCTCTTTTGGGGGAGGGTTTTTTCCCATTGGGTTTTTCTCTCTTTCCCCACTTTGTGAGAGATTTCATTGCATTGGTTTGCATGCATTTGCATTTGTACATGGATACCTAACATGGCCTTGTAGCCGGGACCCATCTTGCATTGCTTAGTTGCATTGTAGAATTAAGTGCATTCCCCTAAGTTGCACTTAAGGGGGGGTGTTGGTGTAAATAATTATTCATCTTGAATATTATTACACCTTACTTAAGTTTACTTAGGTACATGCATTTCATAGTAGTTACATTCCACATTCAGTGGGTGATCCACCTCATGTGGAATATTATATTGTTTCTCCTACCTACCCACACATATTTCCTACCTACCCTTGTTTCTTATTGAGCCACATGACATGTTTGTATGCTCACATATCCATATAGCCTTGCCTATATAAGCAGGCTCATATTCATTGTATGTAACATCGATTGATGATCCAGTTGATCGGTATTTTCATCTTGATAGAATATAGTTTATTTCTATCATATATTTTGTCTCTCTTATTTGTGCTTTCCATTGCCTCTTGATCTTGGCAAAAATCTCACATGGTATCAGAGCTGGTCCATGTCTCACACTATCCTATTGAGAAAAAGTGCTAAACAAAAGCATATGCGCTATCTTTTTGATCAAATGCGCTAACCCTACAAACATATGCACAAAACAAAGCAAAAGCGCTAACTTTAGCTACAAAAGCGCAAACAAACAAAGCAAAAGCGCTATCCTAAGTATATGCGCTAACAAAATTATCATAAGTGCTAATCTATGCATATGCGCTAAATAAAAAATGCAAATGCGCTAACCTAATATCGAAAATCGCGAAAAATTTCAAAAATTCACAAAAACGTGCCAAAAACATGAAAAGTTGCACAACAAGTTGAAAATAAAGCTCGGGATAAGATACATATTGGATACCCATATTCGGGAGGTCGCTGATATTGTTGAACACACTCAAAATGATGGTTCTCCACAAGAACCACCATTTCGCCACCTCACCAAGAATATTTTCTTCACAAAGCTGACAAGGATAACAATGAAGTTAAAATTAGCCTTGGTTAATTTTATATTTACTATTTGAAGAGTAATTAATGCTACTCAATGGGGAAATTTATTTTGTTTTTTACAAATTAATTTAATTGAAAGAATTTTTATCAATTATCATGAGATCCATCGTTCAAACCAAAGTTTTGAACAATTTCACGATCAATCTCTTGAGGGGGCACACAATCAGGATTGCCATCTTCATCAGGCGCATTATCGAGTCTTGATTTAATATTTGAAACAATGTTGTCTTGACATAATTTCAAAGAGGGGCAAAATGTATACATATAAAATTGGCTATGAGTGATTAAATAAATATTATATATTTATTTAATGTTTATTCTTCTATTAAATAGTTAATTTGAAAAGATTAATTTATTTAATTCATTTCGTGTCTTTCTATTAATTAATATTTTATTAATTAATTCATTTATTCTATTCCTCTAAAATAATTTAATACCTAATATTTAATTATTCCTTTTAACCAAGTTATTTAAATATCTAATATTTAATTATCTCCTTCAATCAATTAAATATATAATATTTAATAGTTATAATCCTATCCTATAGTCTCAAATATTAAATATATTATTTAATTCCCCTCTTCCAACTCACCTTCCATCTCCACTTCATCTTTCCTTTGCCAACTCATCAAACATGTGGTTAAGGAAATTAATATTTCTTAAATATTAATTCATCATTTATCTTTAACCTCCAAATTTAATGAATATTGTGTACATACACATATTTCATAACCATCTTCTATATTCTCTCCACCACCCCCTACATCTTAGGAAGGACTTGAGACCACTTGTCCTATCATGCCTAAATCTTCTCCAACCATCCCTAGATTCCCTCAGTCAACAACCAAGTCAAGGTGAGATGAGTGAAACTTATCTTCTCCTTCCCCCTTTCTCTCAACCTTCACTTTTGCTCACAGCCATCCAAATCTACAGATCTGATCATGACCGTTGATCTAAGCCACATCATCTCATCCTCTCAAAGTCTATAAAATCAAGAGCTTCAGTTGAGAGAGAGTTAGACTTCAAGTGCATTTTCAAGCAAATCATTTGTGAAACTTAGGCATCCGTGAGTTTTAATCTTGAAGCAAATAGCAATTATCATATAGCCTAATCATTTTAGCATAATCATGTAGTATTTCATATCAAAGCATTTGTTAACTATCAATTATCAGTCCATTCTTCATATGCCATCTTGGAAGCTATCAGTGCATTGTCTGAGAGCACACCATCTGCAACTAGGAACAGTGGAGTTAGGACACAATGAGACATAAATCATGAAGGTAATATTAGTATTTTTATTTTATTTGTATTTCATGTAGTTTCATTGGTTGAGTTTGGATTTCTTGTAGCATTTCCATTGGTATTTTGTGAAACTAACTTGTTGCAGGTAGCATTCTGAGGATGAAATTCAAGTCGACACAGTATGCAATGGCATGTAACATGACAAAACGCTAACACACACATATTATGGCAAATGAATGTTGTAAATGTTGCTCCAATGGATGAATGAAGAAGACACATGAAGAATAAGACTTGATGAATGCTTGAAGACTTGAATACTTGAACTTCGCCTACTGTGTATATTTATTCCTTCGTCTCTTTTTGTATCACCCATTCATGTATATGAAAATGAGAGGACCAACTCCCTTTTATACATGCCTTAGAGGATCAATTCACCAAAGGCTGACATCGCGGAAGTTTAGAATCCTGAAACGCAGATAGGACTGGAGGGACCTACCTTGGGACCACCCTAACAGGGGCGCCACACCCTTGTCATGCCCTATCTTGGGGTCCAGACAGGGTCCTGAGGTCATCTCAAGGCTTTAACAAGGAGAGGTTCAAGGTGGAAATGTAGAGAAGTCTCGGTTGGGAAGGAAGATGTTGTCACCAAGGTGAGGACTTCAAATGTGGTTAAAATTGCTAGGGTCGCAATTTTATGACACTACAATACCCTGACACATCGAACAAATGCTCTTACTAGTAGCGTTAGAGTAAAAGCCACCCTTATAAGCCTTGGTGTGATAATTTCAATGCAAGGGGATAGCAGGTTTTCCCCCCAAGACACTCACCATTTGGCTCCTTGGAGGAGAGGCAAAACTCCTCGACTTTGTATAGGCTACTTGTAGCCTTCTGAGGAGAGGGTGATTGAGTTATCCTTACAGTCTTGGAGGCTCCTATCTCCCACCCCTTGACAACGACAAAAGTGGACATCCCCTTTTAGGGTGTTTACACTTGGGCCACAAAGATTCCAGGCTGTGGGCTCAGTTATCGCATTGTATCCACCTCCTTAGGATAGAACCGCTTGAAGTGTTTTCATTGTGCAAACCTGTGGAAATTTGGGCTTTCTTCGAGCCTTGAAAATACACTTGGTGTTTAGATCCTAGGACATAGACAACTATTTGGCTTTTGTTTTCTGTGTTTTCAGATCACAAATTAGAATATCATCCATTGAGATGTGTGAAATTTAACCTGAAACTCAACATAAAACTGTCAAACTGTTTCACATCAAACTTCACAAAGCAGAATAGCGCATAAATATCACGAAGTAGTGTATTAGTCTCAAACATTAGTGGATTAATATACTATAATAATACATCGACCGTAAACTTTAGTGCATTAAAAAAAAGGTCTAGCGCACTAGTAGTCTAGACTAGCATGTAAAGAGATCAGATTAGCGCATCACCACAACATCTAAACATATCATTAAAACATCACATAAAACCCAGACTAGCGCATAAGTGGTTCATATTATCACATAGCAGGGACAACATAGAGAATTAGTTGTTCAGATTAGTGCATTTCTGGGTCAGTTTAGTGTTTCAGGTCTCTATTTTAGCATATTGATAATCTTATACCTCAGACAAAGAGCAAAATTGGACTTTTCCAAGGAAGACAATCATAGATTTGGATACCCATTTTAGAGTACATTTTGTTTTCATCATTGTTAGATTGATTCAAAACTGAAAAAAAATGGGCGCAACAAGTGAATCCCTTTTGAAAGCATAGATCAAACGTCCTAAGTTCATAGTTATCAATCTCTAATATGTAATTTCTTAGCATAGTTACATCATCAAGATTTATCATCCTTAATCAATAAAAAAAGGCTTTAAAATCAGATCAACTTAATCTTATCAATAAGATCTTTCCTATTTGACTTATTTGAATCATACTAAACTTGCACTTCAAATAAATATCGAAGCTTAAGCATCTTTAATCACTTGTATGCCAGTTTTGACTAGAAATCAGAGGAGGAAACAAAAACAATAGAAACAAAAACAAAAATCTATGATAGTTGAAGAAATTTTTTTCTATAGATTCCGTAATCAAGATGATGATGGTGAGGAAATAATAGAAGAAACTATCAAAGAAGCGCAACAAGATCCAAAATTTGGTAAATTCGTGGAAAAGGTCAAGGAAATGAATAAAGAGAAATACTTCCTCATGTTGGCAGATCGGGGTGTTAAGTTACCTCATGACTTTGATGTCACACAATTGAAACAAAGTGAAAGAACAAGTGAGACTTGAAATGATACGAGTGAAACTCATAATGAAAGAATCCAAAATAACCGAGACAACGAAACAAGGAACAATGTGGAAAATTCCCTTTTGGCCCTCACTCAACAAATACAAGCACTTCAAACACAAATTCAAGATATGCAAAGAGGAAATATAAAGAGATACTCGCTGCTAGATATCTGCCCTTATCCTTTTGACAAAAATCTAAACATTATACCATTCCCTCCAAATTGCGAATCCCTAAATATGACAAATATAATGGTAGAAATGACCCGCAAGACCACGTGAGGGAATTCTGCACAATGAGCATGGAGTTTGCACATGAGGGTTCACTTATCTAATGAGGTTATTCTCAAAGAGATTAGGAAGACAACCCATGGAGCGGTTCTCTAAACTCCCATCAGGCATTAGAATGTTTGAAGAATTAGTGGATAAGTTCGTATCTCAATACTCATATAACATTGAACATGAGATAACCATGCTAGACTTGTGCAACACAAAACAAAAAAATGGAGAACCATTCATGACATTTTTACAAAGGTGGAGACAATTGTTTGCAAGATATCCTTGTCCGGTTCCTGATAATGAAAAGATGGACATTTTTATTGACAATCTAAATGAAGAAATGAGCTATATACTCAAATTGCAATGTCCACCAAGTTTTGACAAGATGATAAAAATTGGAATCAAGATCGAGGAAGCTCTGGTCAAGAAAGGAGTGTTAAAACTTTATAAAGGGGCTAATTCCTCCAACAACACTAATAACAACAACAATGACAAACCCAAAGTGTGGAACATGAATAGAAATATTGTCAATGATGGAATAATGGATGCTACCAATTTAAAACCAAAACAACCCATATTCAATCTATCAAGTCACATAGAGATGGTTAATCAAAACAATAATAAACCTAAACCACCTTTCACTACTTTTCCCAGAAAATTCACACCTATTGTCTTTATTTTAACTTTCAAACAAACGTAATGGGAAAATAAAAACAAAAGAGATTCCATTCTAATAATGAATTTGGCCCATGGCATACAGAATTTGCAGAGCTTGACGATAGACAAAACAAAAATTAGCAATTTGTAGTCGAAAAATTTCCACAGCGTGAGCGATCAAAACAGAGAAGATTAAAGTCACTGATAGAAATTATTGCAAGGCAGAACGTGGAAAATAAATAATCGGTGTATAAAAAACAACTAAATTCTTTGCAGCCCCTTTTGAACATTCTGTGTTGTCGATGCGCAAGTCAACAGTTCACTGCACATGGGAATTTCGGCGTAATAATCAAACATGATCTAATAAGATCAAATAATCATCATAAGAACATGCCACAACGTGGCATAAGCATCCAAATGAATGGTGCTGCAATATGCAACAAGTGAGATAATCATCAATATAAAAATTACCGTGAAAGTGAAGTAGCTAAACAAAACATCCATGACATAAAAAATAATAGTATATATTTGCATCTTCATTATGTTGAAAGCAATAAGTTTAAAAATTAGATGGTCAATATAGAAAGCTCACAACTTATAAGCATGCCTTGATTTCAAAAGCGATTACAATCCCAAATCATGGGCAGTAGTTTTGGCATTAGAGAAACTCAATGAAGATGCATTCCGCCTATTGGTCCTCTCAGAAAGAATAGGGTCACAATCACCATCATTTCACATGCCCATAGCCAAAACCATATATGGTATGGGCTATCCTGAGTATTGAGGTGGTTTCTCAACTCAAGTCACATGGGCTTATCAAATCCAAAAACACTAAATGCTAAGAAACTGAAAATCTGTTTATCTTTGAGCTTTTTGAGACAGTAGCAATGGCATTTTTATAAACAGTCCACAAAGCAACAGATTCAGGATGTCCTTGTATGATTTGGGCAACAAACTTGGCCTCGGTTATCTTCAACATAGTACAAAGTTGGGTTGGATTAACCTTCCCCGCTCCATTCATTGTTGTCATAGTTTTCAAAACTAAAAACCTGGGCCTCATTACCCTGTCCAAACTCATTGACAACATGTGTGGATGCTTTGTCACAAATTCTATAGAGATTTCCTTTTGATTGAGCATAAAGTCCATCTTTTTCTTAATGTTTTCCTCCAACTTCTGGAGGAATGAAGGGTGAACCCTAACTAATTCATAGGCTTCTTTAGGTGAGAGGCTGTAAAGTTGAAGATTGCCTATCTTAGCCTCTAAAGCTTCCATGCGGCTCTTGGCCACAATGCTCACAATGTACTTGTACATTTTGCTTTCCCTGTGAATGCCAATCTAGCTAATGAGATCAGTTGCTAGGGTGTCAGAGTATTTCGTGTCAAAATCCAAGGGTATAATGACAAAAACTTGGTAAATTCTATTCCACGGAAACCAAAACCCTCCCAAAAGGCAATCGAGGTTTCCAGAGTCTTCTGGAAGTGAAGCCCAAGAATATAGGGATCATTCATAAGTGCTATAATCTGGAAATCTCGTTTTGGGAATATAGTCTTGAGAAGCTCGAGTCTGGAGCTAAAGGTTTCCAGCTTAGAGTGGAAAGATCCTCGGGCACTTGGTTATAATATTGGCAATAACTTCCCCTCCACATCGAAATCCTTTAGCAATTGAATCTTGGGCTCCACCACTTTTACCATACTGCCAACATAAGTGAGGGCCTAGACCTGATTATGTTTGCAATTTGATCTTCGGTGCAGTCGTGTCTGTTGAGCATTTACATGAACTGTTCAACCTTATCCAACATTTTGAGCCACCCCAATGAGGGCACGAATTTTAACAATTTTGGGGCGTCGACTGAAGATATGTTAAATCTGGTGCTAACCAAGTGCACAAAAAGATTTTTGAAGGGGCATTGTTGTTGCTGCATTATTCTTTGAACTGAGGAATTAAAGAAAAAATGACTTAGGCTGGGGTCTCATGGAGGGGCTTCCTAAAAAATAGAATTGGAGCTGTTGAGTTTTTAAAAGAAAATTTTAAAGTTGTTGGTCCCATGAATTTTTTAGTGTGGTGCAGCTTAAAAATTTAAGCTCCACAATTTAAGGACGCTGCTGGTCTCATTAATATAATATCTTTGTCTTCTATATTAGGTGCATAATAAAAACAAGTAAAAATAATTTATTTTCTTACAAGACTATTTTTTAATAGAAATTAAATTTAGATGTTTGACAAGTGCTAGATAATATCCCTAAGCTGGTGGGACAATTTCTAGCCCCACCCTTTTTTCACCTGCTCAAATTTGTAGGCCTAAAAAGTAGGTGGTGCTATTTTTTTTTGGAAAAGATTCCAAATAATCCCACAACACAATTTTTTTAATTCATGGGACCACCTCTTCCTAAAAAATAGAGCTTAAGCTCCCCTCATGGGATCCTTGCCTTAGGGTTTTGAGGAAAGGTAAGCAAAAGAATAGTTTGGTGATCATGTTTCAATAGATGCCACAGAGAAAGAGCCGCCTAAGGTTTATATGCCCCATAAACCATTTATATTTTGTAAGTTAATTATGTAGATGCAATCGAGAATATATATGTGTGAGAGAGAATAATTTTTAGTGATTTCATTAATAGAGAGGAATTTATTATGACAAAGGGTGGAGTGTAATATCTTGAGTGTTCATAGTTTGCAATTTCTAGATTTGATTGTGTGAGATTTTTTGTATTAACATTTTTTATCACACTCCATGATCCATCATTAGACTAATGATGCATCACGTAGTGTGATCCAAAATGTTAATGCAAACTATGTGGAAATCTAATGTCATTATCTTGAGTGTGTTAACAAAAGCTTTTATATTTTATCTTAAATTTGACAATCATTTACATGTCAAAATATTAGTATTAATTGTAAATATAATATTCTCAAAAGAAACACCACATAAAAAGCAAGATATATCCTCATCAAAATTATAAGTTTTAGACAAACTAAAATATTAAATAAAAATAAAGATATTTAAAAATAATAATCTACTATTTCATAGTTAAGAATAATTAATTTAACTAAAAAATTTAGTTTAGAAATAAAAAAATTCTTTATTCTATAATTTTTTTTTTATCTTTGATGAATTTTTTAAATAGTAATAAGAAGTTTAAAATTTAACTATAAAAAATGAGATGTAAATAATTGATTCTAGAAATTAAAATAAAAAATTGTATTAAGAAAATAATAATTAGATACCATGAAATTTTAAGTTAAATAAAATAATTTTAAGGTAAATAAAATAGTTCCAATTATATTGGGCGATGACTCCATAACGCAGTGGTTAGCCGCAGTGGTTAGTTCAAATCATGCACTAGATTTGTGCTCTATTAGGGGTCATTTTCACATGTCTAGGTCAAGTATGTAGTCTTGGGGTCATATTCTAAGACAAAACTCAATCTTACATAATATTTGGTTCTTTTTTATCATTTACTCAAATGCTAAATATTTACTTTAATTCTTGATATTTAAGGGCAAACAGTATTTGAGAATACATTGGAAGAGTTGGGTTTATGTTCAAAGAGACAAGTTCTTCTACATCAACTTCTAGAATAGGTTGTGTACCATGCTTCTTTTATTTGAACCTGCATGAATGACTTAGTAGATATTTCAAGCGATCTTGTGGCTTTGCATTTAACTTCAGATACTTTGATCTCATTTGATGGGAAATGCAAGATGAATGGTTCTAGTACCAATAATTTGGATGTTAAGAAGTATATGAGTCAACACTCTAAATGAGGATTTAGATTTGATGTATGTGTGCATAAGAAAGTGGAGAAATTACAATAATTAAAATATAATGTTTCATTAATATGTGCCTTTGGTACATGATGATAGACTTATAAAGCACGAGGAGGGCGGGGGGGGGGGGGGTGAACCAGTGATAGCAAAAACAATAACACTTTAAACACAAACCGGTAAAAATAATTAATCAGTTTACCTAAAACTTTGCATGCAATCCAAAGTGTTATAACAAAATCCACAATAAGTAAAACATTCACCATAACACAAGTGTTTATAAGTGGAAAACCCAACAGGGAAAAACCACGGTGAGATGGGACTCACAAGTTAACTATCTGCAATAATAGGTAACTGTCCGGTTAAGGTTTACAAAGTTCTCTTTTGGGAGAGAATCCTGTTAAAGATCCCAAAGCCCTATTAGGAGCTATACCTAGTTAAAGGTAGTACCCCGTTAGGAGTAACCTCAGTAGAGGATTTCAAACCCAAACTAATGGATCACCTGGTTAGAGGATTTGTACAATGAAGCTTGTTAGAGATTATCCGGTTAGGGGATTTAATTGTTGTAGTGATTAGAAAACAACATATGGAATGATCTAGAAATAACACATATTGCTTGCATAGATCCTCTTCTGCTCACTCAATACTGTATCACCGACATACTCTGCAGTTTGCATCAACTCGAACTCATAACATCACTTGTATCTCACATCATAAAAATAGTTCATCTCAATGTCATTTTATAGACATTAGATTTCATGTCGGCCTCAAGAACCTCATCACAATTTCCTAGGCTCAGTGTATCTGGACAATCTTTCATAGCACATCACAGATCACCATCAAAACTATCGGTTAGAGATAACTCATCACAACTGGTGATAAATCATCACATAATTTGTGAAACCGGTTTGAACACCGATACCGGTAGAGTGTTAACCACTTCCAACTCATATACACATTGTCCTCCATTCACCTCCTTGTCTATCTCCACTGTATCTCCAAACTGGTAACAATGGAATTGACTAAAACAAATTGTCATTCCCCCATATACTGGTTGTCTACATATACCGGTATAGACACCTTCATACCGGTTGGACTTCACTATACAAATGATACCAGTTTGCAATACAAAGACTTAGGAGTAGTACCGGTTTGACTTAACTAATATGTGTGTGTATATGTGTTCCATCAATGACAACACATAAAGTCATCCAATACAAAAATCATCATCATGCCAACACATGACATATTCTCAAGGGAGATGTATGACTATGCATCCTCTCTTATCTATCAAATATTGACATATTTCTATGCAATGTTATAGATATGCATTTATAGATTACAAAGATTTGAGTTGTGAATAGATTGACAATGATCCTCGATCCTCAATTTTACAATCAATATAACTAGACAAATCTCCTTTAATCAAAACACCATCAAGAACTTGAGACAATGCATTGTATGATTCTATTTTATTTGATCCCATAAACTCCATAGCTTCCGCAGTAATCATAAGACTCTCTATAGGTGTAGACGACGATGCCATTTGAAATAATCTGACTTACAAGGGAAGATTGATCAAAATACCTTAATCCCTTCGAGCTGGTAGGGTTTCCGGTTGATCTCTCATTTTCACACTCGTTTTGCCTTTTCTTATCTTCGAATCCGATTCAACTTTTGATCCGTAGCACAAATCCATTCGCAATCAGCTAACAATGCTCCATTTCGCTCTGCAAGTGCTCAAAACTCTTCTTCAAATGCAATTAGGGTAATAATAACTTAGTTAAAATTTCTTTTATAAACTTACCCACTGCATTAATTACACTAACGATAGGGTAACAAACCCTAATTACTACTTAACAAACTCCCTTATACCGGTAGGCATATAACCGGTTGGTAATCCTTAGAAAACCGATAGGTAATAATATAAAAAATTCTCATGTTACAAATCAAAATGCAAAGCTCTCTTACCATACACTCTCCAAGGGGTTTGGAAGTAGATTTACCACTATGCTCCCCTTAGGCTTGTTGAAAAGCTCAGTTCACCGGTGTAGGATTCTCCACACTAGATGAAGGGTTAGATTCTTCTGCTGGCTTGTCCTCACTTTTCTTCTTCCATATTCTGTTCATCTCCACTCTGGTTTCTTCAACATCAACCTTCTATTTTCCTTTTTGATCTTCAGAGTGGTTTACCAGTTTGTTCTGCTTTGCTCTACAAAACTTAGCCATGTGTCTCGATTTGTGACAATGATAGCAGGCCATCCCAGATGCTCTCCAAGGTCCTGCATTACCTCTTCTAGTCCTTCTCCTATAGTTCATAGCCACATGACCAAAGTTATTGCAAATTGTGCAAATTACATTGGTTACCTTTTCCATCTCATAGGGACTGAACCAATTGACATAGGGTTTTTGCTAGTTCATGTTTCTCCGGTTGTCATAAGTCCTCTAGTCACTGATAGGTCTTGGATTCATGTGAGGTGTCGGATTGTTCACTCCATATTAGCATTCAACTAATCTATGTCAATACATATTACATGTGTAACAATGACCTTCAAATCTCCTAGACACATATCTAATATTTGCATTATAGCCCGTGTTCTCATTAGATTTGCTTCTACACACATTAGCAGTATGTCCAGGTTTGTGATAGATAAAGAAAACAGGCTTGAAAGCTTTCTTACCAGTAGGATTCTTAGCCTTAGGAGCAGTTTTACCTTCATGCATGTTTCTTTTGGTACCGAAAGATTCTCCTTTCTCTGATGTGTTGAATCCTGATCCAGATGTGTCACCTTTCATTCTCTGAGATTCGATCTGTTCATCCAACATAGAGGAGCTCTTGTTAAATTTGTCAAGCTTCGCATTAGCCTCAGTAATCTCTTTGGTAAGATCTTCATTATGCTTGGTAAGAGTCTCTCTAAGAGATATTGCCATCTCAATATCTAACTGCAGTGCTTCTTTCTTTTCCTTCTCCTCTTGCCAATGTTCATGTAAAGCTACATTCTCTTGCTTGATATTGGAAATCTCATGATCTATCTCTTTGGTCAGGTCTTTAGCTTCCCTCCTTGCTTCAAGTTCTTGACTCATATGGATTGTTAGGGCTTCAAGCTCTCTCCTCAGGTTTAGCTTTTCACCATTCAGTTTTTCCACTTCTTCGACCAATGCATCAATATTAGCCTCATCTGAAGAACTGTTATAAGAGATCTCCAATAATTGCTCAGCCAACTCTCTCCTCTTAACTTTTGAAGCTTTGAATCTACCTCTCAGGGTTTCAAGTTATTCCCTGGTTGCATCAAGTACTCTAGCCATCTCTCTATAACTCATATCCCCCATATTGACTGTAGGGTTTCCTTCCAAGCGGTTAGGCCTTAAGGAAGTTAGGCTCTAATACCGATTGATAGACTTATAAAGCACTGAGAGGGGGGGGGGGGGTGAATCAGTGATAGAAAAAACAATAATACTTTAAACACAGACCGGTAAAAGCAATTAACCAGTTTACTTAAAAATTTGCATGCAATCCAAAGTGTTATAAAAACATCCACAATAAGTAAAACATTCACCATAACACAAGTGTTTATACATGGAAAACCCAACTGGGAAAAACCACGGCAAGATAGGAATCACAAGTTAACTATCTCCAGTAATAGGTAATCTACCAGTTAAGGTCTAAAAAGTGCTCTGTTGGGAGCGAACCCTGTTAAAGATCCCAAAGCCCTATTAGGAGCTATACCTGGTTAAAGGTTGTACCCTGTTAGGAGTAACCCCAAGGATTTCAAACCCAAACTAATGGATCACCTGGTTAGAGGATTTGTACAATGAAGCTTGTTAGAGCTTACTCGGTTAGGGGATTTAACTGTTGTAGTGATTAGAAAACAACAGGTGGAATGATCTAGAAATCTCACATCTTGCTTGTATAGATCCTCTTATACTCACTCAATACTCTATCACTGACATACTTTGCAATTTGCATCAACTTGAACTCATAACATCAGTTGTATCTCTCATCATAAAAATAGTTCATCTCAATGTAATTTTATAGACATTAGATTTCATGACGGCCTCAAGAACCTCATCACAATTTCCTAGGTTCAGTGTATCTAGACAATCTTTCTTAACACATTACAAATCACCATCAAGACTGTCGATTAGAGATAACTCATCACGATTGGTGATAACTCATCACATAATCTGTGAAACCGGTTTGAACAACGATACTAGTAGAGTGTTAACTGCTTCCAACTCATATACCTATTGTCCTCCAATAACCTCCTTGTCAATCTCCAATGTATCTCCAAACTGGTAACAATGGAATTGACCAAAACAAATTGTCATTCTTGCATATACCAGTTTAGACACCTTCATAGTAGTTGGAATTCAGTATACAAATGATATCGGTTTGCAATACAAAGACGTAGGAGTAGTACTGGTTTGACTTAACTAATATGTGTGTGTATATGTGTTCCATCAATGACAACATATAAAGTCATCCAATAAAAAAATCATCATCAAGCCAACACATGATTTATTCTCAAGGGGGATGTATGACTATGCATCATCTCCTATCTATCAAATATTGACATATTTCTATCCAATGTTATAGATATGCATTTATAGATTACATGACCAAGAAGGCAAAAGAATTGTTATGGACGTTGAAATAGTTAAGACAATTGAACTCCCATGTGTGTCATCAACTTTTTATAGTTTGCTCTTGCTTATGCGTTTTGCCAACTAACGTCTTGTAATAAAACACATCTAGAAGTTGTGCCAAATAGTTGCTTCTATGAATTGGAATGGATGTGGTGTTTTCAAGTGTTGTACACAAGGTTTTGCATTGAATTTTGGATTGTGGGCTTTGTTTATGGTAGCATGCATTAGTTTAGATGTGGCACCACCAAACTTAATAGAGTTGCTTATGAAATTATGTGCATGAGTGTTCTAGGATATTTTGGATGTAATTTTTTATTTTCATACACTTGGAGGTGTCATGACCTTTTACTTGATAATATTCACAATATTCATTGTCTTTGTACTATGCAAGTTCTAGTTGGTTTTGTCAACTGGTATTGTCATCAAAAATATAATTACATTAGCTTGGACCAATTTTTGGAAAAACCAATACCATGGGTTCCCCAATAAAGTGTACTTATATTTAGGGTTATTGTTTTGTTTGGGTTGTCCCAATGGAATAGTGACACTATTTTGGACAACTTGTATGTTATGATTATTTTGTGACGATGATGGTGTCGTTTGTATGTGTTTTGTATATGCAATACTATTGAATTATTTATTGTTAGCATCTTTCCTCTCTTTGTAAATGTTAACTAGTCCTTTTAGCAATGAGGTTCATCTTGATAAGTATCCCTTTGTCTATGATCTCATCAAAATAATTTACATATTGGACTTGTACATGGAATCCCATTTTCTGATAAAGGTTTTGGACATATAAATTTGCTTGAGAGGTGTCTCCACCATTGCAAGAAGGTCACAAAGCTCTCACTCTTGTGTTGTTTTGTGTTGCATAAATATAGCACAATGATTTCATATTCGATGTTATACAAGAAGTGTAAAAAATAATAGCATTTGAATGGTGTTATGGAGCCATGGGATAAATGGATGAACCATTCTAAGGCTTGGCCCCCCAAATTCATGGGAAGAACCACATGAGATATAAATCACTACAAGCAACTTATTAAGAAGCCATGTAATATTCATTGACC
Source organism: Cryptomeria japonica (assembly GCF_030272615.1). Classification (NCBI taxonomy): domain Eukaryota; kingdom Viridiplantae; phylum Streptophyta; class Pinopsida; order Cupressales; family Cupressaceae; genus Cryptomeria; species Cryptomeria japonica. The sequence continues at coordinate 951,866,966 of NC_081407.1, read as the reverse complement.
CATTTTCTAGGTTTTCCCTTTTAAGGAAGTTATGGTAGTAGAACAACTAACTACACTAATCTTGAGATGAGGGTAATGAAAAACTTATAGAAATATTTACAACAATTATATAAACTTAACAAAAGTAAATATAAATAACATATATACCACAACACAATGATTTACGTGGGAAAACCCTTTCGAAAGAAAACCCCCACACTCTAAAAGTCGCCCAATATATTATTTAGAAATCAACAATAGATTATAATATACTTGTAGAGAAAACTTCTCAAAGGAGTATTACTAATGGAGATCCAAAGGCAACTCAAAAATTGTCAAGCTCTCAAAATTCATCACAATACACAGTCATAGTATAATGTCCTCATAAAATAGGTTTTCCTTCTAGGGCAAACAAAGTGCACAAAATATCCACCATTAGATCTACGACCTAATGATAAATGGCCACAATTCACAATGATAAATTGTAAATGAAATTTTGTCATGCCTTGTTGCAAGTATCTAATTTGTCAATGCCTGCTCATATTCCTTTAGTGGAGCTCCATGAGAATATTCTTCTACCTATGTACCATGCCATTCTAAGTGGTCAATCCTAATTGGTAGCACATGAGTGCACAAGTACCAAAGAGTTAAACACTATTAGAATGCGCTAGTGCAAAATCTTGATAGATGTCCCAGACCCATTGTTAATATCAATGTAAGCTTTGTGTAGTCCATGTGGTAGCATAACACATGAGCGTAGAGGAAGAAGAGGGGAACCTAGCACATGCTATGCAAATATGATATGGAAAAATGCATCCTCCTTCATTACGCATATGTTGCCCCATGATTGGTCTCGTACACCATGTAAAGTGACTTGATGCATGACAATTTCTTATTGAAGGTATAAGTTTTCTATAGTCCATGAATAGTAGGTGTAAACATAATTTTTATTCAAAAGTTTGCATCTACAATTTCCTATGTTACCGACTTCCAACACATCACCGAGGATTTTTTAAACCTGGTCAAACCTGCAATTGTTGTTAATCTTTCCTATGTTAATCGTAATCAATGGTTGACATTCGAAGTTAAGAATAGCTAGTTATGTATGCTTTGTTTACTTGGAAAAGTAACAATGGATTTGAATACTACCAATTTAATTGCCAATAAATACTATAATGGTCAATAAATACTATAATGGTGTTGCCATAATGACAACTTTGCATTCAAAAACATATTTGGATGATTTGTGAGTTGTTTGGTGTGTTCTAAAGAAAACTATGGTTTGCAAAAAAAAAATGTGTGCATATTTTGAGCTTTGGTTATCAAATTTTCTTCAAAATTTTGTTTCCTTACATATCTAGGATTGCTTCAATGATAATTGTGAAAGGGGAAAGGTGTTTTAAGTTAAAAATTTTAAACCCTAAGCATGTTTTAGAAAACCTACAAAATGAGTCAAACAAGCTTCCAAATGTCTTCTTTGAAGAGACCCTTAGATGAAGATCATATAGAAAAATTACCTAGGTCATCACTTATGTCCTCTAGAAGACGTATACATATTCATGACCTAGGAGTTACAAGTGAAAAATTATAAGATAGTGATAGAAAATGTAGGCACATAAACATTCCTATCACAAGTTGGTTATAGTTTGAACATTGGTATAAGAAGAGACAATACCATCCTCTCCCCTCAAATACATGGACTTTGGACCTAGCAAAGATAATCCTGTTGTAGCATTGTAAATTGTACTTGCTTACAATTTCATCCTTACCTAGGCCTCACTTTGGCGTTCCAACCTCCAATGCCTAGCTACCGTGCTGATTCTACTCACACCCCCTACCAATCTTGTATTCTCATCATTTTCTCTTATTCCCCCTCATGATGAGTCCTAATTTTTCAGGACCAGGGCGTTGGGTGGCTTGGTCCTAAATCAAGACTAAGGCTCTCAATGCCTTGGTCCTCCTAATTAGGACCCATTTTTGGGCCTTAAAACGATCATTTCATTTGAGTGAGATATTTGGCCCCGTGTTGGCATACTTCAAAAATTTAATTTTTTTTCGAGCAATCAAATATAAAAGGAGGTCTACCCCTCTCATTTGAAACCTAACCCAATTAATCACCTAATAAAAATCAAGATCTCAATTACATTTAAGTGAGAAAGCAATCAATCATTCATCAAGCATTGGAGTGGAAGTGAAGTCAAGATCAAGTATTGGAGATGACATCCATGATTAATGTTTAATAGAGATATCCTACATGAAACCCTAAAAGCTTTGTGTGAAGGTCAAACAAAACTCCATCAAGGTATACATTGTTGTTTCAAGCATTTCAGCCATTCCCTCAAAAGGAAAGTATTTTATTATAGTCTTTCATTACATTTATCAATTCAATTTCATGGTTAATTAAAAAATGGGGGTTTGACCTAAGGAAAAACCCTATTCCCAAATTCTTTCCCTTTCTTTCTATGTGTAAAAAATAGGTGCAAGAGTTGTACTTGGGAATTTCATGAGTGTCAATAGTGACGAATAGGTTTAGCTTTCGACGACAAAATTTTTGGAGGACCAGGGCAGGATTTGTGCTACTTGGTCCTGAAAAATTAGGCCGAACTCCAGGAATAGGTTCTAAACATCTTTTTTTGCGCATATATCAGTTTGTGACTCTGTGGGATATGTGTAGCAGTATGTTTTCGATAATTTAATCATACTTTTACCCTAATTTCACAATTACATTCCAAATTCAACTAAGAAAGAGGGTAACCAATTCGAACTAGTGAATCCAATTAGAATCTCAACCCTTTCCTCATTTGCATTGAGGATAGATCTATTTGGGTTCACTCCTCTTTCAATGTAGTTATGTTAATTGGATTATTTAGTGGATTTACTAGTGAAACCCTAATTCCTATTTTTCACAACATTACATTTTAGTGAACCCAACATCTTTCATGTTTAATTATGATTTATTGTCTTAGATTTGATTTTGTATGTGTTTTAAAATTCAAATTTGCACTCATGATTTTTACTTTCAATTAAATTACATAAATTTAGAGGTTAAATTCACAAAAACCCTAATTTATTATTCTAAAATTAACTTGTGGGTTGCATAATTATTCAAGTGTATTTTCAAATTTGATTATGATGACATGTTAGGTTATGATTTAAAGACATTTATTGTTCAAATTCATAGTTCACATTGTTTAATTTTTTGGTTAATCAATCATTGTTATAACAAATTGCATTGCTTAATCATAGTTTCAATTTTGGCATTCAAATTCCCTCCTTTATGCATGAATTTTGTTACCATTACTCCTACATACAATATTCCAGTGAGAAGAAGTTGTAGACTTAAGAGTTCCCAAAGTTTAAACACTAAGGACATGGGGCCTTCATTGGATAACTTGTTCCATGAGAATGTTTGTGTTTCCTCTAATCCAACAAATGACATCATTTATCCCTATTCTCCTAATACTTCTCATGATGAATTAATAACAAGAGTTACTATTGACCAATTGGAGAAGATTGACAATTAATTTGAAAATCTTCAACAATGGATGAGTCTACAATACCTAAAAAGTGAGGCAATCCCGTTGCTTGAAGCATTAAAAAGAATGGTGCAAAGTGATAAAATTGTTGTTGATTTGTTGCGTGGCCTTGCTCATATTGTTGACACTAATATCATGCAAATCAAAAGTTATGCCGAAGTCCTTGGTTACTCTCAACCCACTAGTCAAGTCAATCATTTCATTCCTATGCCTACATCCTTGCCTAGTGTACCTACATTTACATCTTCTATCATGACTACTTTCACACAAAATGTTAATCCTACACATGTTAGTCATGGGTGCAATGCTGTTAATCAATATTCTTACATATCTTCTTTCGTGAGTCTTCCATTTGCATCACAACCATGTATCCCATACCAACATACCACAATGTTCCATCTTCTTATTCTCAACCTCCACCTACATGTAATAATGTCACTCCTCCATCTCAATCCAACACGTCCAATTTCAATGCATCCACTGAAGCAACTATCAATAACTTAGCCCAAAATTTTACATCCCTAAAACATCAATTGGCTTCCATTACTCAATCCAAGTTCAATGTTCCCACATTTGATGTAGCAAGCCAGCTATTTGATGACATTGTCAATGCGGTTCTCCCTAAACATACATATGTCCCTCAATTGGAGTCGTATAATGGAAAAGGTGACCCCTTGACTCACGTGAAGACGTTTCAAAATTTGTGTAGTTATTTTTCTCATGACCAAAGACTTATGGCTAAAATATTTACTAGAACCTTTAGAGATAAAGCTTTGCAATGGTATTGATCTTTGTCTCTTTATTCTATTTCTTCTTTTCAACAATTGGCTAATGCTTTCATTCAACAATTTCAAAATAATATTGGTCCTAAAATTACTTTGAATGATTTGATTCATTGTAACAAAAGAGTTAAAGAGAAAGTGACTGATTTTATTGGGAGATATAAACATTTGCATTCTCATATTGCTTAGAAGTTCCTAATCATGATGTTCAAAGAATATTTATTGATAATTTACAAAAGACTTTAGAGATAAGCTTCTATTTTCTGAGCTTACTTCCTTTACACAATTATATGTAGTACTTCATAATTATCAACTTCAAGTGAGTCAACTTGAATCATCCTCTTCAATGGCTCCAATTATATAAGAATGAGGGTTCTCAACAATTGTTTGCAAAGTTTAAACCCAACAGAGGTTACATCAAGATAAATGACAACAATAACACTCAAGTGACAACCATAACATCAGGTGTGGCCCCTTTATCCAAATACTTTAGAAAAGAATTAACTCCTCTTTCTGAGTCTTTGCATAGTATAATGTCAAGGTTGATAAATGCTAATGTGTTGAAACTTCCTCCCATCAAGCCAATTGACATTTCTAAACCATTGCCACTCTACCATGATTCCAATGCCTTTTGTCAATATCACCATCAACCTAGCCATGATACCAAGAAATGTTACACGTTGAGGAATAAGATTCATGACTTCATTGATAATAATAATATATTCATAGCTGGTGTGAAAGACAAAGGAAAAACGTCCATAGCTCCTAATCAAAATCTCCAAGTCTTCACCAATCCTTTACCTTCTCACTCTGCCAATATAGTTGAATATAAGTGTTGTGACGTTTTCACACATCACCCCATTGCAAATGGAGACCCCCTTCTTTTTAGGCCCTTTCGGTCTTTTGGCTTTGTTTTTTGGGTCATTTTCGCAACAGTCTCGCCAGTCTCTCTGCTTTGCAAGTGTTTGGGGGTCATATTGATCAAGTCTGCTTTTCGTTTGAGCAAATTTGGTGAAGTCTAGGGTTTGTTTCATCAATTTTAGGGTTTGTACCTTTAGTCCTAGATTTGAGGGATTTTTGTTAGGGTTTTGGAAAAAATGAGCATATAATTGGAATCAGGACCCTTTAAGGAACCTCCCACTAAAATTTGAGCCAAAATGGAGCAACTTTCTATTTTTAGAAAGTTCCTACTTTTTAGGGATTTTACTGAGTCTCGAAATGTCTTCATTTTGCCAAAAATCAAACTTTCTATTTTTAGTAAGTCATCTTGCGTCCTATTTTGGGCTCTAACTCTGACATTTTGGAAAGTTCCTATTTCGGGAAAGTCTATTTGTGGCAGGATCAGGCTAGTAGACAACAAAGAATCAACATGCACAATCACTTCTAAATCTAGAAAGTTGAAAGTAGATAGGTAGGGGTCTAAAATGGCTAAGTGTGAGAATCATCCCTGAAGTGGAAGGCACAAAATTGTTCTAAGTCTGGAAAATCCACCTTCAAAGTCCCAAAGTGGCATCTCAACACAGACAGTGGTCAAAATTTGGCTAAGTATGCGAATCTGTTCAGGAATGGAAAGCTTGAAAAATCATCTAAGTCTGGAAATTCACATCAATCCACCAATGTCATCTTGATTCGAAAATGACTTGAAATTTCACTAAGTTTGAAAATGTGAAAGATCTTCCAAAATCCAGATTATGGACATGAAACCACTCTCAAACATCCTAACAATATATATGAAATATAACTTAAAGTATAAGAAAGGAAAAAGACATATTGAAGATGCCACTTATACTTAAATGTTATATTTCATATATATATATATCCTGACGAAGAGCCTGGAACTTGTGAAAAGCATCAAAATCTGACATGCATGAAGAATTCCGCCCAAGGAAATGTTTGGGTGCTGGATGAGGCAGGTTAGGAAATGTTTAGAAATTCATGAATCCTCCACAGTAGTGAAATTCTGCCCAACTGTGGACTTGGGCGCCAAAAAGAAGGTCTCAAGGATTCACAAAAAATTGTGAATTCTTCCACTTAGTGAAAATTCCGCCCTACTCCAAGGGCGGGCGCCAAAGTGGGGTGCTCAAGGAGAATGGAGAAAGTTTAGAATTCCACACCTAAAGGAGATTAGCGCCCAAGGCATGAATAAGGCGCTGAAATGAGGTCCTCAAGGAATTCATAAAAATGAAGAAATCCGTTGCATAGTGATTATAGCAAAGGTATCCATGGAGAGCAGGAAAGAATAAATATCCTCCATCAAAGTCAAAATTCTATGCCAGGTTAGGAAGTCAAAATTTTTTCTAAGGCTTGGAAATGATGAATTTCACCATGAAGAGTGAATTCCACGCCTAAGTTGGAAAACTGAAAAAATTGTCTAAGGCATGAAAATCCAAGGGTCAATAAGGAATGAACAGAAGCAGGAAATATCCTCAGCGAAAATTTTGGAAAAACTATTTTTAGACACCAAATCTTATTAGAATCCGGAAAGTTTTGCAGATTTGGACTCATGAGATAATTCTCTATCTCCGGTACCCGGGTCCTAAATTTTAGGAAAATTCCTAAAAAATAGAAAATGTGGCAAATTGGTCAAAAAGCTCCCTGCAAACATGATGAATTCAAAGACCACAAAAATTCCTTCCTAAGGGAAGAATTGCGCCCAAGAATAAGAAATTCCAGGAAAGGTGACAAATTGGCTAAGTGTCGGAAATTCCTTCCTTTAGGACAAAATTCCAGGAGAGGTGAAAAATTGACTAAGTGTTTGAAATTTCTTCCTTCAGGTCATAGTTCTTGGAAATCATGAAAATTCCAAGAAAGGTGAAAATTTGGCTAAGTGTTGGAAATTCCTTCCTTCAGGATAGAATTCCAGGAAAGGTGAAAAATTGAATAAGTGTTTGAAATTTCTTCCTTCATGACATAGTTCTTGGAAATCATGAAAATTGGCTAAGGCATGAAGAAATTCCTTCCTCAGGGTAAGGAACAAATTTCTTTCCAAAGGAGAATTTCCTTCACAACATGAATTCCATGCCGGGATGAATTAAAGGTGGAAAAACAATTTCTTGGCAAGGAAGGAATCATGGATGAACTGAGCAAGAAATTTCCCCCAAGAAAAGTTTTTAAAAATCCATTCTCGGGCATCAAATCACATCCAAATTTCAAAACTTTTTACAGATTTGGATTCATAGGAGAATTTTCTCTCTCCTAGATCGTGGAACCCTAATTTGGAAATTTTCCTAAAAAATAGGAAATGTGCAGAATTGATGAAAAACCTTCTTTGAGCAAGGAAAGTTGAAGAGACTTCAAGAAAATTCTTCCTGAATCAAATTTTCCCTCTCCAACAATTCCAGATGTGCAGGAGTGGATATACGACGGTGGGGTCCACTTGCATGGCGAGGATCTATTGAACACGTGGCAGTAGAGTGGCGCATTCATTACCAAAATATTTGACGACACGACGACCCAGTCATTGCATGTTGAATTTATGGCAGATTCCTTTTGCATGCAGCCGCTGCATGTGGAAATGATGGAGCATTTATGACATAATGGGGTGATTTTTGCATGGATGAATATTCAACACATGTTGGGTGAATTTGAAGGAGGTGGTGCATTTAATGCACAATGGATGCTATTTTGGGTACTTTTGAATTAATTGTATATGGGCATGATGGGTTATTAATTAGAGAATCCCACCTTGTTGCATCTTGAGTGGAGAATGTTTTAGGGAAAACCCTAATTAGGGTTTGCATGTAATCATGGCTTGAGGCCTATATAAAGGGGTGACCCCCCTCATTTGTAACAAGAGGGAGACTTGTATGAAATTGTTGTGATAAGTTTTGGGATAATAACAATGAAACATTGTTCTCTAATGGTGTCCACTTAAGTTATTTTTTCAAGACTTGCATGGTTTCACCTTCCTCACTTAGATTAGAAATAGTAAAGTGCTTTGACTTCAATGGAGAACGTAATGGTGTTTGATGAATTTTCATGGTTCATACTTTTTGCATCTTGTTGATTGTAAGTTGCAGTGTAAAGTTAGCCAGAACCCCCTAAATTTGTGCGAAGTTCAATTGTAGATGGGCGTTTGGATTGCATCATTTTTGGGTATTCAAATGTACTTTCTTGATTTGAAAATCCTCTAGCATCCCCAAAAGATTGCACCAGTTCTTGCGAAGTTGTAGTTAAACTTGGCGAAGCAGAGCTTGGTTTATTTGGAATTTGTCCACCAAAGCACTATTCATTGTTATCACTACCCTTAGGAGTAGATTTAGATCCTTCTAAACCCTTTCCCTTTTACTTTCAGTTCATTTTAGTCCATTCGAAGCAGCAACATCACCAAATTGCTATATTTGATGATGGAGTTCTAGCCACAACAAAGAAGTGAAATAATGATGCAAACTTAAGGCCGCTTGGATAACCAGCAATCACATCAGCCACCTGAGTCACGTCCGTAGCATAAAGGAACCTTGGATTCGATTGTTTGAACTTTCTGCAATCTTAGCATGCAATCGTACTTTGATCAAGAGAGAGTGACGTGACCGTTAGGCAAATTTATTCTGTGTTCAATGTAGTCATAAAAACACGTCGACAAAAGTGGTGCTAGAGGGAGGGGTTGATCACGATGAATTCATGTACAACTGAACTCCAAATCATATCAATTCATATTTGCGAGGAGTAATCTTAAGGACTTTTTCCACCCTCCTCCCGCAACCAACAAAATTGGCGCTAGAAGGAGGGCCTAATCACAAAATTCAATTTGGTTGGAACTACCATGAGCTTTCAAGTGCAGAATCAGAGATATGTTAGATCTCTTAAATATTGAAAAAAAAAAAAAATTAGAAAATTGAAAAAAAAAAAAAAAAAGATTTCTCAATGGAGCAAGAAGTTGATATCCTTAAACTTTGGTGGAGACTGAATGCACAGTTACATCCACGGAGTTTGTCTGAATTCGCATCAAGGAATAGTTGTAGAATTCATAACACTGGCGAACACAATGAGATGCATTGTTTAACATTTTTGTCAAGGATGGAATTAGCCTTGCAAGGGAAAGTTTTCGTTTAAGAAGTACATGAGCCTGTTGTACCGGTGAAAGTAGAACCCGAAGCTTCAATTGCTGAAAATGAATTTTTCATGAGGTTCAAGAAAATGGTTAAGGAAGGATTAAGTATTGAGAAAGACTTGTGCATAGAAGGCATCTTGCTCCTGTGTTGGTGTAGGATCCACGATGCCACTCATTCCGAAGTCACATGTTCATCATTCAGGGAAGCTACTCACTAAGCTAAGATGCAGGCAGAGATGGAAGAATTGGAAAAGATATACACTATAGAAAAGTGGCGAAATGCTCACCTTCAACCAATTGACTTAACATCAAATGAAGAGGGTATTATTGCAATATCTTGTAGTGAAGAAAGAATGATTGAGCGGGACAATCAACACAATTCAATCAAGAGAAAATTTGCATACCTTATGCCAAGGAAAGGAAAACCCGTTGAAGTGGAGGTTGACAAAGAAACGGAGAATGTTCAAATAAATGCAAGAAATGATTCCACAGTCAAGCAAGAAGAGATGCTCCTTGATGAAGAAGTCTGTTCGTGCATGCTCTAGATGGAAGAAATGATAAGCAACTCGAGGCAGGAAGGAATATGTGGTAGTCACCGGGCCGCTGAGATGGAAGTAGAGTATGAAATGTAGGTCGGATCAGTGCTTGAACCTCTACTCAAGATCCAAGAAGAATTGTTAAAAGAAATTGAGCTACGTGAGATGTCGATCAATGAACAAGTTGTCGTGATAGAAGTGAAGAATGAAGAGCAATTCGGGTTGGGGTTCAACTCATTATCAAAGATTCAAAAGGAGTTAGCTGGAGGAATGTCCACTATTTCCAAGTTCCCATTCAAATCCAGCTCACACCATAGTTTTCTTGCCATTGAATGTGATCCCAATCTGCACATTTCAGATGCAAGTGGGATGATACACCACCAGCTTCGACCTCTCGATGAAGCAATGGATGACACGCCAAAATTCTCGCCCATGCACGAAAACCACTAGGTTGTCTCTTTCCTTTCTCTTGAATTTGAAAGCTATGAATTTGATTATGGAAATTTAGGAAGAACAACTTCTTTATGGATTAATCATGGTCCCGATGAGTTGCCGTAGTTGTTAATTTTTCTTGAAGTTTTGCTTGAGTTTGAGATTTGCATTATGAAAGATTACTTTTTTGAGTATAAAGATGAATTTGCAAGGCTTCAAACCATGACTAATGCCATGTTGCTCCTACACATCCTGCAAAATCATGTTAGGAGTTGTATATATTTAGGTCTTGTGAGTATTGTCCATTCAAAATTTTTGTTAGAGTAGGTTTCCTTTCTGTTTGCTTTGTTTATTTTCCCATTGGTTTTTGGGGTTTTTGACTTATTTTGTTTTGTTTTTCTTTCTTGTTTGTTTCCCCATTGGTTTTTAACCTTTGGTGCTAGTTTCCCTTGAGCTTGTCCGCTCAAGTGGTTTTTCTTAGGTTTAGGGTTTTGGAGTGGCCTAAATTGTTTGGAGTTCCTATTTCTGGGTGCGGTGATGATGTTGTATTCCACTTATGTTATCAATTGCTCTAAGTCATTTAGATCTCTTGGGAGAAGTTATGGCTGGTGAAAATCCTAAATCTTGCTTCAACACCACTGAAATTTCCAAACCCTTAGTAGGTTTAATTTCCTACGAGCCAAAGGAATTGACGGAAATGAAATGAAATAGCAAAAGAAAAGAAAAGATGAAAAAATGAAAGAATTATCAAAATATTGGCTTTAGGGAATGTGCGGATAACTCCACCGGGGCTATGGACGCCTGGCTGGCAGTGGAGCAATATTCGTGGAATTCTAGAGACAACCTCATCGGAGCTATGGATGCTTGATTGGCAGCGAGGCAATGTATTAGATGCTTTTGAAGTATAGATACCTATAGCTTGCCATGACTAATTCTAGGAGTCAGGATGGTCTTGTGAGATGAGACTAATGCACATGCACACACATAATCAGATGAACGTGCTTTAATTTGGGTTCTCACCCTGAAGTGTTTTTCAACACTTCCCCTATGGATTGGATTTTGTCTTTGAAAAATTGAAATGTTCAGGAACATTTATTCAGGTGGGGGCTAGATGTTGTGACGTTTTCACACATCACCGCATTGCAAATGGAGACCCCCTTCTTTTTAGGCCCTTTCGATCTTTTGGCTTTGTTTTTTGGGTCTTTTTCACAACAGTCTCGTCAGATTCTCTTCTTTGCAAGTGTTTGGGGGTCATATTGATCAAGTCTACTTTTTGTTTGAGCAAATTTGGTGAAGTCTAGGGCATGTTTCATCAATTTTAGGGTTTTTACCTTTAGTCCTAGATTTTAGGGATTTTTGTTAGGGTTTTGGAAAAAAATGAGCATATAACTAGAATCAGGACCCTTCAAGGAACCTCCTAGTAAAATTTGAGCCAAAATGGAGCACTTTCTATTTTTAGAAAGTTCTTATTTTAAGGGATTTTTACTGAGGCTTGGAATGTCTTCATTTTGCCAAAAATCAAATTTTCTATTTTTAGTAAGTCATCCTACGTCTGTTTTGGGCTCTAACTCTAACATTTTGGAAAGTTTCTATTTCGGGAAAGTCTATTTGTGGCACGATCAGGCTAGCAGACAACGAAGAATCAACATGCACAATCACTTCTAAATCTGGAAAGTTGAAAGCAGACATGCAGGGGTCTAAAATGGCTAAGTGTGAGAATCATCCCTGAAGTGGAATGCACAAAATTGTTCTAAAGTGGAATGCACAAAATTGTTCTAAGCCTAGAAAATCCACCTTCAAAGTCCCAAAGTGGCATCTCAGCACAGACAGTGGTCAAAATTTGGCTGTATGGGAATTTGTTTAGGAATGTAAAGCTTGAAAAATCATCTAAGTCTGGAAAATCACATCAATCCACCAATGTCATCTTGATCCTAAAATGGCCCGAAATTTCACTAAGTCTGAAAATGTGAAAGATCTTCCAAAATCCAGAATTTGCATTATGGTTCCTATGTACCTGAAACCACTCTCAAACATCCTGACAATATATATGAAATATAACTTAAAGTATAAGAAAGGAAAAAGACATATTGAAGATGCCACTTATACTTAAATGTTATATTTCATATATATATATCCCGACGAAGAGCCTGGAACTTGTGAAAAGCATCAAAATCCTCCATGCATGAAGAATTCTGCCCAAGGAAATGATTGGGCGCTAGATGAGATAGGCTAGGAAATGTTTAGAAATTCATGAATCCTCCACAGTAGTGAAATTCCACCCAACCGTGGACTTGGGCGCTAAAAAGGTCTCAAGGATTCACAAAAAAGTTGTGAATTCCTCCACTTAGTGAAAATTCTGCCCTACTCCAAGGGAGGGCGCCAAAGTGGAGTGCTCAAGGAGAATGGAGAAAGTTTAGAATTCCACACCTAAAGGAGATTAGCGCCCAAGGCATGAATAAGGCGCTAAAATGAGGTCCTCAAGGAATTCATAAAAAATGAAGAAATCCATTGCATAGTGATTATAGCAAAGGTATCCATGGAGAGCAGGAAAGACTAAATATCCTCCTTCAAAGTCAAAATTCTATGCCAAATCAGGAAGTTGAAAATTTTTCTAAGGCTTGGAAATGATGAATTTCACCATGAAGAGTGAATTCCACGCCTAAGTTGGAAAACTGAAAAAATTGTCTAAGGCATGAAAATCCAAGGGTCAAGGAGGAATGAACAGAAGCAGGAAATATCCTCAGTGAAAATTTTGGAAAATCTATTTTTAGACACCAAATCTTATTAGAATCCGGAAAGTTTTGTAGATTTGGACTCGTGAGATAATTCTCTATCTCCGGGACTCGGGTCCTAAATTTTAGGAAAATTGCTAAAAAATAAGAAATGTGGCAAATTGGTCAAAAAGTTCCCTGCAAACATGATGAATTCAAAGACCACAAAAAATCCTCCCTAAGGGAAGAATTGCACCCAAGAATAAGAAATTCCAGGAAAGGTGACAAATTGGCTAAGTGTTGGAAATTCCTTCCTTCAGGACAAAATTCCAGGAGAGGTGAAAAATTGACTAAGTGTTTGAAATTTCTTCCTTCAGGACATAGTTCTTGGAAATCATGAAAATTCCAAGAAAGGTGAAAATTTGGCTAAGTGTCGGAAATTCCTTCCTTCAGGATAGAATTCCAGGAAAGGTGAAAAATTGAATAAGTGTTTGAAATTTCTTCCTTTAGGACATAGTTCTTGGAAATCATGAAAATTGGCTAAGGCATGAAGAAATTCCTTCCTCAGGGTAAGGAACAAATTTCTTTCCAAAGGAGAATTTCCTTCACAACATGAATTCCACGCCGAGATGAATTAAAGGTGGAAAAACAATTTCTTGGCAAGGAAGGAATCATGGATGAACTGAACAAGAAATTTCCCCCAAGAAAAGTTTTTAAAAATCCATTCCTGGGCATCAAATCACATCCAAATTTCAAATTATTTTACAGATTTGGATTCATAGGAGAATTTTCTCTCTCCTGGAACATGGAACCCTAAATTGGAAATTTTCCTAAAAAATAGGAAATGTGCAGAATTGATGAAAAACCTTCTTTGAGCAAGGAAAGTTGAAGAGACTTCAAAAAAATTCTTCCTGAATCAACTTTTTCCTCTCCAACAATTCCAGATGTGCAGGAGTGGATATACGACGGTGGGGTCCACTTGCATGGTGAGGATCTATTGAACACGTGGCAGTCGAGTGGCACATTCATTACCGAAATATTTGACGAAATGACGACCTTGTCATTGCATGTTGAATTTATGGCAGATTCCTTTTGCATGCAGCCGCTGCATGTGGAAATGATGGAGCATTTATGACATAATGGGGTGATTTTTGCATGGATGAATATTCAACGCATGTTGGGTGAATTTGAAGGAGGTGGTGCATTTAATGTGCAATGGATGCTATTTTGGGTACTTTTGAATTAATTGTATATGGGCATGATGAGTTATTAATTGGAGATTCCCACCTTGTTGCATATTGAGTGGAGAATATTTTAGGGAAAACCCTAATTAGGGTTTGCATGTAATCATGGCTTGAGGCCTATATAAAGGGGTGACCCCCCTCATTTGTAACAAGAGGGAGACTTGTATGAAATTGTTGCGATAAGTTTTGGGATAATAACAACGAAACATTGTTCTCTGATGGTGTCCACTTAAGTTATTTTTTCAAGACTTGAATGGTTTCACCTTTCTCACTTAGATTAAAAATAGTAGAGTGCTTTGACTTCAATGGAGAATGTCATGATGTTTGATGAATTTCCATGGTTCATACTTTTTGCATCTTGTTGATTGTAAGTTGCAGTGTAAAGTTAGCCTGAACCCCCTAAATTTGTGCTAAGTTCGATTGTAGATGGTCATTTGGATTGCGTCATTTTTGGGTATTCAAATGTACTTTCTCAATTTGAAAATCCTCTAGCATCCCCAAAAGATTGCACCAGTTCTTGCGGAGTTTTAGTTAAACTTGGCGAAGTAGAGCTTGGTTTATTTGGAATTTGTCCACCAAAGCACTATTCATTATTATCACTGCCCTTAGGAGTAGATTTAGATCCTCCTAAACCCTTTCCATTTTACTTTCAGTTCATTTTAGTCCATTCGAAGCAACAACATCACCAAATTGCTATATTTGATGATGGAGTTCCAGCCGCAACAAAGAAGTGAAAGAATGATGCAAACGTAAGGCCCCTTGGATTACCAACAATCACATCAGCCAACTGAGTCACGTCCGTAGCATAAAGGAACCTTGGAGTTGATTGTTTGAACTTTCTGCAATCTTACCATGCAATTGTACTTTGATCAAGAGAGAGTGAAGTGACCATTAGGCAACTTTATTCTGTGTTCGACGTAGTCATAAAAAACACGTCAACACTAAGTATCTTGCCTTTTCTCCCAATGACCTTGATATGGAGTTTAACAAAGTTGTGAATCTTGTTGAAAACCCTACACCTCCAAAAGACCTATCCATTACTTTTGATCCTAGTGAGATTATCGTTGCTTTTGATGGCCCATTATATATCACTGCGAAGATAAAAGACAAACTCTCGTGAGGGGTGCTCATTGATCCACTATGTATGGTGAATGTGATTATGAAAGAATATCTTTATATGTTACAATTGCATTAGTTAACATATGATAAATCTGATGTTGTGGTTATGGTGTATGATGTTTTCTCTTTCCCTACTATTGGTTCTATTACTCTCCCTGTCGAGGTTGGTAATAAATGCTTAGACATGACTTTTGCTATTATTCCTACACCAGATTAATTTCGTGTGAATTTGAGACATCCTTGGCTCTCTTCCATGAAATCAATCCCTTCTACAAATCATAAATGTTTGAAATTACCTCATAACGGTACTATCATAATAATTAATCATATCCTTTACCAACCCACAACAAAGCATGGTAATTTCACCCTTGATTACTTTTGGCCTAAACAACCCAAACTTCCTAAGCCTCAAAGTGACATCCTTTTCTTATCTTATCAAAAGTTAAAAAATGAAATGATCATGTCCTTGAGTAAGCCTAAAGGTCCTAAACCTATGGATATTCCTCCTCCTCATAATGAGCTTGGTATTCTTCCTATTCCTTCTATTCCTTTTATATATGTCTTAATTCTACCTCCTACGTCTGACAAAGGAAAGTGCTTGACATCTTATATATCTCAACCTAGTGGGGTTTCTCTCATTCCTCCTTTAAGGGAAGAAAATAAGCCTATGTCCATTGATCCTCAAACTTTGCAATCCTCAACTAAAACTAAAAGGTACCATTGTGCGAGAGAACGCCGACGAAGACGTCGTGCCAAGGCTCATGAGCTTTCTTCCCAAACCATTTCCTCTTTGAGGATACCAAATATTGACTTGATCCCATTTTCCCCTTTTCGTAACCCTAGAGAGGAAGTTCAACTCAAATCACCAAGTTTAAAAATACTTAAGAAAAATGATGATTCAAGTTCTTTTTGTGTTAGAGATCCTCTTTTTATTAATCTAGATGATGATATGGATGATGATGTTATTCATGCTAACAATGTTGATTCTAATGATTCTAATGATATGCATGGGCTTGTTGATGTTAATTATGATTTATCTTCATATTTTTAAAAATTGTTAACCTTAGTTCCTCGTGACAAACAAAGTGACTCGTCATTAGAGCATGGTCTTTGTTTGGAAGTTGCAATAGCTCCATCTGTTGTGCTTGAAATGTCTCCTCTTTCATCTTGTCCACCATCCCTAAATGATGTTCAACAAGATTGGGAGGAGGATGATTTGCTTGACTAACTTCATTCATGGTGTAGATTCTCTTTTGTTTATTTTCTTGTTTGTAATGTGCTTCCCTCGTGATGTGCTGCTTGCAATGTTTTTGTATTATGTTAGGTTCTCTTTGGATGACCCTTGTTACTTTGTTGGTGCAAGGTAATAAAGAGGCCAAATCGATTGTGACATTCTTCTATTTGTATCTCCTTTCTTTTATATGTTGTGCCTTGTGTTGTCTACTTTGGGACAATGCAAAGCGTTGAGATCTCTTTTTGGTCCCTTCCATGTTGACTTAAAAGGACACTTGTGCTCTTTTTCCGTTGTGTTTGTAGTGCCACTACCTTTGGGGGATGAGTTCAATTCAATATAAATATTATTGATATACATTATTTATCATAAGATCATATTGACCCCAGAGTTAGTGGATCCCTTATGTATATATTTTGTGACCATTATCTTTTGATTTGCCCTTTCGTGGGGGTATCTCATTATGGTAATGTGCTTGTCTTTTGGATGCATGCTACCCTATAGAAATTTCTCTTGATAAGGCATTTCCAATCACTTTAACGTTGGGGCATACACTTCGTTCAATCTTACACTTTTTGCACACACCATGACATGTTTTTGATGCTCAAATTAGTTTGCAAACTAAGCCTTTTGCTTTGTAATTGGGTATTTTTCTTTTTGATGACTCATAGTAAGTGAACCTTATTAGGCTAGTATTCTTATCTTGTCTCGTTTATCTTGATATTAGGGTAATAAGATCCTAAAGGCCTTGGGGCTTAGTGCATCTTGTCTCTTTGATATCTTGGTGAAGTTTTTCCAATGCAACTTTGTACTTTATCATGAGTATGCTTAGTCTCATACTCCTGCTAAAGTTGGAGCTAAATGTAGCATCATAAATTGTACTTGCTTACAATTTCATCCTCACCTAGACCTCATTTTAGCATTTCAATTTTTGATGCCTAATTACTATGTTAATTCTACTCACACCCCCTATCAATCTTGCATTCTCATAATTTTCTCTTCTTCACCCCCATGCTAATCCTAATTTTTTAAGATCAGGGCATTGGCTACCCTGGTCCTAAATCAGTACCCCTAGTTCTCCTAATCAAGATCCATTTCTGGGTCCTACAATAGTAATTTCATTTGAGTGAGAAATTTGGCCCTGTGTCAGTCTACTTCAAAAATTTAATTTGTTTTCGGGTAGTCAAGTATAAAAGGAGGTCTACCCCTCTCATTTGAAACCTAACCTAATCAAAACCAACATCTCAATCACATTCAAGTGAGCAAGCAATTAGTCAATGATGAGGAATTGGAGAAGAAGTGAAGTTAAGTTAAAGTATTAAAGATGACATACATGATCAATGTTTTATGAAGGCATCTGCATGAAACCCTAAAACCTTTTTGTGAAGGTCAAACAAAACTTTATCGAGGTATACATTATTGTTTCAAGCATTTCAACCTTTTCATAAAAAGGAAAATATTTTATTACAATCTTTCATTACATTTATCAATTCGATTTCATTTCTAATTCCAAAATCAGGGTTTGACCTAAGGAAAACCCCTATTCCCAACATCTTTCCCTCTCTTTTTGTGTGCTAAAAACAGGTGCAAGAGCTATACTCTATAATTTCGACAGTGACAAACAAGTTCAACTTTAGACGATAGTAAATTTGAAGGACTAGGGCGGATCTATGCTACCTGATCTTGAAAAATCGGGCCAAACTTCTATGAACATGTTCTAAATGTCTTTTTCCCAGATCTCAGTTTGTGGGTCCATGGGATATCTGTAGCAATCTATTTTCAACAATTTACTTCACTTATTCATACTTTTACCCTAATTTCACAATTACATTCCAAATTCAACTAAGAAAGAGGATAACCAATTCCAATCAATGAATCCAATCAGAATCTCACCCGTTTCCTCATTTGGGTTGAGACTAGATCTATTGGGTTCAACCCTCATTCAATGCAGTTGTGTTAATTGTGTTATTTAGTGGATTTACTTGGTTAAAACCCGTATTCCTAATTTTCACATTAGACATGCCAGATATTTTTATCGATGTTAATTTTATCACAACTATTGTTGGGCACTATGATGAGAAAACTAGGGTTGCTAGTTCAGAAAAAAGGTAGTGAAATAAGAAGCATCACTAAGGAGTACATTTTGTTGGAATCAATGAACACTGAGAGGGGGGGTGAATCAATGTTTTACAATTTTTAAACTTGCTAATCTGATTCTTCAACCACCATATGCATAAGAAGGAAAGAAAAGTGCATAAACATAAAACAATCAACCACACAACCATAACACCAAGATTTTTACGTGGAAATCCGAAAAGGGAAAAACCATGGTGGGATTGAGTACCCACAATATTATTTTACTATGACCAAAAGTATGATAATATTACATAAGGGGAATGCACTTGCATTCAGGTACACTGCCTAGAGCTTACTGCTCAAATACAAAATGGCTACAACTCGGGGGAAGGCTCACTGCGTTACAGGCCAATACAAAATGATTTCAATGATAAATGAACTGAAGTATAGCATATAATTGATCTGTCATTTTGCTTTGTTATTCTACTCTGTCACATATCGGAGCAACAAAATCTTCACCAAACTTACAAATTCGCTCACACAAACTTCCTTCGCTCATAACACACACCAAAATGATCAACGAAGTCGATCTTATATAGCCACACCAACAAAAATAATCATTTACTAAGTCGGCTTCCACAAACAACATAACATGCAACATGAAACATGTTCCACCAAGTCGGCTCAATCCAGATTATAAAATGATTCCCATAAGTTGACCCAATATCCTCAAGCATGAAACTGATCACTAATATTAACCCAATGATTTCACAACACACGTTACACCAAAACAACTCTTCTCTAACTGAATTACCGGATACCAGAGCTCTAAACTTGACACAATTCAACACTGGATATCAGGATCACGAAATAATCTTTCTCAAACCTCAAACCAACTACCTTGATCACTGCAACCCAAAATTACAACACCGATATCAAAATGTGCACCATGATCTCATGTTCTACCAAAATGACTATCTACAAAATGACTTCTTGTAAACCAGATTTATGCACTCCAGATGTGCTCTGCAAACTGAGTTGCCATCAATGACAACCCCTAAACATCTATCATGCACCAATCTTCACCAGAACAGTGTCTCTTGCCAACAATCTCCCCCTTTGGCATTGATGACAACATTGTGAAAAATGAATTGTACACTCAAGACTGCAAATTTTCATAATTTTAAACTCACAAAGAATATACAAGTTCCCCCTAAGAATTTTCACCATTTTTCACTCTTCTCTCTCCGCCTTTGACAACAATGCCAAAGATAGGAATCCACCAAAACTTGTATACAAGGATATGTACAATTGCTCATAAAAACTTGAAGATGTCTGCAAAAAATGTTCTAAGGGACAACAAATGATTATCCCATGCCTTTTTCAAGCTCTCCAAAATGCTTATCATCTTGGTGAAAAGGTAGGCATGCATTTCTGCTCCCTGTCTATCTACCAGAACATACTTATTAAGAGAATCCTTAGCATCTTGCATTCTAATAATCAAAGAATCTATCCACGTAGTAATAAGATTCCTCACTTCCGACACTACCCAAAACTTTGTCCTTTTCTTGATTTAAACTCTTGATCTTATTCAGTACACTCAAAACTTGGGGTTCAAAATTGCTAGTTGAGGCTGATTGTGGTGCGTATGACTGTGATATGCTCACTAGCTGGCCTTCACATTCCCTTATTTTCTTGTAAATGTCTATAGTGAACTTGGGCAAAATCATACATGACTTGTATATATTACCACCTTCATCAATTGCATCTTGAATACTTTTTAGTGTAGTAACCAAATTGACTCTATCATCTTCAATCATCTTCAAAAATTGTTTTAATTTTATTGCATTGAATTGATTCAAAACTTTAACATCTGCTGCCTTCTCCAAAGACTCAAAATGGTAACCAACAACATTTAGTAAACCCTTGAGCTTACCAGAGGGATCAGATGTATCTGGTTTGAAAGCTGGCATGATTTTCTCCAACATATCTCCTGCCAATGATATTAACTCTTTATCACCAGAATGAGACTTAAGCAAGTCCTCACTGGCTTTGGATTGAGTGAGAGTTGCCAATGTTAGTGCTTGAATAGGAGATAATGAGCTTAGATATATAGGCCCTTTGCCAAAATCATCTTAATTGGTAGCAATTTGTTTCCCTTTGGCAGGTACAGTGTCTCTTGCCACTGTTGCCAGAGCCTGATCTGCCTTCTCCTCTTCTTTCTCCTTATCTGTAGCCTTTTCACTCTTATCCTTTCCACATTTCTCACCATCATCCTCATCCTTCTCCAAATTCACTATCTCCTCAGCTACTTTCTCTGACACAACTTCAATTACCAGAGGATCCTGTATAGCTTTGATAGAGGTATCATTTGCACCATCAACATTATCTGGGGTCTGATCAATTGACTATCCTTCTAGAATGAATTTCTCAGGTGATTGATCTTTTTTCTTGCCGGGGACAACTGCATGTACTTCTGGAACAGATGTGTCCTGAGATGGTTCTTCCAAATTCACATCAACTCTTTGATCTATCAAAAACTGTCTCAAAATTGTTTTAGTATCCTTTGTCACCTCATCTATCTTCCCTAGCATAAGCTTATTCAACCTCTTCTCGCTTCAGAATATATCCTTAGCAAGCTTCAATAATCTAATAACTTCATCTCTAGAAATGAATGAGGATAAATTTACTAGCACACACTCCTTTATTCTCTCATCTTCTAAACTTGTTGCATGTCTTCTCGCATCCAAAATGTCATACAAGCTTTTAGGGATCATATATGCAAGTTCTATTAATGCCTTTCTATAGACATCTATATATTCAACAACAACTTCTTCAATTTTCATTTGATCTTTATCATCAATTTTTTCATAATATATAGACACAATTTTTAAATTTCCATCCTTAAGAGTTTCATCAGTTAACTCTTTCAAGGTCAGTGGGGCACAATTTCAAATGTACCTTCAATTTTACTAGATTTCAGAGCTGCATCTATCTCAAACTTTTGTTTCTTTCTTGCTCTGGCTTTTTTGGACGATTCACTTTTTGCTCTTGGCTTCTTTGATTACTGAACTCCACCAGATTGTGGCTTCTTTACCACTCTAGCACAAGTGGCTATCTTCTTCACCTCATTTACTGCTTCATCAGATTTTGTCTATATCCTCAGTAGAGGCAACAACTACACTTTTGGGGGTTTCTCCTTCTTCCTCTTCTCCACCCCGCCGGTTGATGATGTTGATTGTGATTTGGGTGGAGGAATGGGCTTCTGCACACCGGAAGTAGGTGCAGAATGAGACTGTCTTGACTTGGCCTGCTTTGAAGGAGTGGAAATAGGTTTTGACTTCTTAGGCTTACCCACATCTTCCTCCTTTAGTATATTTTGTTCTCTAGCCCTTGGTACAACCTCCTTGGATATACCCATTTGTTCAGCTAGCTCCTCTTTCTCCTTCCTAACTTTCCTCTTCCTTGCCGGTCTGGTAAAATTCTTGTGCAAATCAAGACCTTTTTCCTTGTAGGTACCAAACCTTTCTTCCTTATCATCCACCGGTTGACTCAAAAAATGTTGAGCCTATGCACCAAGTGTGGTAGAATCCACCTCATACCCCATGGGCATGATCCAGATAGTTCTCTACTCAATTGCCTCCATGTGACATTGGTCCTTATCAACCATGAAGCAAATGGTTTTCTCATACTTCTCAACAATCTCTTTAGGAATTCTTTCCCTACTTTGCATTGTGTCTTGAAAGGATTTGAAGTATCCCCACAAAGCGGATTTCTGTGCAACAATATCACCTAAACCCTATAAACCTTCCTTAATTTGGACGACCACCGATTTATCCTAGGCCCACTGAATCTTTCCAATATCGGGGATTTTATTTAGGAAATAAAGTGCTAAGCAAACAATCATGGAACCAAATTTGAATACATGTTTCTTGTCTTTCTTAATCTTCTTCAGATTTCTCAATAGCTCACTGAGAAGAATTGAACAAAGATCAGACTTTTTGTCTTCCTTGAGCATCTCATAGGCTACAATTATAGCGGTGTCGGATCCAGAATTCTGCCTGTTGGATTGATACACTTTATATCCAGTCACCATCAAGACAAATCTAACATCATGCTCTATGATATCACTGATAGTCATCGACCGACTATCATGCTAAGATCCGGTAACCTTTGTCACCATTGTATTCTGTACTTTCCTCAATCTAGAGGTCTCACCAGTTACATTTAAATAGTTAACCGCTTGAATGGCTTGCTTGGTGATCTTGTGAGGTTGGTCTAGCCACATGAACTCATCATGGATTTGGCTCAGAATGTATCAGACCCATTCAGGTTCATCGAACACCAGGAAGTGAATGAAATGGATGAAACCCTTGTCATGCAATGACTTGAATTCCGGCTTCAAATTTCCCATACCGTCCATCATATGCTTGGTGTAAAGTGAGAGCATATCTGCATTCCCAAGCTCTTTAATGTTGCAGTGGATGTATGCCCTAATGTATTTGTTATGAAGTACGCCATACAGGATTAAAGAAAATGCACCTTCTGGATCATGTTTAGTAGATTTGAATGGGTGTCTTTTGAATACGGGCCTTGCCCTCTCAGTAATTTCAACCACCAATGGAGTCGCAACACTAGATGTGGATGCAAATGCCATTTCTAAATAAGGGTATGAATAGATAGCTTCAAGAGCGAATAAATACCAGTGTCAAGATCTTCCTCAAGCTGTTAGGCTTCTGAAAATAGAGGACCAGGTAGAGATGGAAAACTTGATGAAGCAACTAGAAGGAGCTCTCTCAGACTATGATGCAGAAAAATTGAAAAATATCAAACTTGAAGATGATCTAAAGGCTACTCAGGATATCATTCAAGCACTTCAAGAAAATCTTACTATTTTAAGAAACAAGAGAAGAGAACTTTGTGAAAAGATGCAAAATGAGAATGATGAAAATGAAACTCTTAGTGATTTGCTGAATAAGCTAAAACAAGAAAACATGACAACAAAGAATGAGATGCAGGATATGACTATGAGATTTTGTAAAGAAATTGAAGATAGAAAGAAGAATGAAGAAGAATTGACTAGAAGACTGAATGATGCTACAAATGAAAATACAAGACTTAGTTATGAAAATGATATGTTGAAGACAAATCTAATGCATGCACAAAATGACTCAAATGAACTCATGAGACAAAAAGGCATCTTGGAAGGAGAACTGGCTGCTGCAAATCAACATAAAGAAAAATTCAAGAAAAGCTCAGAAGAACTTGGTGACTTGTTGAAGAATCAAAAACCTAATGGTGACACTAATGGTCTTGGCTTTGAAATTGGTGAAAGCTCTGGTACTGTAAACACACAGGATCATGGTAAACCGGTAAGACAACCTACTGTTTATAAATTTAATGGCAAATTCTTTAACTGTAACAAGTATGGTCATAGAGAAAATCAATGTAGATCTAGAAATTATCAGAATACCAGTACACCCACCGGTCAATGTTCAAAATGCAACAAAATTGGTCATAATTCTGAAAATTGTAGAATGAATGTGAGATGTTATGTTTGTGGAAGATTTGGACACTTATCTAATCAATGCAGAACACAAACCGGCATAGGTTATGGAAAGGCTATTCAGAAAAATAATGTGACTTGTTATGCATGTAACAAAATTGGGCATATTGCTAAATTTTGTAGAAGCAAGTCCTCACCGGTAAACAACAAAGGTCCTAGTTTGAAAGGAAAAGAAAAGGTTGAAGAAGTAAAGAAGGAATTCTCAAAACAATGGATTAGGAATTCAAAACTTTGTACAAAGATACTTGTAAGACTAACTTTTTGACAGTTGATATAGACAAGAAGATCAACAAGATACAGGAGGAAATAAATCAACTAGCTGACAATTTTATTAATTCATCTGATTCATTATCAGTTTTTGAGAAAAAGATAATAGGTTTTCAGGAAGAATTACTAAAGCTAGAAAGAGAAAAGGAGAGAATAAAAAGTAAGGCTAAGGATCTGAAATTAAGACTAAGTCCAAAACTGGACTACCTAGCATTCTTAAGGAAAGAAATATCTGATGCATTGGTACAAGGACAGAAAACACTGACAGAGCAAATGCAACACCTCACCGGTACAACTCAGAGGACAGAGGCTGCAATAAAAGACAGTAAAAAGTTCATTGAGAACTTGAATCTAGTTTTGGCAGATCTTTTTCAGATTGTAACCAATTGATTACAAGGTTGAGATAGGAAACTACACTCTATTGACACTTTGACAACCTTTGTCATTGATGCCAAAGGGCGAGTAGTGGTATGAGAAAAATCGAATAACTTAGGGATCATCTGCTCAGGGGGAGCACACATTTTTGGTAACAATTTTTGGACTTCAATTTTTTGATACACTTCTGAATTTTTCTCATGAGTGTTGCCATCAATGCCAAAGGGGGAGATTGTTGGCAAATACACACTCCAATGAGACATTGTAGGTGATTGAAGGTTTTGTCATTGATGACAACCTTACAATCCTATGTCACTGGCAAGGCAATCCACCGGCACCAACAAAGTTAGATTCTACATCGACACACAGACCACCGACACCGGCAGTGAAAGGAAGCATACCGGCACAGAAGCCGACATGAATTTTGTTGTTAATATATTTTGTTTATTATTGTAAAATCATTGTAAGCCGACTTGGCAAGTTGTAAAATGACTCTTATATAAGAGAGTTCATTGAAGAACATTGAAAGAAGATATATGTAAGGAATGGAGGAATGTAATTAAGCGAAATAAGGAGAACCTATTATGCGAATTATAGGTTAAGGGTTTATGTAAGAAGCAGAGCTATAAACCGGTACTGGATCTGACATAGTAGATGCTATTTTGAAGCAGTAAAAGACATTGGATTTATATAATCCATTTTGTAAGTCAGTGAGACTTCCCATTTTGTAATTGAGCAGTGAGCTCTAGGCACTTGGCCTTCCTGCATGTGCATGCCCCTCTTGTAGCAATAATATTCTCTTATTGGCCAGTAAGTGAATATTGTGGGTCATAAATCCCACTGAGGTTTTTCCCACACCAGGTTTCCTCATTAAAATATTGTGTTATGGTGTGTTTTTCATGTGGTTGTTTTTATCTCTGTTTATTGCATTACTTTTTGTTTACTGGTACACAGTTCTAATTTGCTCTACATGTTTTAAATCAAGAAAATCTTATTACCAGTTAGATACTGATTCACCCCCCCCTCTCAGTATCTGTGGGAATCCTAACACATCGAACACCGGGAAGTGAATGAAATGGATGAAACCCTTGTCATGAAATGATTTGAATTCCAACTTCAAATTTCCCATACCGTCCATCATATGCTTGGTGTAAAGTGAGAGCATATCTGCATTCCCAAGCTCTTCAATGTTGCAGTGGATGTATGCCCTAATGTATTTCTTATGAAGTACGCCATATGGGATTAAAGAAAATGCACCTTCTAGATCATCTTCAGTAGATTTGAATGGGTGCCTTTTGAATACGGGCCTTGCCCTCTCAGTAATTTCGACCACCAATGGAGTCACAACACTAGATGTGGATGCAAATGCCATTTCTAAATAAGGGTATGAATAGATAGCTTCAAGAATGAATAAATACCTTTTCAATCACAACTGGATGCTCAAAATTGCTGATTGGTCGCTACAGGCTCGGATTTCGCTGCTAAATCTTTTTCACTTTGCTTCTCTACTCTTTTCTCTCATTCACATTGTGAAGAATGAGCACTATTGAAATGCCTTTTTATCCAATGAAAACCTAATTTTAAGTTGTAATAAATGTACAACCCTAAAGACTTCCAGATACTATGTTTTTCATGAATTCACTCACCGGAATCCCAAACTATCATGAAATCTTCTAGATATCATCTGCACAACTAATCTCCATCATCTGCAACCATCCTCGACTGGTTACAGATCTTTGAAAGGGGATTTCTAAAGATCTGCATGAAAATATTCCCCCTAAGGCATTAGGCCTTATATATTGGATGAGGTTCCTACACCGAAATCAGGTGTGGAGCCATTCTAAACAGTAGAATCTTCTTTCTTTACCCACATCTTCTTATGCTGATCTCTGATCTCTTCCACCTTAGATTTGCCCTTTTAATTTGATTCATTCTTGTCTACTGGAGCATTCCTACTTCTGCAATATCTTGCAATATGACCAAGTTTGTTGCATGCATGACAAACAACACTTCTTTGCATAGGCCTGTAGTTCATTTGATTTGGTCTCATCCTGCATTGGTTAGAAATGTGCCCATACATACCACAAGCATAGCATCTCTTATTCTAAAAAATGTTTATCACCGTTCTACACATGTTTGACTTGTGACCAAAATTGTTTCATATGGAACAATGACTTGTAAATGTAGGACCATTGTTCATCACTTTATTCATCATCCCATTATTCATCCTACTTCTGCATTGACTCACCATTTGACCAAATTTACCACAAAGAAAACATTTACCATTGAATTTATAGGCATTAGGTTGTCTTACTGGAGGTTTCTTGTTCTTCTGCTGATGATTTCTCTGACCAGAACCAGAGGATTCTCCTTTCTCAAATCCAAGTCCTCACATCTGAGGACTTTCCAGTGTCTCATCCAACCGGGCTGAACTAGCCTTGAATTTTTCTTTATACTCATTAGCCGTAGTTAGCTCATCTTTCAGAATTATGATCTGTTTTTCAAGTTCTTTCCATCATTTTTTGTTTGCACAATTCAAGCTTCAACTGATCATTCTCATATGTCAATCTGCAACATTCATCAGATCTCTCCTTCAATGACTGAGTCAAGGTTTCTTCATTCTTCTTCCAGTCTTCAATCTCCTTGGTCAGCTTCATTATAATGGATTGCATCTCATTCTTCAAGACTGTATTCTCTGTAGCAAACTTTTCACATTCATTTGTTTTGTCTTGTAGGGCTTGATTATCAATGCTTTGTTCTTCTTTCTCCTTCAGCTTATCGATCAATTCTTTTCTCTTTTCTCTTGATGTTCTCACTTGATCTTTAAATGTCTCAGTGAAGTCTTCAAGCATTCAAATTTCTTTTCAGGGATCTTACTTCTTTTCTTGTTGCATCAAGATCTTCAAGTGCCACACTAAGCTATCTCTGCAAACTGGAGTCCATTGATTCAATCTTCTGGATCTTCCTCAACCTGTTAGGCTTCTTTCGAGGCACAAAGATTTGATACCAATTGTTGGAATAAATGAACACTAGGGGGGCGGGGGGGAATTAGTGTTTTACAATTTTAAAACTTGCTAATCTGATTCTTAAACCACCAGATGCATAAGAAGGAGAGAAAAGTGCAGAAACATAAAAAAATCAACCACACAACCATAACACTAAGATTTTTACGTGGAAACCCGGAAAGGGAAAAACCATGGTGGAATTGTGATGCAGCCATAATCGGTAAAACCCTCAAAAAGAATAAACTGACTTATGCATCAAGAGTAATGAAACAAAAGCAACAAGAAACCATAACAAGATTGCATAACAGATCATATTATTGCTTTAGAACTTCCGACAACCATCCAGTTATCATCATATAATCATCAAAGAACATTCGATAGTTAACCAGTTACATGCAGGCTATCAACCAGATACAATCCAACCGGGACTCTAAGAATCAGCTGGATCACAAAATGCGAATCTTAATCCTTATTCTCCATTCTACTTCCTTTGCCCTTACAAATGATAACATCATATTTATATACCCACCGGAACATATCCGGGTCGGCCTCATAAGATTACATTTACCAATGCAGGAAAATAAAACATGTAACTAGTTCAACCCTAAGAATTAAAGAAATAAGAAAGAAAACATTTTTTTGGTTCTGCTCTGATATCTGGTGAAATGCGAAATCTCTGTCATGCGAGATTGCCAAGGTTTTCGGCGGGGGGGTGCAGACAAGTCTTCGCCTCTTGTCCGAGGAGCATTTCAATCTTCAGCCCGCAAGGTAAGAAAAACCCTGTTACAAACGAAGGTCGGTTTTTGGTTGGCAAAGCGGGCAAGTTTGGGGAAAATGCAGTAATTAGGGCAAAAATGGATGATGCCTTGTCACTACCCTCCGACGGAAACTGGCATATCGTTTGCTCGAAAAAGGCCAGGAAGAAGATGGGCGAAAGTAGAAACATATCTTTCAACTTCGATTGGCACAAGTCCTCAGCCTCAAATCTTTATCTGGCTACCGGGGCAAACATGGTGCCGCTCGGGAAAGTTAGAAATTTTGAGCCAAAATCCAGAACAAGACAGAGGCGAATTTGTAAAATTCCGGCAAAATTGACGGAACCCCAATTCAATTTATTTAGCAAATGTGGGGTTTTTGCAAAATGGGCGGGAATTGGAGAAGATACAGGAAAAATTATTGAGTGGTGGATGGCCCTATACCCGGGACAGGTAAGTATAACTATCCTGGATAATAATTTTCTTGCAATTTTGTGTGATAATCAAAATACAAAAAATGATATTCTCCATGGTTCGGTTAAATTATATAAAGGTTATGGTTTTTTTCGTTGTGATTGGAAACCGAACTTTGATCCTCACTCACAGAATTTAATCAATTACCCTAGATGGATTAATCTGGGTACATTACCAGTTGAATATCTGAATTTTGAAATCCTAGAATATATTGGGGAACAATTCGGTTCTTTTTTGGGATGTGAAGGTCTAGAAAATGGGGTTATAAAAAAGAATATCAAAATCTTAGTTGAATCTAACATTAACTCACTGGACTTAGATCCCATCACGCTAGTATCGAACAGGGGGGAGTGGAACATCCAACCCACCTTCTATGATGGGGCTATAAATGAATCTGATATTAGGTTGAAAACATGCTCAGCGCTGGTTAATAGTATCGAACAAATGGATAACTCTCTCTCAGATCAGCATAAAAAAACTACAATAAATGCATCCCCTGTTCACGACAATAGCCTTCCTGTGGCTTACCCAGATGAAAATAGAAACAACACCTACAACAACATTAATGACCTTGATAAGATTATAGATGAGGCAAACTCTATAAAAGAAGATGCCTTAGTGGAGATGACAAAAAGAATCTCAAATTCGGTGGACTCATTGAAACTTCCATCTGACACAAAATCAGACGAAAATTTGGAACAAGAAAATGAGGCAGATCTAGAAGAAATATCTTCTAGAATGGCTGCTGTTCTTGAGGTATTCGATAATAAGGTAGTTGAAAATCTTTCTCCGGAAGAGGAAGCTGAGAAGAGGTTCCTAATTCAGGAACTCTTGGCTTCTATGGATGAGGAAGAAAATAATGAGAATAGGGCTGGAGATATAATAACTACTCCTGTCAATGACTTTGCAGTAGCTCAGCCCCAACTGGGAGAGGATAATGGAGAGGGAGTGATAGTGCCCCAGCAAACCTTAGGAATAAAAAACATATATGACGGGAAAAACTTTCCTGACTGCGCTAGAGAAGCCAAAAGTAGAGGCAGAAAATCTTTGAGCGAGTTAAGATTGCAGGATGGAAATGCTAAAGACCAAGGCAAATTGACAGCCTTCTTTGATGCTGGGAAGGGGAAGGGCCTTCCCACGGCCCCATGAAAATCTCTTCATGGAATGTTAGGGGCATGAACGCCCCTAACAAACAACGTCTAATTAGACGCAACATTATTAAATGGAAACATGATATCGTTCTCATACAAGAAACTAAATTAGCCCAGGTAGAAGCTGAGGCTTTTAAAAGGAAATTAGGTATTCTTTGCGGTGAATTTGTGGAAGCCAGGGGCGCTTCTGATGGTATTGGAATTATTTGGAATCCGCGTAGTATTATTTTTCATCCTATAGCAGGTAATAGAAATTGGCTATTGGGAAAGGTTATAAGCAAACACAACAAATTCACTTTCACCCTTATAAACATTTATGGCCCGATCCCGGATGCTGGAAAGCGCAGAGTTTGGTCAGAACTCTCGATTATGATGGGGCTAGATACCTCTTCCCCTGTTATTCTTGGAGGGGACTTCAATGCTATTATGAATTTATCAGAAAAAAAGGGTGGTATTCGTAGGGAACCGCAATCCTTAAAAGACTTTAAAGAGTGGGTAGCTTATAACAATCTTATAGATATAGAAACCAATAATGGTGTGTATACCTGGTATAATAGAAGATCAGGCTTTACACAAATCGCTGAGAGACTAGATAGATTCCTTTTTAGAGGGAACTTGACCGATCTAGCGGTTAACCTCTCTGCTTCACTTCTCCCATCATCAGGATCTGATCATTATCATGTCATCCTCAATATTGAGGGAGTGGCTACACCACGGTGTTGCCCCTTTAAGTTTGAAAAAATGTGGATGCAAAATCCAGACTTCTATGACCTGGTCTCCAGGTGGTGGTCTGAGGTAAGTTTTCAGGGATCAAAGATGTTTTGCCTTGTAAATAAATTAAAACATCTCAAGTGCAAGTTACTGAAATGGAATAGTGAAGTTTTCGGTAACATTTTTGAAACCAAAATGTCATTAGAAAAAGAAATCGCAGACCTTAATGAAAAAGTGTTTAGACTAGGAATGGATCAGGATAGCTTCCTCAAAGAAAAGGAGCTCCTCGGGAAATACGAGGATGCGTTATCAAAAGAAGAAATATTTTGGAAACAGAAGTCTAGAGAGAATTGGCTTCAAAATGGGGATAGGAATACTAAGTTCTTCCACAATAGTACAAAATTAAGGAGGAACACTAACGGTATTCACAAGATCATGAGTAATAATGGTATACTTCTGGAAGATCAAATTGACATAACTACAGAAGCAGTTAACCATTTTAAAACCCTGTTCAGCTCTGAATATTCTCTTAAAGATGCCAATTTAACTATTCTTAGGAATATTCCTAAGATCATAACTGAAAATCAAAATAAAGCGCTTTGCAACAAATTTACAGAATCAGAAGTAAAAGTTGCATTGGGGCAGCTTAACCCTGATAAAGCTCCCGGCCCGGATGGATTTCCTGCTTGCTTTTTTCAAAAATGTTGGCACATTATTGGTAAAGAGGTTGTGGAAGCTTTGGAAGCTGTTAGAAACTCTGGGAGTATTTTAAGGGAGATCAATAACACTTTCATTACTTTGATCCCAAAAAAGGAGGAATCAAGAAATTTTGAAGACTTTCGCCCTATTTCTTTATGTAACACAATTTACAAACTTTTTACTAAAATTTTAGCAAACAGATTGAAAGGCATCCTTCCGTGCATTATTTCTGAGGAACAAACCGGTTTCGTACCAGGTAGATCTATCTTTGATGGCATTATTATTGCTCAAGAAGTCATGCACTCGATACAACAGAATCGATCAGCTGCGATGATGATCAAGTTAGACATTAAGAAGGCATATGACAAGGTCGATTGGAGATTTCTGTGTAAATGTTTAGAATCCTTTGGCTTTTCTAAACAATGGATCAATTTAATCTTCGAATGCATTTCATCTCCCAGGATATCATTGCTTATAAATGGTTCCCCAGCAGGCTTCTTCCAGATATCTAGAGGGATTAGACAAGGAGATCCTTTATCCCCTTTTTTATTTATCATAATGGCAGAGGGCCTTGGGAGAATCAT
The DNA here is from genome assembly GCF_030272615.1 of Cryptomeria japonica. Classification (NCBI taxonomy): domain Eukaryota; kingdom Viridiplantae; phylum Streptophyta; class Pinopsida; order Cupressales; family Cupressaceae; genus Cryptomeria; species Cryptomeria japonica. The sequence goes on along the minus strand of NC_081407.1, from coordinate 951,834,683 downwards.
TTCATGTGCTCGAATGAATCAGATTGTCAAAGGTATTAAAATTACTAATGGAATGGAGGCCATTACCCACCAGCAGTTTGCTGATGACACAATGCTGATGGGATGTGCGAATAGGTCTGAAGCCATGGCTTTCAAAAGGATTCTTGACATCTATGCATTAGCTTCTGGTCAGGAAGTGAATAGGAATAAATCAGAAATCTTCTTCTTTAACACTTCGCAAAACATAGAGTCAGATATTTGTAATATCTTAGGGTTTGATAAAGGGAAACTCCCTTGTAAATATCTAGGGATTTCGATGGATAAGGGAAACAATATAAATTCATTATGGAAAGAAATCCTTGAAAAGATGGATCTCAGGTTGAATTCTTGGAAGAACAAATGCCTATCTTCGGCTGGGAGATTAACATTACTAAAAGCTGTAATGGCGGCTATTCCGATATTCCAGATGACCTGCCAGCAATTACCTAAAGGTGCTCGATTAGAAATGATAAAAAAGATGAGGAAGTTCTTTTGGAATATGAACTCAGACAAAAAGAAATATGCTTTAATATCTTGGGATAAAATTAGCCAGCCTATCAGTATAGGGGGTGTTGGCATCAAAGACTTGGGGGTTCAAAACATGGCTCTGGGGGCGAAGTTAGTCTGGAAAATGACTCAGAGGAAGCGGTGGCGACAATGTGCATGTTATTGACAGTTTGGGAAGTTCGACAATTCGGCAACTGAAACAAATTGTTTTTCAACGGACATAAAAACATCTAGAAAACAGTTGCAGGAGGTTGGATCATGTGGTGATGATTTCTATCATTGTGTAAAAGAGGATTATAGCAATCGATTGGCAATTCTGTAAAAAGTTGAATTGAAAAGCCGATTAAGATTGTAATCTTCTATACTGCTCCCTGAACAAAGATTAGATCAAAAGGTCTAAAACTTGTATGTGATTGTTTTTACTGTAATACAAGGGATTATTTTGGTGTGTGGGTTTTTCACCCATAAGGGTTTTCCCACATGAAATCTGGTGTACATCTTTGTGTTTGTGTTCTTTTCATGTTGCTTTGTTTATCCTGTATTGTGTATCTTAGTTGCTGTAATTCGAATTAAAACATTCATCTGCTTTACTTCTCTAAGAAATTGACATTAGGAAGGCGTTTTCCACACTCTTCTTTCCTTACAAGTGGTATTAGAGCCTATCTAGTTGTGTTATCCTTGTGGGTAGGACGGGTTTTTTGTGTTAATTTTGCAGTGGGAGTTTTGCAGAGGTTTGTTTAAAATTACGGACTGAGATGGTGAGCACATCAGGAAGAGTGGACATTGACAAATTCAATGACAACAACTATGTGTTATGGAAACTCAAGATGGAAGACTTGATGGTTGATAGAGACCTCTAGGTTGCACTGTCTGGATCAAAACCATCAGGCATAAAACAAGAAGATTGGGATCTTGCAGATAGGAAGGCCGAAGGGTTGATTAGATTATGCCTTGCGGATTCTATTCTCTTGAATGTTCATGAGGAGAAGACAACAACATCTTTGTGGAAGAAACTTGGTGATATTTATCAGGGAAAGTCTCTGGTAAACAAGTTGTTCCTGAGGAAGAAGTTATACTCCTTGAAGATGAGTGAAGGGACATCTGTGGCTAATCATTTAAATGCTTTCAACACGATCATTGCACAGTTAACTTTCGTGGGAGATAAGATTGAGGAACAAACTTGGTGGTAACGAAAGTTACACTTCCATTGAGTAGTGATCAATCGATAAGAGACTTGTGAGGGACCCACTATCAAGGATCGGAGATCACGTGGGACAAAGCTTGGAGAACTAGCGAGTTACACTTCCATTGAGTGGCGATATGCTGATAACCTTTGAAACTCGGTGAGGACAACGATGGACTCATTTTGTCTGCTGACGATTGGTGGAAACCAGAATGACTCAGAGGAAGTGATGGCGACAATGTGCGTGTTATTGATAGTCTAGGAAGTTCGACAGTTGGGCAACTGAAACAAGCTCTTTTTCAACAGAGACATAAAAACGTCTGGAAAACAGTTGTAGTAGGTTGGATCATGTGGTGATAATTTCTATCATTGTGTAAAAGAGGATTGTAAGCAATCGATTGGTAATTTTGTAAAAAGATGAATTGAATAGCCGATTAAGATTGTAATCTTTCGTACTGCTCCCTGAACAGAGATCAGATCAAAGGTCTGGAACTTGTATGCGATTGTTTTTACTGTAATACAAGATATTATTTTGGTGCATGGGTTTTTCACCCGTAAGGGTTTTCGCACGTGAAATCTGGTGTACATCTCTGTGTTTGTGTTCTTTTCATGTTGCTATGTTTATCCTGTACTGTGTATCTTAGTTGTAATTTGAATTGAAACATTCATTTGCTTTACTTCTCTAACAAATTGACATTAGGAAGGCGTTTTCCACACTCTACTTTCCTTACATTGTCCAAAATTATACAAAAAGTTGATGATACATGGAAGACATATTCTGATTTAAGGGCAAGGCCACACGAAAGAGGATTCCCCATGGCCACACTTATGAAAGAGGATTCCCCATGAACATTACCATTATTCTAATTATTTATTCTTATTTCTGTGCAAGTTCCAAATCAACACCTCCAACATATATTCTAGTATTCACTTTTAACTATGTTTCTACCAATTGGTTTTTAAAAATACTAAATGCAACAACAGAAATATAAGAGTGCACATTAGACATTGTTATATTTCAATGAAAAATAATGCTTTTGTATGCGTGCAATATTTTTTAAAATTAATAGTTTAGAAACTAGATTTAAATTGCTACTGTTCATTGTACTTCAAAATTTCGAGTGCATGCATATCAAAGTACTCATCTAAGTTCGGGTTTAGTTGATTTCAAAAGAAAAAAAAAGATGCCACATTTGAACCCTTTTTGTATATCATTTCCATGCACTTACCCTAATTATATAGCATTTGGTGGTATAGATTATTTGACTATTTTTATATAATAAACACAATAATCCATGTAAACCAAAATATACAATTCAATTGTCGATGACCAATATACATATACAAGAGAAGAATAATATGTACATGTTCATCCACCCAACAATCAAAACAACCCATCCTTGTAAGGCCCAGAATCAGCTAATAGTTGGATTACAAGCTTAACCTGCATAAATGAGAAACCAAACAATCTCTATAAGTTATCTCAAAAAAAAAAATCATAATTAATATTTGAATTTTATATAAACTATAATATTTTTTTGCTAGTAAAACACCAATAGTCGCAAATAATTTTACAATACTAAGATAAGAAAATCTTATAAATGTGACCATCTTAGTTTCTTCAAAGAATCTTCACGAAACAACACATAACACTTATCATCTATAAATATAACTTCTACTATTATTTGTTATTACTCATATTAAGAAAATCAAGTATTAATGATATTATTTTAAAAATAAGCTAACATATTTGTTTACTAGTTACATATTTTTCTAGAATAACCTCTAAAATTTCAAGCTATTATTCCTAGCATAATGTGACACTTACCGCAATATGTTCATAGAATTAGTCATTTCAAACGTACATTAATGATAAATAATATGTATTGTGTAATAGGAGAGAATTCTAGAATTATTAAAAATAGGAGATGATTAGGAGTTTAATCAAAATGTAACTTATATATCAAGAATTGTTTCCAATTATCTATTCCAAAAAGAAACGTAACATCTATATATTTAATTAATCATTGCAAATTAATGTGATGGATAGATCATTATGTGAACTATCTTGACAACTACCAAATTTTATCATTAAAAATTGCAGTTTTAAAAAAAAATTGCTAAATATTTGTCATTCCTTTCATTGCGCATTATATTATGTGAAGAAAAAGAGATGAAATATGGAATAAAACTCTTAAATATTTCGTCATTCTTTTCTTGTCAATGTAAAAAATTGCAAAGAATTGTGAAGTGTGTGTAGCTAAAGAGACGTGTGATCTCAAATAGGAAAATAAAGCTACGATAGGTGAGGGATGCCAAATATTATTAATATTAAGTTGGATCAAAAGCATATACCCCCTTAAAAAAGATTAAGAAAACATATTTAGCTAGGTTGGAAGCATGAAAAAATGTAGCTAACTGGGTTACATGAATGGAAATTCAGCTTGGTGGGTCGTATTGGGTTGTTGAAGGTACATGAAGAGATGGAAGAACATCGTGACACACATCCTTTGGAATATTCCACCTCCTTCACACAACTCTTTGCTTCGAAACATTCCTTGTAGGAGGAAATAGTAATTTCTCAAGTAAACAACTTCTATTTACTCCGTGGTTTGGTTTATGAAACAACTTGCATATCACATATAATATGAAATGCTATCATTTACACAAGGGTGTATTCCATTAGAGTTTCTCACTATGCTCCATTCAATGCAAATCGCTTGTAACTTCAGAGTTCTTCCATCGACCCTTGATATTCCACTGGGGGTAGAAAATTGAATTAAAAGTTTCCAAGAGTAAGACAAAATAAGTAGCGAGTCATTGAAATGATATAATAAGTATAAAGGCGTTTAACACCAACTGGAGGTTTTGGCCAACAATTCCCAAGGGTTTTTATTGTTTGCTTATTGCTTTTTTGATAGAATAGGAAAGAGTTTTCATACTTGAGGTAGGATAACTGGAAGGCTCATCCATTGCTACTATTGTATCATAATCTATAACTAGTGACCAAGATAATTAAATTGTAATGCTAGGTTCTTTTCTTTGCACAAGGTTGAGGAGCTTGAATTGGGAACTTGATCCTCACAACGATAGAATCCAGATGAAGTCAATGTTTATTTCCTTCCCTTCAACATAGTAATGATGGTGAGTCACATTACAAACCAAAATCCTTTGATTTGATGCCCATGAAATGGTTTCGGAGTGATTACATCTATATGGTTCTCAAAAAGTAGCTTTTTGGAAGCTAGGCTTCATTAATTAGTTTATCTAGACATTTAAAGATGAAAATATTTGTAAGAGACTAAGATTTGAAATAAGAACATTTGTTTGAAATTAGATTTGATTGATTTTTTATAATTTATATAAAAAATGAATATACATTTTCACTATTATTTTAAATATGCCTTGTTTATTTTAAATAGATCATAAAATAGAACAATCTCATAATTGTTTGTTGGCATGCTGTTTCGAATTTTTTTTTTGTTCAAAATAATTTGACCATAATCATATATAAAAGAAAGAAAGAAAAAAATATCATGTGATCATATGAAAATAATTATCTTGAATTTCAATTATATATATGTATGCCTCCTCTTTCAAAACATTATTTCCTACAATTATAAGAATAAATTTACTTTAAAATAAAAATAATCCATAAATTGTTTAGCTTATGTAATTGATATGAGAGTGATGAATAATAAATTTTAGGATTCTTAAATTATATTTTATGGAATTGATTTTTGCTCGTACTCTATCCTCAATGCTCTATATATAATATATTTATGATCAAACATCTAATTCAGATTATGTTCATTAGGAACATGGAAAATACAATTGATCAAATAATTAGATAAACTTGTTCTAATTCCATATTAGATATGTTTTATTTTTTATTATGTTAATAAATACTAAAATTTCAAAATTTGTTAACCATAATCAACAATTTGTCACAACCCTTTTGTGCAGTCTTTAGTAGGGACTATAGTTGCATTGCATTTCTGGAGAAGATGTGACCACTATTCATCTTTCTCTTCTCCAATCATCTATAATATTTATTCAGTTTGATTTTGCACTAAGTTATTTTTGGTCTTTTCTCTCAAGTATGTAAATATTTGATCATATGAAATTTTATGTACATTATGGATTGTGGAAAATTGATATCTCTGATATGAATTTTTTTTCATTGTGTTGAATTTGGGAGTTATGTTTTCAATAGTTCCCCTTTGGGTATAGCTATTGTATACTATTGAATTTTGTAATAAAAACATTTTGTTGCTAAATTTGTTTTTGCATTAGAGATAGACAAGTATATTATTTCTATTAGTTTAAAAAATTTACGTAATATTTTATGTAGATTTTACATATTTGTATTCATTGTCTCCAAATAAATATAATAATACTTGAAATATACATTCTTGATAAAAAAAATTAAGAAAACAAAATTTCAAACTAATAAAAGTGCCTATATTGCTATTGGATGACCAATAGGCACATATAAATAGTCATGTCGACAAAGAACTCCACAAAATGACACTAATAAAAAAATATAAATGTGCCATGATTGACCAACAAGACTATTTATATGTGCATATTGGCTATCCAGTAGTACCTATAGATGCTTTTACTATTTAATACAAAAAGTTAAGAAACAATAGATCATACAAACAAGTCAACATTATGTTGATGGAAGATGGAAAGCATTGCAGAAATGGTCAATGGTCTTATGGTGAATATGGCAGCTTGTTAGGCCACACAATTTAGGTTTAATTTAATGAGTATGATTGGGATCAATTGTAAGGTTTGATTTAATGAGGTACAATTTGGGGTCAGTTGTAAGTCTAGGTGATCTTGATGGAAGACTAGCCATTGTCATACAAGCAAGACATAATTAAAATTAAAAGTAATGGAAAGACATTCCTAGACGAAATGTAGGAATGTAGGCATCCATAAAAAAACATTATATAGGTTCCACACCATTATAGGTTTTGTACATTCTTGTTGGTTATAGAGTTTATTTATCATTTAAGTGCATATTTGTTGATATGAATCCAACAACTAGTAAACATAATTTAGGTGTGCAAAAACAGAATTTAATTTAGGTCTCAAGCTTCAAGAATACACGAAGAAAAATATTGCATTTGCTTCTATCTAGTAGCCTCTCAATATTTCAACAAGTGGGAAGAATATTCCATGCCCACATTAGCACTACGTCAACAGGGTTCAAAAAAGGCCCCCTCCCAAATAAACTTTTTGATTTTGTAGTCTAACTTCATCACTTCCTAATTCAATCATCTAGTTTCCTTTTTACAAGCAATTTTTTATTTGGGGCAGAATTTCGTGCTCTTCACTATTGTGCAATTAGTTTTTTTATTTTGGTATCTCATTTTTTAAGAAATTGCAGATTCTCACGTGCTGCTAAGCGGTTTTCCCTTTTGAGAATTTCTGAAGCTTTGTTCTTTGCTCTTGCGGTAACATTTTTTGGTGTCTTTTTTTGAAAGTGCATTATTTTTCTTATACTTTGTGATGCCATGATCAAATTGATCCTATTCTGTTTAAAATTTGTATTTTGAGCTTGTTGCCAAATTTGGCATTTGTATGTAAATTAGGTGATATCAAATTGACATGATGAATCTTGATCCAAAATTTTTTGGCCACATCCAAACTCGCATCTCCAAAATCAAGCAAAATTAAGAACATAGCTAAAAGATTGCAATTTTGGAAAAGAAAAATTACAATTGAGTTTTGATGTTTTATCCAAGCTTGGTCTAGAGTATTCAATGTTTGCTTGTGGCTTTCATACCCATCGGCTTTCTATGGGAGCATCATTTGTTGATCCTATGATGATTTCACGAATCTCCTAATCCAAGAGGAAGCAAAGTCAATTCACATGGGTCTAATCAAGTCTTCTAAACCACAAGCATTGGTGGCAAATGAGACTTAGGTAAAGAAAGGAACATGGAATCTTGATCAGAAGCAAAAGAAGAAAAAGAACAAGCTAAACAAAAAATCTGAATCATCTCCCTCACAAGGGGAATCATCTAAGAACAAGCCTAAATGTGCATACTACAAGATAACAAGGCATGATGAACACCAATATTATTCAAAACAAATTGATGAATTGAAGCATCTTCTTAAGAAGAATCAAATCACTTTCCTTCAACAATGCCAAGTGGTTCATCTTCTTCTTATTCATCAAAGTCAGAGATCTTGTTATAGTTGCAAATTTTGAGTCAATGAGGTGGATACTTGATGCAAGAGATTTACATCATATGGCTTCATCATAGAGTATGCCTCTTCATTTGAGTCTTGTTCATCACCACATATCTTGATGGCTAACAACACATATATGCGTTTTTGTGGGAAGGGTTCTATTAACATGGATGACAAAGTATTCAATTGATGTTCGTGTGCCTTAATTGTCAACAAATATCCTTTCTATCTATTAGATCACACATGGTGGAGCAAACAAGAGTGTTGAGTTCATAACAGATTCTTTCCTCATCAAGGATTTGCATAGTAGAGATATAGTTGCAATTGGGGAGGTTGATCACCAATCTCGAGTCTATACCTTCTCACATTTTGCTCCTATAGTTCCTTCCGCTAATGTACACACTATTGACATCTGGTGTGGACCCATTTGACGAGATTCAATATGGTCATTTGAATCTTGGAGTTCTATAATTTTCTAAGGTTCTAGAGTCATGCTAATAATTCATCTCCTTCATCTCCCGATGCTTCTAATGATATTTGTTTTGCCATAGTTTTGTCTTCTTGTGATTCAATGTAACCAGACACACATTGTTATCCAAAGATTGCTACTTGGGATGATCACTTGGAAAACATGGAGGTTTGTTCATATGAGTCCCACATTCCAGGTTTGCAAGACACCATTGATTGTATTCATCTTCTCTTTGATGGAGACAATCCTTCTTTAATTATTGTGAGGGAACACTCTCACCCTCTTGTTCATTCTCTATATGATCATCCCTCATAGTTTGACATGAGTGTGGATCCTTTGAAATTGTTTGAACAACATTTGGAGGAGGTTTCTTTGTCTTTAGAGAAGGCATCCTTGTCTTTGGGTGATGTTCTACATCAATTTCTAGCAGATTCTAGATTGTCATGTCCAACAGTGTGGCCTAGAATTCCTATTTGGATCATAACAACTTTTGACATTGACATGGAGACACCTAAGCATACTTTAGATAAATCACACTTCATCACTCTTCCCTCATCTTCCTTTTGGGAATGAGAAGACATCCTACATACCATCTTGGTTTTGTTTCTTCCTAAGGAGATGAATGTTGTTTGGCAAGATTAGATCATCTTCAACACTCAGTGTCAAGCATCTACCATCATTGTAGGAGACTCTGCATTAAGGTGGGGCTGCATGGTCTTTCTTATTTTAATCTCTTATGGTGTGGGGGGCGGGACTTTTTCCTCACATGGGGTTTCATCCATCTCATTTTTCATAGACAATAATTTGGTTTCATTTCTCTTTTGGATAGGATTTTTGTCCCAATTGGTTTTCTCCTCTTATCCATTTGTCAGAGATTGCATTGTATTGCATTTGTATAGGGGTACCTAACATGGCCTAGTAGTTGAGACTTTTCTTGCATTGTTGCATCTTGCATTTGTGTGCATTCTCCCTAAGTTGCACTTAAGGGGGTGTTGGTGTGATAGGGGTACTTTACCTAGCTAGTTTATCGCCTAGGTGCTAATCACACATGTTATTTAAGTTTTCTTAGGGAACACATAGGTCCTAGGAATCTTTCTCGAAGTCTTAGTTGTCATGTGATCTTATCTTATTGCATTTACTTCAAGTTTTCTAGGTTATTTAATATTTATCATGTTAGTTGTCTCAAGCTGCCATAATCTTATGCAATCCTAGGTTCAGCTTGGCCTATGTAACGAAGGGGTCTCCTTTGTAATCTGATTATGTTGTATGTAATCTATCATTTTAATCCTTTGATAGAATAGCATTATTTTTTCATTGTTGGTCTCTCTTGTGCTTTCATGAAGTGCCTAAATCTTGGCTAGCTATAATATTGAACAATCTTGCATGGTATAGAGCATTTTATACCAACGCTTATAGTGTGTACTATTTCTCCTCTTTTTTTAATGTAAAACGTCATGTTCAAAATATAGCTATTATGTTGCCCATTTTTTGTTTTTTTTCCTCATTTCCCAATCCTTCCCACTAGTGTTGCATTTTCTTTTTATCTAATAATGTTTTCTCTTCAAATTTCACAATCAAGTTTCAAAACCCTATTTTTTTTTTTATTGTATAAAATCAGCAACTGCAAGTTCAATGCAAGGTAGTTGCAAAAAAGATGCTACGTGGGGCATGGTATAGTGAGTGATACCAAAAGCATGGTGACTTGTAATTTTTGTGGGTTTTCTATGGGAAGAGGAATCAATAGGTTAAAATTTCAACAATGTTAGGAGAGAAATGGATGCCCTACTTACCAATTATGTACAAAAACAAAAGGAAGAGGGCAAGCAAGCTAAGCAATAGAAGCAATAATGAGAACCTAGAGTCATCTACAAATTGTTTTACTGGCCCACATTCAACATCCACTTTCCTCCACTAATGATCATGAGAGTTCTGGTCATCTTCCTTCACCAAATTTCTTTGTTCTTGACAATGTTCCAAGGGCACATCCTCACTTGAAGTTATTACTTGGAACAAATAAAAACACCATGAGGCTAGGATGACAATGACAAACTGTTGGTGCTATAATAATATACCCATAATGTGCCAACAACCCATTCTAGGAAGGGTTGGTAAATGTATTGATAGTTGTTGATAAGAAGTTTAAAACTCCAAATTCTAAGGACTTTAGCAGCCTATTGCAGGAGGATGCAATTCAAATTACATGGCTTGTAGTTGATGATCAAAAGAAATTATGGAAGAAAAAGGGCTACAACATTTTATCAAATGAATGGCCAAATAATAAGAATAGGACTCTCACTAGATTTTGAATGGCTTCAAGTACCACATTGGTGTCCTTAAAGTCCATAGTTACCTTGAATGAAATAAAAAGTGCTAATACAATCTATTAGAGGGAGATCCAAAAGGTTGGAATTGAAACTATTGTCTAAATTGTCACAAACAATACAATAATGGATGTAGCTATGGTGAGACATATTTGGGAGAGTCCTTGTGTTATACATTGCTTAGATTTGTTGCTTGAGGACATTGGAAAAATTAAAGGGCCAAAAGTGTAGTTGAAGATGTTAGACAACTTACCAAATTTATTTACAACCATACTTGGGTCCTCAGTTTGATAAGAGACTTGAATGACAAGGAACTTGTATGATTGGGGGTAATACAATTGGCCACCAACTTCCTCACTTTGCAAAGCATTGTAGCATTGTAGCTTGAACCCCTTCTCTCAAGCAAATGTTTGCAAGAAAAGCCTAGATGGATTCTCCATATTCTGAAAAACCTTGAGAGAAGGCCACAAAAACTGTATTTGATAAGGTATTCATAAAAAATCCAAAAGAGATACTTGAGCTAAGGAAGAATAAAAAACTAAAGTTTTACAAGAAATTACCTATTTGCTATTTTTTAATTTTATTTTAATAATTAGAAGATTAATTTTCATCTTTTAGGTGGCATAACCTCTAGTCAAGGTTTTATGTTTGATGGATGGTGATAGCATGCCAATGGCTTTGCCTTTATGAATGACAAGACCAAAGTGGTCATTTTGCATTAATATAGTGGTAACAAAAGAAAATGTGACATAATTTGGTGATCATTGATCATCGTACATGGACAAACCAACTCCATTGTCCAATACATTCCTTGACAAACTATCTAAGCTCAAATTTTTCTTCTCTGATAACCTGGAGGTCATTGGGAAGCCTTACTTCGTGCATAGAGAGGATGACAATAGATGAAGATACCAAAGACAAAATTCTAGATGAATTGGAGGCTTACAAGGGTGCAAAGGGGAGGCTTTTTGGTTTACCTCAAACCATTCAATAGAGGGAAAATCAACAGCCAAGTTTAGAAAATCAATCTTTTTATTTTTGGCTTAATATAAGAAAGTAGAAAATTTTAAGTTCTTAACTCTATACTTAGTTCTTACATCTTTTGAAAAAGGTTTACTTGCAAAATTTGTGACAGAGGATTTAGGGTGCTGGTAGACCAAATCTTCAAAAGCTAGCTATTTGTGTTTTATCTTGGCCATGTAGTGCTTTTGAGTGTCAAAACAATTGGAAAATATTGGAAAGTATTCACACCAAGCAGAGAAATTAGTCGACCCAAAAGTGTCTCAATGACTTTGTCTTTAGTCAGTACAACTTTTCTTTTGAACCATAAAGTGGAGGGTCCTGCTCATGATACCATTGACTTGGATTGATACAATTGCTGGTTGGATTGCCAAAGAAACAAATATCATGTTCACTAATGAAAATCTCATTGAATTGGACAACTAAGGCGGAGCCACTAGAAAACAGCCATATTTGAAGAAATAGTTAATCCTCATGTTGATATTGACTTACCTTCTCGTTTGAGGTTCAAGAATACTAGTACTAGGAAGGGGAAGAAAAGAATGTGCATTGCAATTGGTTGTTTCTGAAGTATGTTCATTTTCAAAGTTAAACAACAATTATTATATATAATTTTATAGTAATACGATCCAATGTTTTGTTTGATTTTAAAGCTTTGAAATTTCAAGATTTGAGCATTTAGGGTGATATGACAAATTGACAATCAACATAGACTTACGTTCTAAATGCATTAATTTCATTCTTTTATTTTCTTTTAAATGTAATTATGCCTCTGTTTCTTTTCTTTTTCTTTGGCCAAATCTAGGGTTCAAGTCAAAATTTTGGGCTTCTAGGTCCACATCTAGGCAGAATTTTTCAACTATGGTTCAAGGTTTGTCTTATCATGATGACAATTTGGAAAGGCTAGCAAGAAATCTATTCTTGCTTGACAGTTTCATCAGCATAATAATTAATATATATGGTATGAAAGATACACTCACATTTTTATGCAAAAAGAATATCCTCTTCCACTATGTATTGCACCTTAATATTAAGTGACTCTAAATTTAACGAGCTCAAAAACTTCCTTGATTTTAATGGAAAGTTGAAAAAGCTGAGTTAATAGACATTGAAGAGGGTAAAAAAAGTAGGAAACATTTCAATTTTTTTTGAAAAAATATGCATCTCTCCTTTGATGGAAATATTGTCATTGATGTCAAAGGCAATCAGTGGAGATTGTTGAAAGGTTATCATTGATGTCAAGAGTGAGAATGTCATGAGCTGTTAAAGAAATTAGATAGCTGTGAACAAGAGCTTGACACACAATACAAATAGAAATATTATCATTGATGTTACACATTTATATAATGTCCATGTGACCAAAGGATTAGATCAATCATATACCAGACAACTATGTTTGAAAATGTATCAATGAGAGAAAGTGATGATCAGCAAATATAGTGTATCATGGATAAAGCAATGAGATAGTACTTATCAAAAGAATCTAAAAGCAATAGTAGCAGCAATTACCAAAATGGTGGCAATTAAGATATAGTAGGTCACGAGTACATATCTCTCTAAAATAATTACATATTACTTTATGCCTGAAAAGAATTACAAATGAATTATTTGTAATATTAGAGCCCACTTAAGGACAATATTCATGGGGCCCACTTCTTAATATTAGAGCCCACTAAAAGACATAATAATGCTACGTAAAAAGGATAATAAGGAAGTGTTTTAAAGACAGCTCAGTAGTAATAAAGACAAAGACCGATTCCACACTAATATGCAAAGGTGGCATCTCTTTAAAATGCAATTTGAGGTGTCAGCATCTATGGAAGCCATCCATAGTATTGAAGAATGTGGGAGTCTACATGTTGCTGTTAATAAAGATGATACGTGTCTTAAGTGAGCAATTCTTAGAAGACTTATGGAGACAAATCAGACAAGTATATGAGCAGATTTCTGAGGTTAAAATCAATCTTATTTTGAAGGCAAAATTCAAGCACAAGTGATTCACGTCAAACTCAAGGAACCAGTTTATAATAACCAGTGACCAACGACATAATACTCAGAATATGACAGTGATCTGCATTACAGTGATCTGTACACAGAGTCCAGGCAGAGACCATTATGAGCGCTGACCAATTTATCCTAAGGAAATATTTAATGACAGAGATCAAAAAGAAAGTCAAGTGAATTATATAAAGCAATTATATCTGATTATTAACAGCAATGGTGAATAGAAGATAGCAGTTGATTAATTAACCAAAGGCAGCGATAATTGTTAAAATACGGCTTCATATCTGTGGTGAAGATAAGTAATACTTCATACAAATTAATGGAACGGTTTGATCATTGTTTTCAGTGACTTTGTACATGTATGCAAGTGATGCGATTAAAACAAAAAGATAGCTGATTTGGTGATGGTTTGAGACATGATCTTCAGTTGTAATTGTTAGAGAAGCGATACAGATTTAATGGAAAGATATTAAAGACCAAAAAAAAAAGGAAAGCGACAAAGATGATATATTTAAGAAGAAATATTACAGCAGATCCCAATACGTTTGAAGATGTTCTTGAGACCGCTGAAAAGTAACGACAACAATTATATTGAAATAATCACTAGCCGATAAATAAAATAAAGTATATTAATACGCATACGAATGCGGTATGACTTTATTGAGACTGATTAATAGTATACTAAATTCTTGAGGAAACAGTCAAAGTCGAAGAAGTATTCATGAAAAGGTATGAATCAAACAGAAGGTGGCAGCGATTAAGACAAAGCAACGGTAGCGATCAAGATACTTTAGACAACAAACTAATATCCTGGTTTGATTATTTGAAGGGATACGTAATATACAGAGTTTGATTATTAACGAATCTGATTAGAGGGTGCGATCGATAGTAAATGGTTGATATGAAAAGCTGTGATAAAAATCAAGATGGACGTGTCTATTCATTGTAAAGAGTTGTGACTATTAAAATAAAAGATATATATATGAGATGGATCGAGGGGTAGTGATGTGGTATGTGTGTGAATATAGTGCTGAAAAAGTGTGTGAAAATATATAACATCCACACTAATGTGTAATACGATGAGAGTGTGAATAAAGTAGGTATGGAATAAGAGAGTGGAGTATAATGCTGAATATATAATTATGTGTATAAGAAATAGAGACTGCGTGGGTAAAGAGTATGGAGTGAATAATGCTGTGAATACGTGTTGAATATAAAATTAAAGTTATTTCTGAGAAAAGAGTGATGTGAGTGGTGTATCGTGTAGAAAATACACATACATATTTTATATCAGATCCTGTGAAGAAAAGAAGACTGAATGAAGAACTTTATACAGTGAACTGCAAAGTAATTCTTGAAAGGATTAAATGCAGATTTGAAAGAAGAGTATGAAAAGGTTATTTTTGGTATTTAAGCAGGTTAAGTGAAGATAGTATTCAGACTTGCACAACAGAAGACGGTGACCATTTTGGTGGCAGAATTTTTATCAGATTATAGCAGATTTGTGAAGCAAATTCAAGCAGATTTATGAAGCAGACTTAGAGCAGATTATAGATAGAAGTATGCTCACTTAATGGGCAGATTATAGATAGATTTGTGAAAAGTTTATAAACTGATTTGTATCACAGATTGATAAGGAAAGTGTGGCCAGGTTTATATGACTGGTTAGTAATGTTCATCATAGCAGTTTGAAGAAATGAATTAAGTGTCCATCATCAGTTGAGATAGCAACATTGTCAAGATAGAAATTCAGATTTACATGAAGTGGGTTGGTGCTCACTAATTCTGGATTGGGGAGTTTGTGCTTCCAGTGGGTTGGTGCTCACTAACAGTGTTAGGGGTTGGTGCCTCTAGTAGGTTGGTGCCTACGAAATATTGTAAAAGAAGAAATATATAAAAGCATTGATTTACCGTGGTTTTCTCCCATAAGGGTTTCCATGCATATATCTTGTGTTCAACTTGTGTTCATATTAGAGAGATTACATATGAATATTAGTATGCAATGAATATGGTAATAAGATAAGTTATATACTTATTGATTGAAGTTGAAAAAGTTTAATTTGGTAAAAGATTGCTGTTATACTGATTCACCCCCTCCCCCCTCACCATCAGTATAACCGTGTGCTCTTCATCCTACACTAGCATGAGTGTGAAGGTCATAGAACTGGTAGATTTACATAGTAAACAAAAGAACTTTTAACAAATGTCTGAAGTTTTCAACTGACCTGAGGAGTTTCACGAGCTAAGAAGTCACCAATTGCTTTTTTGAAAGCATTATCCCGAATATAGTGGCAGCTATATGTTGTCACAGGCATGTAACCACGCTGAATTTTGTGTTCTCCCTGTGCTCCAGCTTCAACCTTACTTAGATTCCACTCGATGGCTGCTTCAATTGCCTATTACACACCGTAAATATTGTATTTATTGCATGTATAGAATTCGTGACAGGCAAGGGAAATTCTCAAGATTAAACATATAGGAGTAATAAAAACTGCAGCTAGCAAAAAAATATATCAATGAACAAGAGACTCTATTGATTATACCTTTTCTAGTCTTCCAATTCCCATGTCTAAATACTGTTTAAAATATTAATGCATCTTGTGTTTGTAATTACATGTCCACTCTGAAAAAAACTTTCTTTACAGTGAAACTTATTTTTTATTTTGGTTTATATAGGTCAAGTAGGCTCTAAAGATTGGAGTTCACTCAAACAGTACTCAGCATTAAGTAACCATGTAAGTTACTCAGCACCGTTCCATGCACGTTGAACATTGGAAAATTATCAAGGTTAGGACCAAAAGATAGCAATTCTAGAACTGAACCCTACACTTTTTTGATAGTTGTTATTAAAAATCTACACAACCAAAGAGCATTAGTTGCAATAGTAACAAGAGTAACTTTACAACATATAGATTATAGAAATGATCCAGGATTTATTGTAATGTCGCTATTTCCATTAGCATTGGCCAGGTTTCCAGGTTTTCCATAAGTTTCTAGGTGAACTCAGAGAACTCCAATGTCAAGTTCCAACAAATGGCGATTCTAAATCTTCAAACCTATCCTCTTTTCGACAATTTGACAAGTTTCAAAACATGCAAACTTCTCGATTATCTTTCCTTTAGTTTTTCAGTGATTTGACAAGTTTTCAAACTTACAAACTTGTCGATGATGTTCCTCTTCAAGCTTTTGACGATTTAATGAGTTTTAGAACTAATGAACTCACCGGTTTGTGAATTTCTTAATTGGACAAAACCTAAAGACTTCTTCAAACAGTTCTCTTTGAAGAACTGACCCAATGAAGAACTATTTTTGGTGGCTAACCCTTTTGGCAAACCTAATTTCCTAATGACTGGGCAATCGGTGAACCAATTGGTTCGCAAACCTGTGAAACTACCGAAACTCTATAATTTGGCCAATACTTAGCCAAATTTCACTAAATTTAAACTTTGGATATCTTAATATCCCCATCTAATCCCTGAAACCAAAAGACATATTTTATGATCCAGGTGTGGTAGGCCTTGGACACCTTCTATTTAGTTCGTAGCAGAAATGTACATAGAATAGAAAAATAAGAGATGCTTACAAGTCTTCATTAGGTATTCTTGATATACAGCAAACAGTTCAGAAAGCTCCTTGTATTATCTTTATAAATAATTCTAACAGTATACAAGACCACACGGGATTATTGGCAAAGTGTATAAACAAGTCTGTTGGCAATTGTCATTAAAACCAAATGACACCTATGTTTAGGAAATCATTATCGAAGTAAGTTTCAGATTCTAGGAACAAGGGACTCAAAAAGCAATAACACTCCAATTCATTATAATGCTCATTACTCAGAGTTGACTTCATATGGAACCTTGGTTGATTCCTATATTAAAATGTAGTGATAAGATAGTAGAATAATAACAAAGGCTGACTCCATAAATATTTACTTAAAGACAGGTATGTTATCACAATATCATGTTGAATATGATTCTTGTGACTAAGAAAAGAGGAAGAAGGTGCAATCAGTAATGATAGTCGAAACAAAGAATCATGATGACTAAGTAAGAATAGACATAAACAAAGACATCACTGAGACAGCAATCGCTATTGAAAAGGCCAGGAACATATTGATCAATGATTGTTGGTGTCGGTCTAAAACATACATCATTACTGTTGTGCGTTATGCACACCTCACCCCGTCATTGACAGGGGACCCCCAGTTTGTATCTGTCTGTCCTGGTGGAAGAGAGGAGATGTTTGAAAATTCAAGTCATAATGCAAAGGTTAAAAGCCAAACTCGGCCCTCAAAGCTAAAGTTCAAAACAGTAAAGGCAAAATCGGTGTAGAAGGTAAAATGCCAGTTAAAAATGCCTTGCAAACCCGTAGAATGCACCACAATGACGAAGTCATAAGATCGCGTGAAAGGCATCAATCGCTCGAAAATCATTCAATCTCCAAAATCACGACAATCTTCAAATGGACGAAATCGCACATTTTCCTCAACTAGCCCGAAAACACATTAGAAGCTCGCGAAATATCCATTCAACCCAAAATGCAAACTCCCCGACTTTGCAAAATGGTCTGAAAGGCCGAAAAGCCTAGTTCGGAAGAGTCGCGCGTTTTCCTTGAAATGGCCGAGTTTTATGCATTTGTAAATCTCACACATGGTTTGTTTAGGCCGACATTAGCAAATCTTTTAAATTCGGCTCATAGGCTGAAAAAGGTCAAAAATGACTTAAGTTTGAAAAATCGGCTTCAAGGTCGAAATTGACAGAGCACACAAGCTCACAAAATAAAGAGTCCAAGTTAAAAAAAAAGGCTCTAAGGCTCGAAAATCAAAAGACGTCCAACTCTCACGTTTCGACTCAGTAGGCCGAAAACCTATCGCCAAGTCTAAGTTCACAAAATAGCCTTCTACGCCTAAAACCTTTCATGAGCCGAAAAGGGTGAAAGTAATAACAAAACACGAATTCCATTAAGTTCAAAATCTCTCGCAAAGGACCTCATTTTCCTGAAAATCATAAGAGAAATCGTTCATCTCAAAATCGGCCTTTCAAGCCGAAAATCAAGCTCTCGAAAACCTTAATAGGTCGAAGATAACAAAGCTTCAAAATCGCGTGTTGAGCCTTCTAGAGCCGAAAGTTTAGTAAACCAAATCACCCAATTCAGAGTTTCAGGCCGAAATTAATAGTTTTGAAATCCTCCCAAATCGAAATTGAGGAAACTCTCTAATCGTGCATCTTGGCCATTCAGGCCGAAAATTCAACTCTTCAAACTTGCAAAAAAGCCTTAGAGGCCGAAAACTTAAAACTCATAAAATCGGCTTGTAAGCCGAACTTCACTAAATAGAGTCAAATTCGCACAAATGAGCCTATTTGGCCAAGATCAAAACAACTTCCAAATGGCAATTTAGCCCGAAATCATTACAAAAGGCTCAACTTGCCGAAAATGTGACAAGTTAAAATCCAAAAAGGTAAGGGCAATATCAGTTTATTACCCAAAAATGGAACAAAGTAAAAATCAACATAAGTTCGCCATATGCCTCCCTAATATTAAATCGTATAAAATAACTTCTTTGGCCGAAAAACATTAAAGAGATGAATTCGCACAAGTATTTAGGCCGAAAAGTTCAAATGCCTAAGTTCGCATTTTAAGGCTATTGGGCCAAAAATCATCATTAAGCCGAAAACTTCAAAGAGTTCAAATCATGCAAAAATATACAAGGCCAACTTTGCCAAAACGCATAAAGGGCTGAGTTTGCAGAACAGTGCTAAGCACCAAAAATCCAGGAGAAGGTCTTTTAAACAAGTCTCGCGTATTAATCAAGAGGCCGAACTTTGTAAGTATCACGCCTTTGTAGCTCAATCCAAAGTCTAAGTTTGCCAATACCATTTCCTAAGCCGAAAACTAACGAAAGGAAAAATCGTAAATTCGGCCCATGAATCTAAAACAAAAGAAAACGTTCGAAGACCTCTCAAATCGCCCAATAGACCCGGAAATCATGCAAGAACAAGGGGAAACAAGTGTAGATTATTGTGTTGAATGGTACGTCTGAAAAGGTTTCGGTTATGATCAATGTACGAGGGAACTAGAAGGTACAAACATCCTAACCTCAAATTCAGCTAAGGATCTAATGAAGGCATTTGAAATTCGCTTAGAGGAAACACAACATCTCTCAACTTGTCTAAAGGTCCTGAAATCTGAAAGAGGCAAAAACATTTAAAAGATACATCTCACAAAGAGCTTCTCAAGCCTGACCTCGCCAAAGAAATTTAATATTTGTCAAATTAATTTAATTAATTTTTCAAATTGATTTATTAAAGTGGAATTCATTGCTTACAGATTGGCAACGTCGAGAGAGGCTAAGGTATCGATCTAAAACGCAAGGTGAAGACCTGATCGCGATCAAAGCTCGGAACGAAGATGCAGGAGCGCGAGATCGGAACTGAGCATTGGGAAGCGTTCCATTGAACCACAGAGTTGAAGTCCACCACCGAGACCAAAGACCGAAGAACATTCAGAATGCAACAATTATGCACTCTCAAAAATGCACAACTGGAAAGATATTCTAGAAATTTAGTTTTAAAAACTGAAATTGTTTTAATCTAAAACTGCCTGTGGGCCCCACTCAAGATATTTTAAAAATAGATGGGACACAGGACAATTATGTCTATCTGCCAAATTGACCGAATTAAAGACAAATAGTGATAGGTAGTTGATATAGTGGTTGGATAGATAACTGAAAAATTGAGTGGGCATGGGTTAAAGCTGCCAGCTTCTGGAAGGCAGGTTGCGGCCCTTGGATGTAGTCAATCCTGGCCACCGGTTCGACATGTAAAATCTATATAAGGCAGGATGCCTCTCATTGTAAAGGGTTAAATTTTTGGTGCTTAGAGTTTTGTAGTTAGATTTTGGAGTTAGAATAGGTTATATTTTAGGAGTAGAGTAGAAACGCTACAGAAATTGTTGTAATAGGTAGCTGAAATCAATATATAGACATTGATTTGGTGTTTATCAACTTGTTTTCATCCTGTTTGCATGGTTTCTTTCAGCATTTTAGATAGATCTTTCTGTTTTGGGTGTGTAGGTATTTGATGGATTCACGCTCATATCATTGAGGATATACTGATTGTGTATCCTTTTGTATGGTTAACCCGAGCCTTTGAATCGTGCTTAGTTCAATTGCAGGTGCCTGTCTGAGCTGCGCCAAAATTGGGTGCTTAGCCATGCATTTGCTGTCTGAAAATCTTCCAAGTCCCTTTGAAGATTGCACCGTTCTTGCGAGGTTGTGAGTCATTCTGGCCAAGCAGGGATTGGTTATGTTGAATCCGTCTACCTGCATACCAGGCTTGTTAGTTTTAGGTCTCCTATCCCTTCCCCTTACTTTTTGTTTCGCAATTCGAGAATTGCAGCAGACCAGCTTGTTGCAAAACGTAAGTCCCCTTGTGCTCCTAGCAAAACACATCGATCACTGAGCTATCCTGCAGTCAAGAACTGACATTTGGAACCTTGAGGTTGTTCCCATTGATCAACTAAAACAACATTAGGGCTTCCTTATACAAGAGAGGATAGGATACTCGGCGAGATCATTCTATTCTGCGTTGATTGGAGAGAGTCGTAGTTCCACGATTTTAGCCACGCCAACAATTACTCCTTATCGCTGATCATAAGCTACAAATATTAGTGCTGCCAAGGAGGGTGGCTATGATTTGCATTGAGAATCTGCATTAGAATTAGTTGACCAATGACAAAGAAAACACAAGAGCTCATTCATTAAAAAGAGCACAAGGATTATATTGAGGAAATACAATTTCATGATGGTACAAACACATAACCTACTCAAAGGCATCGCCTAACTAATAAAAAGATGATAGAATAGACAAAGGTGCGATTAAGATTATGGAGGCAATCTGATCATTAGTAATTAGCTAAGGGTAAGATTACATGGTTAATTATTTGCAAAAGATGTGATGATGAAGACACAACTCTTCATATCACACCCCATCAATGGGTATGCAAGGGAAGACAATGGAGTTTCAAGAGGCATCGAATTTGGATTAATATATTTCATTCACAGCTGAGTGCTAAGACAGCCAATGAAGGTGGTGTATCCACCATTCTCCAAGGCCTTTGTTTGCCTCACTGGGTAAACAGAAAGAGTACAGAAGTAATGCAGAAATGAACAATGCAAGTACAAGATGAATATGAGAATAAGCTTTCCATTAATGACTTAGAATGCACTCAATGTCCATAGTATTATCTGTCATAAACATCACATCCTTCAATACCCGCAGGTAGTACAATATGTAACAGCCGAAGGGGTGCGACACAACCGTCGCGACTCCAACTACCTACCCGTCGGGTAAATAACGACTAACAATTAACATTACTACCAAAACATAAGATATACATATTTCCTGACAACATCATCCCCCCCAAAAAAGAAGTCATCTCCGACGACTAACAACAAAATGGGAGACAATGCAACCCATACAAATTATACATCCAAGACAAAACTAAGGAGGGGGCTGAGGAAGCGTCCCTGAAGTAGAAAGCTGAGATGTCGGTGTCTGGGCCGCCAAGCGGGCGTGGAGCTCATAAACCTGCTGAGTACGAGCAGTCACATCATGCTCCGCCACCAACACTTTCTCCAAAGCCGTCTTCACCATATGCGTGGCTTCCAGCAACTCCTCCTCTTTCGTATCCGCTGTCTCGGTCATATAGACCAATCGAGCCTACAACAGGCTCCTCTCGGCAGTGACTGCATCCAACTCCTGCTGCACGAGGCTCCTCACACTTTGCTCCGCTGAAAGGCGAGTCTCCACCTCAACCTTCTCTGCTCGGGCCATCTCAAGCTGTGCCAACAACTGTGCCCTCTCTGCTGCCCACGAGGCCTACTGACTGGCCACATCCCTCTCCAACTCGACTCGAGCAACCTCGCGGACCGCAAACTCATGCTGCGTACGCCTTAATGCATAGTAGGCGTCTTGGTAGACCCGCTCAATCTCTCGGACGACTGCCATCACTCGACTCTCCACAATGGGCTCACGCACGGTCCAAGCCTGTAGCATCTCATCCGTCTGAGTAGTCGGCCATCCCGGAGACTCAAAGCATGTAGCAAAGGCTGTGGGGCAGCCCACCCGCATAAACTGTAGGACCCTCTCTAACTCCACCACAACCTGCTGTAATGCTCGCATCTGGGCCGTGGCCACCACTCGCCTACCCCTTGTCACCATGTCAACTAAATAGGCCTCAATGTCCTCCCCCTCCTGCTCCGAAGGCTGTGACCGTGATGGAAGTGGCATCTGTGTAAGAGCGCCAAGGGGTAACTCAGAAGTCTCTGTCGGAACCGATACTGCCGCATCCTGCTGGTATGAAGGTACCTCCTCCGCCATTAGAGGTGTGGTATCCCCTGGCTCCTGGATGGCATAGAGGACCTCTCCAGCCTTGTTCCCAACGGCTGGTACATGCGCCTCTCCAAATGAATCATCCAAGTCTACTACCTCAGTTGGAGTCGCTCGACAAGGTGAGAATACAGCAGCTCCCACGGGTGGTACCACTGTCATCTGAAATCGCTGAGTCAGCCAACTCTCCATAGCCACTACCGACGGGTGTGTACTTGGGATCCTCGGGACTCTCTGCATCCCTACGACTGGAGTGTGTGTCACCGTAGCCATGGGTTCCTCCAACAAGGAGGCAGAAACGGTCACCACTGCCTCAGATCAACAACATCCAACCGCACTTGAGGCTCCGTATCAACCACCTCCCTTAGTCCCTGCTCCTCATCTACCATTACTCGATGCGGCGACCCATCTGTACACGACTCCGCCATGTCTTCGGTAAGTGCCTCCGTGGCCGGTGCCAGTCCCGAAGGTGGTGCTCGATCCTGCGGAGGTGATGCTACCTGCTGCTAGATCGGGCCAAGTGCAACTGGCGTGCGACTGTGCCCAAATGCCGAAATAGAGGTGCCTCCCACTCCAGATGACATCACAGGTGTGCCCATCGGTAGCAAGGGTGGGGCAAAAAAGACCCTCTCCTCCGTCGCCCTGCTGCTATCATCCTCCTCATCCTCTGCTTCCGAATCCTCTGTACTACTGGAAGTCTCCCTCCCACTATTAGGTTCCCCTGAGGCCGTATCTACCATCCGTTTCCCCTTCGCGTAAGAGTGCCCAATGTCAAGGTGTCTCCAATACATGATAGAAGGCTCACCTGTTGCCAACGGTCCCTACGGCCGTACCTCCAACTCTGCCTTTGACATTGCTTCCCGCATGGCCTCCAAGAACAGTCCTATGGCGTAATGGGGCATATAAAACGTGCGATGCTGCATCATCAAGAACTCGCACATTCTCTCTGCTAGCAACGCAGCCCAATCGTACACAATGTCGTTCATAAGCCCATTCATGAGCATAATTTGAGGGAGGGCGATGTCCGACGCCCTACCAGATCCCGTCAACCTGCTCTTAATGACATCCATTATGCACCGCCAGTGGCCCTCTGCAGCAAAGGTCTTGCGTATTCCTCGTCCCTTCGTGGCACCAGCCACGCTGTCCAACTCCGCTGTCGTCAAGTTTCTGGATACTAATTTAATCCAATATTCTTTCTCCTCACGCTTCATCTTCTTAGCCTTCAACTTGATTTTCCTGCCCTGTCTGCCTGGGATGCCGAACACTCTGGTAAAGTCCACAGCTTTGAAGGATATGGCGACATCCCTCCCGAGATACTCAAAAGTACTCGTCCGCGTGTGTCTGTCGAAGGTGTCTACCATGAACCGTAGGGCACCCTCATACTCTCGGATAGGAAACACGGGCATTCGGATAGCCCACTCCACTCCTGCCTTACAAAGGTTCTGCTTCACCAAATCATCGTTGAGTGTGTCCTGCCACCATTTCCTACATTCAGACCCGTTCAGTCCCTCAAAGGTGATATTCTGAGGAGTCAATGTATTTTTTCCACTTGTCGCAGGTTGTGGTGTTTTTTGCTTTTTCTTCTGACTTGTGCTGGCATCCATTGTGTTGCCTGCAATACGCACGCCTGACGACACGACCTTGGTATTTTTATTCATCTGGCTGCTGCTAGAGGAAGCCTGCAACTGCTTTTTCCAACTCCGTTTCCCAGCTGACTCCATTAATTTCTCGTGTAACTGATTTCTGGAAACACCTGCGAAACCACTTTAACTACCTCCTGGATGGCTGTGTATGCTTTGCGTGTGCCTGCCCTGTGCTTGCGTGGGCGCTGCGTTGTTGGGCGGAGTGTGTGTGTGCAGGGGTTGCGTGTTTGTGCAGTAAGTTTATATGCGGCTGCGTTTATGTCTTCGGCGCCTTTATGCCTTGCGGCGGTGGTGGTATCCACCGTCGGTGTTGCCACCACCGGTGGTCCCACCGCACGGTGTTGCCACCGCACGGTGGTTTCATTTTTTTTTTTGTGCCGTACAGATCGTATGGTTTTTTTTTTTCAAAATACTTTCAAACATCTTGATTGGAGGGTCCAGGTTCCCTCCGTTCGTGGTAAACCTTCAATTTGGACCCGTTCACGGCTTCGGTCACTTCGCAATCGTCCAGTGTCCACAGCCGAACCGATCCATTTGCTGCGACTTCGCGAACTTTGTAAGGTCCTAGCCACCTCACTTTAAATTTTCCAGGTTTAATTTCATTTCGCCCATTATATTTCAACACGAGTTGTACTGGGGTGAACTTCATTTGCTTTAGATGCTTATCGTGCCACAACTTCTCTGCTGCGTTGTCTCGGTTGCCCATTGAGCCATCATCCGCTTCTCATCAAGTTTATTCAGAGCATAAAGTCACTCCCTCAGGCTCTCCATATCGCCGAGTCTATTTTCTATTGCAATACGAAGGCTTGGTACCATGAATTCGGCGGGCACCACTGCTTCCTGTCCATACATAAGTTGGAAGGGCATTTGTCCCGTAGTCACTTTGTACGTCGTGCGGTAAGCCCACAACACGGAGGGTAACTTCTCTTCCCAATCTTCCCCTTCGACCTTGCACAACTTATAAATGACTCCTACCAGGATCTTGTTCGTGGCCTCCGCCTGGCCATTGGCTCGAGTGTAGTATGAACTCGACAGATAATGGAAGATCTTAAATTCTGTCGTGAGCAACTCAATAACATGGTTGACAAAATGGCCACCTCGGTCACTCGTCAGTTGCATGAGGATACCATAACGAGTAATGATTTGCTCATAAATAAATCTGGCTGTACTCACCGCCGAGTTATCGGGTAGGGCCCGTGCTTCCACCCACTTAGTCAAATATTTCGTGGCTACCATGATGTATCTGCACCGCCTAGCACGACTGACTTTGAGTGGTCCGACAAAGTCCAACCCCCATCGTTCAAATAATTCCTGCGCATGCGAGGGGTTGAGCGGCATAAAGTCCCGCTTCAATGGTTTCCCAACCCTTTGGCACGTGTCGCAACCAACAACCCATTCTCGAGCATCATTATATAGCATGGACCACCACAAGCCCGCAAGTAGCACCTTCCGTGTAGTAGTGTCCCCCCGCCGGCCCTTCGTGCGCCTCTCGGAGAACTCCTGGCACCTCCTCCTACATCACACATCTTTTGAGTATTTGATCCGGTCCCATCTTATATAACAGTCCATTGATCAGTTGGAATGTTCGACTTCGTAAAACCAGTTTCCTTCGTTCTCCTGGTAGCATGCCTAGCGAGAAGACTTTAGTAGAAAGATACTCCCCGATGGTTGTGTACCATGGTGGCAATGCAGCAATTTGGAATAAGTGGGCATCTGGAAACTCATCGTTCACCCCTTCCGGTGGTTCTCCTGACTTTATGCATGATAATTGGTCTGCTAGCCCATGGCTTTTCCCAGGGCGCACGATAATGGTGAACGTAAACTCTTGCAGCAAGAGTAGCCATCAACTAATCCTTCCCTGAATTATCGACTTGTTGACCAAGTACATGAGGGCTTGATGGTCTACGTAGAATGTGAACAGTGTCGCCAACAGGTAGTGTTTGAATTTTTGCACCGCATAGATCATCCCCAATGCCTCCCGTTCTGTTGTGCTATAATTTTTCTCTGCTTTGGATAACAGTCTACTGGCAAAATAGACGGGATGATCCAACCCGTGATCTCCCACTTGGGCAAGTGTGGCATCGATCGCAAAGTTTGAAGCATCCACATGGACATGGAACTCCCTGTCCCAATTGGGGTAAGCGAGGATGGGGGCAGCTACTAGCCTCGTCTTCAATTCCTCAAATGCTTCGCTCTCCGGGGTCTCCCAGGTGTACGGCTCACCCTTGCGAGTAAGCTTGTCCAAGGGGTGGGATATTTGTGCAAAGTTTTTTATGAACCTCCTATAGTAGCCGATATGGCCCGGGAAGGAATTTACCCCAGTGACATCTGTAGGAGGCTCCATCTCCACGATCACCTGTATTTTGTCAGGGTCCGTCTTCAGACCTGCTTTGCATACAATGTGCCCAAGCAATTTGCCTTGTGTCACCATAAATCGACATTTTTTTGGATTAAGGGCTAGCCTTGCCCTTCGGCATCTCTCCATGCACTCTCTGGCTACCAAATGCGTATCTTGCCCGCTATAGATGAACCAGTCATCGAGAAAGGCTTTAAAATTCCCTACTGACATCTTGTCAAATATGTGTAGTATAATTCGCTAGAATGTTGTAGGTGCGTTGCATAGGCCGAATGGCATCCGGTTGTATGCATAGACACCAACTTCGACCACGAAGGTGGTCTTCAGTTTATCTTCCTCGGCGATTGAGATTTGGTTATATCCGGAGAATCCATCCATAAATGAGTACATCTCATGGCCGGCCACCTCCTCTAGTATGCTGTTCGTAAACGGGATTGGGAAGGGGTCTTTAATCATAACTGCATTGAGACACTGAAAGTCCACACAAATCTTTATTTGGTTAGCCTCCTTTAATGAAATGACTATGGGCGACACCCATTCACTTGTCTGTACTTTGAAAATGATACCGGCCTCTAGCATTTTTTCTATCTCTTCGTTCACCCGCGCTGCATAGTTGCGGTTCATCCGATACGGTCTTTTCCGTACAGGTCGGGCCCTGGGTACCAACGAGATGCGGTGCACGCACAGTTCGGGAGGTACCCCCTTTAGGTCTCTATACGTCCATGGGAATATGTCTTTAAACTCCAGAAATATTTTGAAGGCCGTTGCCTTCAGCACGGGATCCCAGTCATCCCTGACTAATATATTCCGTCGGTCCTCCTCCTTTCCCAAATTGGTTGCCTTCAGCTTGGACTCTTCAAATTGAATTGGCTTGTCTTTCTCGAACTGATGTGCGGGTGCCTCGTCCACTCGGGCTTCCCCCTCCTTATATTCTCTGTATTCCGAAGGAAAGACCTCCAAATCGGCGGGCTCCTCTATCTGCAACATGTTGCATTGAAAAAGTTCGTAGTCCTCCATTTGCCAATGGAAGAGCCCGTTAAGTGAGCACACCTCGTCTTCAGAACATCCCTCCAATTCGAGTACCCCTTCACTGGTTGGCTCCATCGCGTTCTTGCCTTTGCTTTCGTTGGAACCCCATTCCCATTTATTAGAGTCCTCTGAGTTCGAGTCGGAAGAGGCGAGCTCTTCACCAACATCTTGGGTCCGTAGGTCAATGATATATTTCCACCCTCCCTTCTCCATGGAGAGTGTATTTTTCTTCCAGTTATGGTTTGCCCTCGCGGTGATCAACCACACTCTCCCCAGGATGGTGTCATAGCCTTTCTTTTTCAGGGGAATAACTACAAAATCTAACAGGAAGGGCTGCGTACCAATTGTCACTTGTTGGGCCATCAATATGCCAAGTGGCTTGATGCCGTTTTGGTCGGCTCCCACCAGATTAAATGTGGATGGCCACAGGGTGGGTTTCCCCAGCCTCTTCCATGTCTCTTCTGGTAGTACATTCACCCCAACACCCCTGTCCACAATGGTGTCCTTCAGAATGGTCCCAAGGATGCCCATTTCTACCACAGCTGGGTGTCTACCACTGTTCAAGGCTAGTAACATCGGGTCAATCGAAGGGTTGACGAGAACCTCCACCTGTGGTGCACTCGAAGGTGCGTGTGTGGTGCTTAGCACATTGCTGAGGATGGCAGTCCTCAAATGTGGCATGGAGGCTAGAAGGTCTTTTACCTTTATCGACACCTCCATCTGCAAGACTTGCCCAATGATATTCTTTTCCGCTTTCAGGCGAGTTGAGGGACTCATCATCTCCGTGCTCTTCTGTCCTTCTGCCGCCATCTCTCGTTCAATGTCGGCCTTCGCCTCCCACAGTCTCTCCTTCTCTGTGCGGGGGTCGGGATACGTCTTCTTCGCCTGCGTGCGAGTGATTGCTAATACTTCTTTGTGTTCGCCCATCTTCTCAATATTGAGCAGATTCACCCCCGGCTTAGGACATTTTGTGTCATCGTGATCACCGGGGCCGCACCATCTACACAGGCTCTGGGGGGTTTCAGTATTCTGGCACTCTCGAGCGAAGTGCCCCCATTGGTTGCAGGTCCAACATTGAATGATTGGCTGCCCCTTAGTGTCATACTGGATTCTGCTCCGATTGTTGTTGTTGTTGCCTCTCCCTCCTCTTCGGTTACCTCTATAACCACCGGATGATGCGGTGGCGTCGGGTTACCCATATGTGGCAAACAGCCTTTGACGCATGTAAAGAAGGATTAAGCAAGCAGGAACAACATCCACCCATATCGCAGGAGCACAAAGATCAGATCAGACACAGCGGCATATTGAGGCATATCCTCTCTTTCAATCATGAACAGATTAGGCACTGCGAAATTTAAGATTAAAGGATCAAGAAAACATTTGAATCAAAGAGAGCATAGTATTTATAAGCCATATGTATGTATGTATGTATGTATGTATGTATCTATATATATATATATATATCAGTCAATTCTCTTTGGAACATTATAATGAGATTTACATTTGATACCAAAAGATTGTTGAAATTAATAAGGTTCAAGGCAAGTTTACAAACTATAAGAAACATAAGTATAATTATAAGAAAAAGTTGTTGAAAAACATATTAAGTGAAAGATCCCAAATGGATCCTTTTGCTGTTGCTGCTGTAAATTCTTAATTAAACATACTATATTTTTGTAATTTTCCGGTGATCTAATAGAATAGACAGAAGTTGCAGAAAGGGATTGTTTCTTTTTGGGTTTTGATGTTATAAGTAAAGTAATTGATAAATAGCAACAACTGTGAAATAAAACAGTAAACAATGTTCATATGTAAGAACACTTAAGCAATCTGAAAATACTGCAAATCATACCAGGCAAATAACCTAGTTTTGTATTCAGCAAGAATCCATACATTTATTTGGAGTTGTTCTCAATCTGGCTTGATGCCAGATGGAGGATTATTACTGGCAAAGAACAAGGAAGACCAAAGAAGCTGAATACAACCCTTCAAGCCAACATACAAACAAGGCGTGGTTGCAAAGGAGGGTGGAAGCTGCTGCAAATCACGTGCCAGCTGAAATAGACCAGCCACCTTGTTGAAACCCACAATATGCACGTTGAATCTTCAGGCCAAGAAGATGTGTCTTCTACCTCTAACAATCTCTGTGAAATCCTGGATAAATCCACTGTCAACTCCTGCTGAGGGCTACGTCCCACCAAGTTCAGACCTAGGGTTTACGTCCCAGACCAAAATCACTCTTCCAGAGCAATTCCCAAATTCGCAAGTTTCAAAATGATCAAAGATACTATCAGTTAGGTTTTCATCCCCTTATAACTCCTTTCCCTTTGCAAGTCGAACCCTAAAGAATAATACAGATTGCACTTTATAATTAAAGTGACACTTTCCCAATTATGGCATCAAACTATAGAAAAATATCACTTTATTGCGAATAAATAGCTTCAAGCATCCAAAAAGACTCTGGGAGGTGAGAATCATGTAGCAAAGTTCAATGCCTTTCCAACGAGCTATAACACATAGGCATATCAAACCAGATGAAGCCAAAAACCCCTTATTACTCCGAAATGGCTATATACATAGCCTTATTTTAATTTATTTAATCGCTAACTTAGGAAATATTTAAATATTTCCATAGATCCAATAATAGCCCAAAATAACCAGCCAAACATGAATCTGACTTTGTCACCTATTTGTGATTGATGCCGGACAAGATGGGCCAACTGGTAGTCCCATCCCTAAAATCTAGGGATGCTCCTAGAAACTAATAAACACACCCAATCTTCCTGAAACTGAAACCATGGTATGGTCCCGTGGAACCTCAAATATGGAAACTGCCACAACCTCCTAAAAAGTAGGGAATCTCCCTAAAATTAAGGAACTGCTCCCAATTTCCCACAAACTGCCTGAAACACCAACTCCGGATATTGAATACCCTGTGTGAGTCTCTATCCACCATTGCCAGCCTACGAGACCCCATAATAGGCTAACTCACATGTCTCTACTAGACAAACTAAAGAGGGGACATGACATTAAGGGGCATTACAATACCCAGTAAGCCATGTAATGAGATGGCATCTTCACTTTGGCCAAATTTATCCTAGAAATGCCTCCTGAAGCAAACTCTAAGACACCCCCAAAACTAAACTAGAACAGAAAACTGAACCTGAAAATTTGTTTTTGGTTGATGCCGATTGCTTGTGCAGCCAAATTCTCTTGCATCAATTGCTGAAGTATTAGCTAATAGCTATATTAGGATTATTTAGTCTCACAAGTACTCTTACCCAAGTAAGGCCCACTTGAGGTAAGCAGCTACTCATAGTTAGTTTGTCACGATTATTTCAAAACTGGTTATCATTTAGTATATTTCGTTGTTGATACTTGATAGTAAGAAGTATATAATCATGTAGCAATTACATATGCATTTGGTATGTGTCTTCAACTGAAACCATCATTTATCTTCATTGAAACTAACATTTATCTTTTACTGAAACTATCACCATTTTTTACTGAAATTTGAAACTATCATTTATCTTTTGCTGAAACTATCATCTATCTTCTATTGAAATTGATTTTCCCTGTTGTTGTAGCTGTTATCCAATTTTAGCTGTCAATGTCATCTACTTATAACTAAGAACTATAGCTTAGCAATATTGTCCATTTCCTGCAGCCATTCACTAGTTTAGTTTAGAGTTTAGACTTAGATTAATGAATTCTTTTATCTCTAGAAGCCTAAGTAAAAATCCAAATGCCTCCTAGTATACACACAATGCAAGCTTCATCTTAAGTTTATGACCCTGGTTGACATTGAATGTACCCTGTAGTGATTATTGGTTGCTTAGTATAGGATAACCTTATCGTTAAGTTGTAGTTCAAAACCATACAGCCTCAAATCATTAGTTATTATTGGAGAGCACATAGTGGCCAGCTATCAGCTTGTCTTCTATCCAAAAGTATGCTCAAATTCTATGTCCTCCACGTAAGTAGCCCTAAATTGAATATTGAATGTCCCCATATGAGTGATGCCATAGATTTTTATATGACTATTATCTTCTAGAGTTTGTATTTATATGTGCAACCTATTTTTTGTTGCTTAGTCTTATAAAATGAATGAATGATAAAATCAATACATTAAAAAAGGCTAGATAATGTCAGTTACTTTTATTCACAGTCGTAGATTATAAGTAATTTTTACTAAGCAGAAGCTACCCAATATCTCTTAGCCTTAAATGCAATTTAATAATCTAACTATAAAACAAACAAACAAATAAAAAGATATCCTGTAGAAATGACAAGCCATCTTGGTCTTTGATCTTTCCTACAACAGAAAAGGTCATTGCTTGAATTATTATTTCATGCTAAATTGGTTCACAAAAGACACTTATATAAGTAGCACAAAATAGTGATAAACTCAATTTGGTACCTGATAGTAACAAGCTTCAAAATGCAAATTTGGAAAATAAACTTCTGGAAGGCAACCCCAAAGACGACCAAATAAAGTATCACCCCCTATAAGATTTAATGCCCCAGCTACAAGGTTTTCTCCATCCTCAGCAACAACAAGCAAAACACGATCTCCCAATTTAGAGCCTAGCATGTGGAAAAATTCTCTTGTAAGAAAAGCACGACCCCACCTAGTAACATTTGTCAACATTAATCAACTGAAAAAGTAACCAATAATGTTATTGCAAAAAAATGTTCTTCCAACTTATTATCTCACTAAGAGATCCTTTCCACCTGTTAAAGTTTACCCTCATAAGTTAGATTCAAAACATTAAGGATTTCTTAGAATCAACCAAAGAGATTTAAGCTATGCATATCAATCTCCACAGTAAAGATAAGTAGAAACACAAGTCTCTTTATATTTTTTCAATATCAATCAACTCTTTCCTACATCCAAATCATCCATTTGAAACATTTTATGTTGTAAAATCCAGGTTGAACATAAACATGCACAGAGATAAGGTTCAAACATGCTCAGAGATTTCAAATAATTATGCACCAAAATGTACATCACGTGTATTCAAATGATACTTACCCTTCACAAAAATAAAAGAATGCACATGACAATAATAGTCCACGGCCTGTGGACTGAGATACTAAAAAATCGTGCACCAACATGTCCACTGATTATGTAATCTTGGTCAAGTTTTCAATGTACATATTAATTTCACAGGAATAATAACAGCCACACAATAGATATTTCAAGCAGTTATGCAGTTACATGTGCAGTATTTTTTTTATGTTTTCTTGGTAATGTTCAGAAATTGTATGCAAACATTAAAAGAAGAAAAAGGAACTAGAATTCACATGATTCAAATTATCTGTGTTAGAGAGCCAACAAAAGGCCTTGAACTTCACATTTCCATTGCGAGCTCGCCAAAGGAATGCAGCATCCCACCAATCATATGGTAGATACAAGGCTGCATCTTGTTCGCAAGCATTAACCAACCACCAAAGATTCCACACTTCAGATTTCCCCAGTGAACAAACCAAAGCAATGCAACTTCTGTGAGGCTTTAAAGGATTCCAAGGCTGCATTTCTGCCTCACATTCACCTTAAGATGACATGTCTTGGAAGCCCAAATATTGGCCAGAAGTGCTGTTTTGGAAACTATTGTCAAATGCAAAGGATTACAGGAATCAATAAGCTAAGCACTAAACACAACTCCCAAAACGTTAATAAACAAGTCACATTGAGTGGCATATCTAACACTGGCAACCCACTTATCTTGCCATGTAAAAGATTTCCAATAAGAACAATTTCTTTATTTCCTCTTGCATATACAAGTATTCGATATTTATGTCTAAATGTAAACTTACTTGCGTTGCTTGACTGATCAAACTTTCTATGATTTCCTTGTCTGTTGGACATTTCCACTGACAAAGCTTGCTTTGTATATTGCCAATTTCAACTTACACCTTGAATACTCACGAGGTTACTCATAGTTAGCACTTAACATTCAATTGATTGCACTTGGAAAGAATTCACCTCTGAGAATCACAAAATTATATTTATATATATATGTGTGTGTGTGTGTGTGTGTGTGTATCTATATATATATGTATATGTGTGTATATATGTATATATATCTATATATATATGTATATACATACATACATACATACACACACAAACACACACACACACATATATATATATATCAAATATGGTATCGAACCAAGTTGAACCTATTTGCAAAACAAAATGCAAGAATTTGCAGTACACCCTACCATTATTTGGTGAAAACAAAAATCACGGAAACAAGACAAACAGGCATAATCTAAGTGACAACTTGTAACAAACTTCTATATAAAACTGTAGGAAATTGATCTGATAATATTAATAAGACCTATGTATTACTATAACACAAAAGCCCAGAAGTTAGATGATCAGAGACAGCTGCAGGATCTATGGCATGCAAATCAGTTGGCAGCAATCAGTTTCCTCCTGACGACAAATAACAAAGCTATTATTCGGTACATTTGCCTTTGACTCTGCAGCACAAGCCTTTATGGATATAAAAAGATGTGAATTCTTTGTTCATTGGAGTGCATGCTTAGCTGCTTTCTTTCCTTTCCTGTGAGGTAGAGATTTTCCTTGTAATCAAAATGCTCAGCGGATTGAAAACATTTGTTCTCTTAAGTAACCGAAGAGATGCACTTTTATAGAAAAAGGAGGCTCGAAATAGTAAGTCAGACAAAATTTTAAGAGATGTTGTCCAAATCAACAAGAACTCCTGTAACGAACACAGTTTTTTTAGCTGTGATTGTACACCTAAGAAACTAAACTTTCATACTCTCTTTGGTCTAGTTTGTGGTCAATAGATCATCATTTGTATGCCAATCCAATCAATTGTGGTTTCCCTCAGTCAGTTTGCAAGATCATGCTGTGAGGATCCATGTACTTCAACTAACACTTTTGGTGGGTGATAATGATGATATCAAAGATAGTCAGAGATCAGCAACATGCAAGAGCAGAGCAAGGGCAATTACAGGGCAGAAGTAAGGACAAAATAGCAAAGTGACCATATAGATGGTTTACTCCACCTAATCTTCCACCTCAGCATACATCCATAGAGTTGGCAGTTGGCGCATTGTTCCATTGGTTAAACCAAATGAAATCTCTGCCCAGGCCTGAAAAAGTGGTAATAAACGGACAAACTTTCACACAAACTCATGAAACTTAGTTCATTGATGGTGACACACATTTTGAATGGCTTGATCATTGGTAATTTCTGCCCAAACTCTCACTTTTGGCTGGAGTGTTGGTAAAGTCCACCTAAACAGTCTGGGCACACTTTTTCTAGGGCTAAAAGAGTAGTTTTTCCCACTAAAGGTGATAATAATGTTAATGATTTCTGTCCACATTTGTGAGATAGAGTTCAAGTAAAGGAGGCACACTTTTGGGTGGGTTATTCCCTTATAAAATTCCAACTAGCAGTCTTAAAAATGGTAAGATTCTAAGTGAACTCTGCCTTAGTATAGTGAAATGGGGCTGAAATGAATCAGACTTCAGACTTTTTGGTGGGTTAAAGCCTCATGCATTTCTAACCAGTCATGATGAAAATTTAGCAAACCTATAAGTGATTTCCACCAATTTACTAATAGGGAGAAATTTCCTAAGTTACTTGTTCTGGTTTCGGTTCAAGTTCAGGTTTGGCAGTTTGGTTCATGGATTTGCTCCCAAAAATAAAGTTGCCGATTGGGTTTGTCCATGCTAAATATATAAAAAACACAGATACACACATTTTGCTATTGACAACCAAGAATTCAGTTAATGCCACATAACATGCATACAATATAAAAAAGCACAATTAAAAAACAAAATATTACTTCAATATCAATTTGCAAACACAAATGCAGACCTGATTTATCTTAATATTAAACAATAGATATTTGTCATGACATTCAAGTCTAACAAATATCAATAAAATAAATTATAATGCTTGTACCTTCATTGCATTCAATTTATGGTAAGATATTCAATGTTCAGTAGATATAGTAATGAAGACTTTGATGAACTAGACAATTTATAAATATTAAGATAAGATGTTGTGTCCCCTTTTTTAGGCAAAATTAATCAGAAAACCCCTAGCCAATTATTTTATCTTCCCATAGGCTGATGGGCTAATGCAAGGGAAATAATTTAATTGTAATGTCCCCTTCTTGCATGTAAGCTTATTTCCTATAGTTTCCCATAAGCCAATTTCGATTAAACAGGGGAAAAGGAAATTAATTACTTAAGTAGTCAAAAGTAATATTTCTTATATTTTTAAATTGGCTACTTATTTAATTATTTAAAAAGTGAAAAAGTGACTTTAAGTTGTGCAAAAGAAGACATTCGGCTCAAGGGGGAAAAGGGTGGTCATTTTGCACGCTTAAAATGATTCTTAAATATTCTTTTGAATATGCAGCCAAAAAGGCAAATTAATATTTTATTCACTAGGAAAGTTATAAAAGGAGTTGTGAAGAGAAAAAGGGTTGAATTTTTCATATCTGCTTTGGCTCTAAGCAGCTTGAAATTTTCTTATTTCTTGA
Organism: Cryptomeria japonica; assembly: GCF_030272615.1. Lineage (NCBI taxonomy): Eukaryota > Viridiplantae > Streptophyta > Pinopsida > Cupressales > Cupressaceae > Cryptomeria > Cryptomeria japonica. The sequence continues at coordinate 951,797,993 of NC_081407.1, read as the reverse complement.
GGACAAAAACCACTAAAATATACCAGTTTCGAAGACAAAAAACCCTCCTACCTGGGTTTAGTAATTTCATCCTAAAGTATAGTTGTGCCAACAAGTGAACTTTTTCCAATTTATTATTGAAGATGGACATTTTTTATGTTTTTTGACATGCTAAGAGTTTGATGTTACTGTGTTGAATTTTCGGTAGGATTTTGCAGTGTTTGTAATGAGTTTTGGGAGTGCCATATAGGTCATACCATATCATTAATGTAGGTTGTACCCCTTTTCCCTTAGCAAGGCATCAACTGTATTACGAAAAATTAATGATAGAAAGATTATCAAGATATTCTATATTTGATATTAATGACCTTTATATCCTTACTATAGTTTGGGCGATGTGTCTGATTATTGCTTTCTGATTGTGTGCACTTTACCTTGTAGTGGGGTGGGTTGAGACCCCCCTCTTACTCGGTTGTCAAAAGGCTCCTTGAGAACTGTAAATATATAACAAGATTATAAAACAACTTTGATACTTTAGCAAGAACATGTGATCACCCTTAAGTATTCCGCAACAAGGCATGACGTGAGTTGTGTCTCACTTCTTGTAATGTCCCCTTCTGTAAATACCCTAGTTTTTGCCCTAAAATCACAATCCCAAGTAAGGAATGAAATAGAGATATCATTTGCCAATTGGATCCTAATTCCCTCAATCATGTTAGATATAAAATCGATATTTCCTACTAGGGTTAGGGACATTATCTTAATCATTATTGCAAATTACATAATATACATCCGGGATTCTTTTAAGGTTCTACCCAAACAGCTCGTCGTCATTATGGAACACCAGTTGGGAGATCATACGAGGCACCTCGAGTCGTTCCATCCATCCCAGGAGCACAAAATGACGACCATCATTCGGCATCCCAGCCCCACTCGGGGTGTCTCTACTAGAATGGCTTCCTAGCTACTTGCCTTCCTCATATGCATTATCTACCCTCCATAACAGAATGGCAGATTGGATACGAACTTTAAAGGGATCTTCATCATCATCAATTATGCACATATATATATGTGTGTGTGTGTGTATTAACAATAATATGTTAATTACATCCATTCATAAATGGATGACAAAATAGCAAATCAGTAAGATCATGGTCCATGCATTATGCATCAGACCCACACTTGTATAATGCATAGGGGCTGTATGCTGAATATTATTCATTTCTCCAAATTCTTATTTGATCCATCTCTCTTGATTTTCAGATATACTTATATTTCTTTATATATCTATTGATACCTTTTCTGCTATCTTATTTTCTCCTTCCCTTCTGAATTCTTATTTCAAATCCCTCCATATCTTCTGATCTAAATCTACTCTAGATCTCCTTTAATTCCACTTCATTCCCCACATTCCATTTGATCCTTCTTCCCCTTTATATCTTCCAATGTGAGGGAAAGGTCAAACCTCTTCATCATGTGATGGGGCGCCAAGCCGATCACCAAAACACATAAAGAACGTCCAGGAACTTCCAATCAAACCACAGGGCAATAATGATAGGAAGTCCAGGAATTAACCAGTTTCTACATGCTTCCTGTCATTACTGTGACATGAACAAAACAAAGAGTAGCTGAATTCTATAACATAAATATATTGGAAACAGGAACTATGAATAACTAAATTGATTAAATAGCACTATGTTTGCATAAAGACCAGGGGACAACATTATTAATCAACAATACAGATATTGAACACCAAAACCTTAACTTTATTACTGCACATCATATGATGATGATTACATTCAATGATAGAAGTCTACATTCAAACATTTGGCCATACACCTGTTCAGTCGGCTCCCTCTCTACATTTTGCTATGCCTCTGCAACTCAACAACTATCTTGCACTTCTTTTTTGTCTCTAAACACCTCCTCTCCTACTCATCACTCTCACGACTCTAACTACCATCTTTTACCAACATATTTACTTCTTACATTGCCTATCATTGTTCTACCTTTTATGTGCTCAAGTTCCTCTTTAATTTTCCTCAATACGTTCTTCTACGATTATCCTTTTGCTTGCTTATCGCTGGGTCATCCCTAGCCTGTCTTTGCCTACCGATTTCTTTTCTCCCATACGGCCTCTCGCCTTTCTATGCTGCAACCATTCTATAAAGGGTTTGTTCTGTTCCCAAAACTGATCGGCTTTCTCTACATTTGAATCGGGACTTTCCTTCCCGTCCAAATCAAACTCAACTGTTCAGCCTCTCTAGCCTCTTCCGACAAAATCATCATTTTGCCTCTGTTTTCCCATTTTATCTCTTGGTTCGGTTTCTCCCAAACTGCTCAATCACTCCTGACCATTTCATTACCATTTGTAACTAATTTTTTTTAAATGCTCATTAATTGTCCATCTCCATTTTGCCAAAGACAACTAATTCATTTTGTCCAACTTCCTACTCATGTGGCGACAAGTTCTATAACCATCCAAACTGAATCCTGGCTACACAAAGCTTAACAAAACACTTAAACCATAAGTTAACACGATGCTCCTGCATCATCATGTCTGCCTTTTGTAATACCCTCTGCTGATTTGAACCTTGGCTTGTAGAAATTGACCTCAAGGAATATTGTCGAACACTTTGCATGCAAACTAATAGAGCTGATTTCACCAATAAACTGAATTCCACTGAAATAGACTTGTGAACAACTATGTAATAACATTCAAATTGCTTAATACTCAACATGGCATTTTGTCAAACACTAGGCAAACATACTACAATATATGGAAAATCTGAAACTCCTTATTTGCTGATAAAAGACTGATTTTGCAATGTAAATGTGCACATACAATTGCCTTATAGGCTGTGACAAATATTCAGACTTGTATTCAACAACTGCAATGCATAGATATGAAAATATGATGGAAGAAACCTGGAATTGGATGCTGTGGTGATCTGCAAATGAAATGGCAGCCTCCCAAACTTCTAACCAGCAAGATGAATACCCAAGCAACAATACATCAGCTGTTGCTAAACCTCAGAATTTTGCAATAATAAATCAGCTATTGCATATGTGCAATAATACATCAGCTACTGCACAACCAAACCCTTACAATGAACAAACTAAACTTGCTGCAAACACTGTTCACATACTGTAGCAGCACTATTCATGGCACTGTAGCGAAAACACTATTCATGGCACTGTAGCGAAAACACTATTCATGGCATTGTACCAAAAACGCTATTCACAACACTGTAGCAAAATCACTATTCATTGAATTGTAGTTAAATCACAAATGTGCCCTTCTCTATTATAAAATCCAATAAACTCAATGTGTTTCCTGAGATGAAAACACCATTAATCCTCCTGACTATGTCTTCCAACAGCGAAGAGAATGCTAGCAAAGAGGGATTTCGTCCTCCAAGCCCGATAATCATATTTCTAGGAAATCCAGCAACATAACATTAATCTCCATCCAAGCATGCTAAATGGAAGCTCTTCCATCTCTTTTATAGTGTTCTCACAAGGGCCCATTCCTTTGTTTTGTCAATGGGATAAAACATAACTCCCTTTATGTAACTTATGTCTCCAATGTATTATAAAATAAAGGGGACTCTTTTATTTAAATATTTCCCACTAACTATAGTCTATGCATAAATAAAGGTAAATATCTAATTTTTAACTTTATAAAATAGCTTTATTAATGCACAATAAATCATGTCAATGATAGATAAATCTTCTTGTCGATAAACAATTACCATCAACATGTCACTGCCACTGGATGTCCAGCCATGTCCAAAATGACTTACTATAAATAGTAAGTATGCCCAAAACTGTTTGAAAATCCCTCAGAAAGACTTGCAACTGAAACTATCTAGGCCAAATGGCCTCTAAGCCCCTTTAATGTCTTGGTTAACCTACGGGACCGTGGGGAAATAGGCTAACGACAACATCATGCTATGAATGCTAGAAAGGGGGCATTACACCCTTTGGCAGGAGTCACAACCTTTCACATTAGCACCCTTTGAAAGAGTACAACCCTTCATAATTTCTGCCCTTTTGAAAGTGTCACTTCCTTATTTACTTCCCATTCTTTTCCCTTCCCTTCATCCTTCCTCAATTCACATGCTTCCTTCTTTCTTCCTTTCTCCATATCCCGCCATTCAAATGAAGTTCCTTCTCCCTTTTATATCTCATGTTTGAGGGTGTCATAACTTTTCATTTCATGCCTTTTGACCATTCATTAAACTTAACTAAATTTTACTTATTTTAATTATATTTTTTTATTTTTTATATTTATTATTAGCATTTATTATTAAATCTTATTTCATAATGGGTACATTACACTTCCACAACCTTTGCAATAATTGATAAATTTGTGCCTCTTCCTTACAACTTAATTTGTCATTAGTTAGTTAACTAATGCAGATCGTGATTCTCCTTCTTGGACAGCGATTATGTAGAAGAATAAAAATTGTTAATGCGGTTTGCATTGTCTCCTCATGGATAGCGATAAGGTGGAAACAAACTATGCCTTGGGCTGATCTGTTTTATCCCTTCAATCCTACATTGATAACTGATCAAAACATCCTTGGCCTAGCCTGCCACACCTTGGACCATACAATACTCTATTACTTGTTTTGTATTAGAAATTGGATGAGGTCATACAGTCTCCACTCCTTGGAATTGCTTGCCCACAAGCAACCATAGATTCGGATGTTGGAGGATTGGTTCATTCTCTCACACAGTATCTTCCACAGGTAAATCCTTCCACTTGATATATGTTGATGTGCTTTTTAGGACACCTCGAACATAGAATAAAATACTAAGTATTCTATCCTCTCTTGAACAAAGAAACCTTATATGCTGAATAATATGATCAAATGAGATAACTCCAAGGTTTACAATGCGAACAATTGACTTTATGCTCGGGATAGACTTAGTGATATATGATGTGATAATGTTGGAATCACAAGGGGACTTCCGTTTATGAATCTTAACTAGAACATGGAATGTTACCTATCTCACTTGGAAAATAAAGACAAAAGGAGATAGGGTTAAGAGATCTAATCAAATCATAAGGACAATGACAATAAAGGATGATGCTTTGATATATGGATTCCATAATCAAGCTTTGCTTCGCCATGCGGGAACAACTACACAAAACTAATACAATCTCCAGAGGATAACTAAGGGTTTTCATATCATGAACATTCATTCAAACACCCAATACTGACACATATCCACAATCGCACTAGTGCTTAACGAGGTTTAGGCTAACTTTGCATTGTAGCTTACAATCAGCAAACCACGAAAAGTATGAACTGGAATTCCATCACATATCATTACACTTCATCAAATACCCAAGACTGGCGCAATTCAAATGAAGATCCACAACTGAACTTGTGCCTTACGATATTCAGACTAACCATACACTGCAACTTACAATCGGCAAATTACAAATAATATGAACCAAAATTCCATCAAATACCATTGCATTTCTCCATTATAATCAATGAGCTTTATCTAAATTTGAGAAGTAACAAGAAACCATGCAACATGTAGAAACAATACATAGAAATCCACCATGCTTCAATGAAAATCATGTATTAACTTTAACAAGTCTTGGCAACAATTTCAAGTTTCCCCCTACTCTACTACTACTTTTATTCGCTTCCGCTATTAACTATTCCTTATTCACTATTAACCTTTACAAAGGAGAGGACTGATCTTTATATAGAGGTCTCATTACAATTCAATGGCTCAAATTGATTCAAGGTCAATGGCCGAGATTCCAAGATAAAACCCTAATTAGGGTTAGTTAGAACTAACTCCATTCGACCAATGAAATAATTACATCTTGATGGGCACATGTCCTTCCTTCAATTCGAACCAATAAGAAATGAGATTAGGTATGTGAAACAATATTTGATGAATTGCCATGTGTCACTTGCTCCACCTTTGGATGAGTCAAGTTCAACGAACTTGGACAAGTTGATGTGAGATAATCTAATTGATTAAATGATGACTAGGATGCCACCTCAGCTACACCATGTAAATCATCACGAGGTGTTTGTGGTTGAGCAATATCTCTTACTACTCAACGTAATCTAGTTGCTCAATGTGATGAAGATGATGGGGGCATGTTCCCAGATTGTGCCATCTTAGTAGTCAAGCATCTAACTTTGCTTAACTATTTTGAGACTATTTGCTTCCTTGATCATGTTTTCATTTCAATCCTCTATCTTGAGAATTTCGGGAATCCACCTCCTTGTAGTTTTCTCCTAAAAGATATAATGTCCATGCTTGATCACCTTGTACAAGCTCATCCTCTTGCTTAGGAACCTCAAGCTTATGAGGTATTGCACCTTAAATGCCTTAGCGGAATTCTCGAATGTGGAAAATGTCCTTGATATGATTGAACTCCCTCATAATGTTTGGAATTCCCTGTGATATTTTGCATTTCCACCTTGATGATTATTTATTTTGACTTTGTGATGCCTATGCTTGATGTACTTGACTTTACACAGCACCCTGTATTGGCTTCGAATCTTGGATTTTCAAAGGAAGTTCAAGATATTTGCAAAATATTCTCATTTCATTGCTATGCCTTGAATACCTTGATATTGCAAAACTATCACCATGTAATGGTTGTATCCTTGCTTAAGTCCTTCATCTTGATGTTGATCTGCTTGATGTTGTGATAATCCCCTTGAATACTTAACGTTGTCCCTCTATATTGCAATATTGATCTCCTTGCATGTGTAAGCGTGATCTCTCTTTTACTCCTTGAATTCTTGACTTCCTCATGTTGCCATGATGCAATGAAAGCTTTGAATGTATTGTGCTCCTCATGTTACAATGCTAGCCTTTGAATGTCTTGATTCATTGCCTTGTGTTTCCCTTGCTCCATGCCTTGATCATGGGTAGGTGCATGTGAGGTAGGCATATGCACAATGCTAGAGTGCGCATATTGACTATGTGCTTGCACAAGGAAGATAGGTGCACATGATGGGTTGCAATGCACTAAGTTAACACTTGAGCACATCCAATGGGCCTGATTACACAAAATGTGAATGTTAAAGCCTCTCTCATTGCAAGTGTAATCCTCTCCTTTGCCTTTCATACCTGCATAAAAAATAAAAGTGGATAAAAACCTCAAAGAAAATGCAAGATTACAATAAAATGTAGGCTAAAACCCATGCATCAAAAATAAAGTTGTTCTGCCTATAAATATAAGGTGAGTACCATCCTCCAAACATCATTTCAAATTAGATTAGTGATTGTTCTGCCCTGCACATTAAGATTAGGTCTCAGTTTCAGCCTCTAAGGACTAATTTTCTATGTTTTCCAGGTCTGATCCTCATGTTAAGTCTAAATTTCTATCTGATTGAGGTCTGACTTCTGGTTCTTAATAACTTCAAGGACTGATCCACATTGCTTCCTGTTGGAGTTGTGATGTTTGATCTGCCCTTTTACCACCTTTGAGTGCATATTTGATGTGGATCTGCATAATTTCCTTCTAGAGCAGGTTTGGAGGCTGCCCCTGCACTAAAGAAGAGTGCATTCCTAGGGTAGGTCTGCACAAATAAAAAAAGTTTGAGCGCATGTGAGGGGCTGACCTGCACAGCCTGAGCAGAATTAGTAAGTAATTGTGCACAAATATTCCATCATTTACCCCTAAAAGCACATTTGAACCCCAGCCCTACACAAATTGGTGAGAGGATATAAGATGCATGTATGCACAAACAAAGGGAGGAGCGTTTGAACTAGGTGGATGCATAAAATTATGAGTGCATATTGAGGTGATGTTTGCATTGGCCGGATTTAGGGGTAGGTTTGCGTAAAGTGTGCCCTATCCTTGGAGCAGGTTTAAAGGGATCACTTGCACAATTTCAACGAAAATTACAACATTTTCAACAATAATTTCTTGGTGGAATTAGCAAGTTGAGCAACAATTTTCAAAATTGCAACATTTTCAATCAATTTTACAAGAAAACTTCAAATCAATCATCCTCCTTTTGCTCACAAATTTTAAGTGTGTTGCACTATTGGGGTAAATGGAGAGGTCATTAACAATTTTAGCCATGCGAAATCACCACAAAGTATTGGTTAGTGCAAGATTTTCTCAAAATGAATGGTGAGTTCCATGAGTCAAGGTGCAAAAACATTGAATTAGAGCGCAAATAAGGAATTGCTTTGCATTAAGTTGGTATATTGAAGATAGAGCGCACTTGAGGTGGCCAACTACAGATACCTAAGGTAGGGTACATTTTGCACAAAATAGCCTTGAATGCACAAGTGAGGAGTGGCCATAAAGGGGTCATTGCACTTAATGAAACTAGAGCGGGTTCATGAGGCACCCTTGCACATGAAAGCAAGCTTGATACCAATACACAATTTTGCCCCCTTTGACCTTGCACAACTTTATACATGAAATGAGGGGGTTGATCCCTTAGACAAAATTTTACATTTTTACCCCTCTAGGTCTTGCATTAGGCAAACTTGCAATTCAGGACCCTAGGCATTGTGATTGCAATTCCTGACAGAACTACAAGAAAATATACCACTCCATGTGCAATCAACTCCTAATGCATCCTACACCCCTAGCAACTTGACAACTTCAACAACCCAACAATGTTAGAAACATTGACAATATGAAAACATAGCAACTAAGCAACTCACACCTCCTCTCACTAGCAAAGGTTAACAACTGCGAATATCGCCAAGCTCGCAAAAGACCTAACCTAAAACACCTAAGCTATCAAGCAAAAAGTGGGGGTCCCCATTTAAAATGGGGCGATGTATGAAAACATCACACAATATACTCTTTGATGATTCTTGTGATGAACCCTTGCTGGTTCAATTCTTCAACCTGCTGTAATTTATTATTCTTTTTGTGTTTTTTTTATTATTATAGATGGTCTTTCAGAAATAGACAAAAGTTGCAGAAAGGGTTTCTTTAATTTTCAACACATATTGATAGAATACATGAAATTAATCAGCTGAAACAATAAATTGGTGAATTTAGAAGCATACCCGTAGGTCCTTAGCCAATTTATTGAATAAAAAAGATTCAATCAGCAACTTACAAAGTTCTGATTTTTTTATTCAGGAAACACTTCAGAATTGCTCTTATTAAGAAACTAGACGCCCAAACTGCATGAAAGATGGTGCCAAAATGAGCAAATTGTGAGTCTTGGGAAAGAGATGCCCAACTCACAAAGAAACAACACAACAAAGAATTAAATACTATCACCGATCTGCTTGAAGAAGTTAGATCTGCCTGCAATAATCACCAATTTGACTTCTGAATGAAGTCAACCACAGCTGCAACAATTCAACTGATCTTTCACAGTCTCACCATTACCATGCACTGAAGAATGGACGTTCTCCAATGAAGAATCCAGTCTGAAACCCTCAAGCTCCAAAACCCAGAGAGGAATGAGATATCAAGTATTCAACAATTAATGAAATTGATTTCTCAAAAGGGGCGGCTTTATGCAAAAACCCACGATTTGCAATTATGGTTGCTTTTAGGGTTATAAAAATCTAATAAGTGTTAAAACACTTTTCAATATGGGCGCCCAACTATAGAGAAAGTAAATAAGCCAAAAAAATTATTTTAAGTGAAATATTTTATTAAAAAGTCAATGTGACTTTATAATAAATGCCATTAATTAAATATAACCTGTAATTCACTGAAAAATTAAGATCTCTCTCAATATGACTCCAAAAGATGAACCATCAAAAGCTAGAGATAAAGCTCACAAAACCCATGTGACCAGGGGCTTGTCTAAAAATAGCCAACTTCCCATCAATAAATAGCCAAAATGCTATATATAGCAAATCCCTCAAACGAAGTCAGAAACTACTCAAACGAAGCCTAAATTGAACCCAACATTGAACTGAAGAACATCATCCTCCATCCACTGTCTCCATGACCCTTTGTCCATACCCTGTTGGCCTACAAGGGTCCAGGAAATAAGCTAACTCATCAACTCTAAAGCCCTGACTAGGATGGGAACATCACAATTCTACTTCTCAACTTCTCTCTTATGTCTATAACCTCATTGGGAACCAAAACCAACTTGCCTTCTTCGTCCAAGGGTGGAAGTTTGGGTGGGGCGGTAACTTCTTGTCCTAGAGCCCTTTTCAGGCATCACACATGGAATACATTATGTATTTTGTTGCTCTCTGGAAGCTCTAATTCGTACACCACTTCTCCTATTCGCTTGATTACCTTGTAAGGCCCGTAGAATCGAGGCTTCAACTTCTCAGCATCGCTCTTCTTTAGGGATGATTGTAATCGGAGAGAGACCGAATCTCCAATTTCAAACCTTAGCTCAACCTAGTGCTTGTTCGCATAAATCCCACATAAGTAAAATTTGACAAAAGCTTCCCTTTGTTGATTAGCAATTTAGCAAGATTGTTGTACCCATGATGTATCCATTCCCCTATGTGAGTAAACCCTTTGATAAAATCTCCCATTGGCAGCTTAGGATATCTATTGTGGATGTCATTTATCCCTTCCTCATAACCCCAATCTCATAACATCCCATCCACAAACCAACAATACCCTTCATAGTAGACAATGTGATAAAATCCATGCTTCTTGAGCTACTATAATTCCCCATCATTCTCTATTGGTTATTAGAAAGATCTTCTACAATTGCCAATTAGAAACCTTCTTAGCTGCACTATCATATATGGGGAATTTGTGATTCGCTTTCTTTGAGATTGTGGAGTATGTATTTAAGAGGAACCCTTATTTTTTATCACTTTTTGATCACCCAATTCCCGAAATGGGCAAGGTGAGAGCATACAATGTAAAGGACCATACTCTATAACTAGAATGCATCGACTTGAAAGGAAAACACACTAAGCGACAAGTCAGCTAGTCTCACTTCTTCAATGGAGTGTTATGCAATAACTGAAAGGAAAGACACTTCAAGCTTATTCAATGGAGTAAACAATATATCAAGCACAAGCACTTCACGCTAATTCAACAAAGTGCATTCACAAAACTTCCACTTATTAAGTGGTCAACAATATGCTACTTCCACTTATTCATTAGTAATCATTAGTGTAAAGTAGTAAGTACCATCATATCTCAAATAACACTCCATACGATTCTTCCATACGATAGTAAAGTAGTTAGTAATCATTAGTGTAAAGCAGTTAGATTCTCCAATGCATCTCAAATAACACTCCATACAATTCTTCCAAAGAGAGTAGTTAGTACCATCAAATCTCAAACTATCCTTCTTGTAAGTTGCCATCTCGGATCACCTCAAGTGGTCAAGCTTCTTTGGAGGAACCTACTCTGATACTAGAGAACATGGAGGTAACATAGAGCTATCATATGGTTACACACAGTGCATTCCCCAAGATGCCACCATGGCAGCAAGTAGCGATGAAATGCAATATCTTAAATTCTACCACTACCTCTACTACAATGTACCCAAGAGCCCACTGGAATAGAATCAAGGCTTACAATGTGAAACTTATCATTCCCCAACATTTTCCAAAAACCCTTTCAATATTTTACTTCAATAATTTAATATTCTAGTTTTCTTGTCCAAATTAAGAGACATTTTTGTAGAACACAAAAGTACTACTGAGGGAGGGGATGAATCAGTAGTACTAAATTTTAAACTTTTTAAACAACTTTAATCTGAAAACTGAAAGATTTGAAAGTTGCAACAACTGAAGCAAAACAAATATGACAGCAAGAGCACAACGCACAAGATTTTACGTGGAAACCCAATGTGGGAAAACCACAGTGAGAAATGCTGCTAGGATCTACTGTCCTACTCTGGCCTCACAAATAATACTCCAATTACAATGTTTTAAGGGCGCCAACCCTAAGGAGTCTCCAAACCCTTGTCAATAAGTGCACCAACACTTTCAATCCAAACCCTTTGAGCAACAACTCAAGGTTTTACAAAAGTCATCTTTATCTGAAGGATAAATGTACAATACCACTGATTTCAACTTTAATAATCATCAAATTTTAGAGGCATAGATATGTAAAATATTTAGAATCTGAATGCCTACAATTCTTCAATAAAGTGATGTTACACAACTGATACACAAAACTTTGTACAATATTATCCAGCAAATTGTCAATCTACAAAAGTACTTCTGTCTGAAACCTGCAATGCTTCCTCAATACTATCAAATTTCACAACACTTCAATCTGTTCTGAGATAATGTAGAGACTGAATTTGAACCTTTATCTGAAAATGAAGTGACAGTATGCCAGACTGTAGAAAAGATTATACCTGAGAAGAGAAGCATGAAATATGAATCACAAATGTGGACAATTCATGATCCGATTCTCCCATCTGCAATATTCATAGGATTCTCTCCAAAATACTTGTATCCTTCACTACTCATAACATGAATCTATGATTTCAGATGTACGATAAATATTTAAGTTATTTCTTTCTTTTAAGAAGAATACTACAGCACACCAGCAACTATCCTTTATCTGACCAAGGTACCGTATTGTTGACGTGTATTTTGTACACAATCATACACAGAATAAAATACCCAAGGGTACCTTATCCTCTCTTGAATAAAATCTCTAACTGCTGAAGATATCGCAAGAAGGATCAGTTAGGGTGACTTCAATGTTCTTTTAAGTAGGGTCTCTACGTGTGGATAAGCACCAGTGGTCGTTGTGATTGCTGTTTCATCAAGGGGTCTTACGCCAAATCCGAACTGCAGGAACAGGGTTTCCTAATACTAACAAGCTCTCAAAAAAAAAAAAAAAAAGATCAAAAGAGTAGGGCTTGCAAGGGATCTAGTCTAATCTAATCCTAAGAATGACTCAATGTGGACGAGACTTGGCGAGATTCTACCAACTTCAATATTGCCATAAAATAACAACTCAATTGAAATTGATGCGATCTTCTAAGGTAACAAATGATTTTTCAATTCATCAAGGATCATAGACACTACCACGAAGGCACATATCCAAGATACAACAATGATTGAAAGTTTAAGTGATTCAAGTTGATCCAGTTGACCACGCAAGGCGTTCCTACAATCAGCAAGAAGCTAGTGGTTTGGAAAGTGAATCTCACCGACAATCAAGTCCAACACTTTGTCCTTCAAATTAAAACACTACTTTGATTGAGAATGATTCAAGAAAACGAACAACCATGAAGATAACCACAAGAATTGCAATAAAACACCATAACTTCAATATTTTATTGATCTCAAAGCCATCATGAACAACAATTGTTTGAAATTCCTTCTTCAAAGCTCAATCTTGCTACAAAATACTTGCTTCTATCAAATTGCTAATCTCTAATCACTAATGCTGATATCTAATCTCTAGTTTTTTAGTTCTAGTTACAAAATGAAAAGAAATGAGGGTATGTATAGCATCCTCAATTACAATGAACGGTCCAGATCAAAAAGAAGATCAATGGCCAAGATTATGACACCTAAACCCTAATTAGGGTTTTATTACAAAAGTTCCCCTTTTATTGCACAACATTAAATGCATAGCCAAATATTAAATTTGGCACGAAAATCTAGGAGACATAGACCAATGACAATTAAGGTGCCACATCATCTATAACAACCTCTCATCTAGAATCTTATTCCCCTTCCAATGCTCCTTTTTAGCATATGTAATGAATCTAGACACGATTCCTTCGATCTCAGCAATTGGAATCTCAGGAAGATTCTTCATTCGTTCTTCTAAGTGGATGACCTGATCAAATGCCTTGAGAAGAGCAGCGTCCCATTCAAGTTCAAGTTCCTTGGTCTTCTCAATCAGGAGCATGGTGGCAAACATCTGATCTCGTTGCTCATTTGTAATAACATTATCATCTTTGCAAAAGATGACCTTGACTCTATCTTCCAATTCCTGCAAATCCACATTTGTCTCAACTTCGATCCTCCTGCCAAGAATAGTATGTAGTACCTCAAACACTCTGTCCTGGATCGGGTGGATAACCTCCTCAACAAGATTGCATCTGGTACTGATATCCTCGAAGAGAACTTCCTTCATCTGGAGTAAAGTCGACCACTGAAGTAAACTATGAGGTCCTCCATCCATTATCTTTTCTTGCACTAGAACCTTCCTTGATGTTTGTCTGATTACTTGCAGGACAGAAATGATAACATCCTTAGTATGAGCAAAAGCAGCTACAGTTATCATCAAGTTGTGGATGACCTCAAGAACCTGAATAGCTCGGTGAATGGTCTACATCATCCTTGTTGCAAATTCAATAGCAACTGTATGGGATTTGTCAATCCATGAGCTCATAAGCTGAACCAAACTCCTGACTCTCTCTGCCTCGCCAACTGATTCAAGGGGAAGTGCCTGTGTAGGAGATACTGCTGGATCCTGACGTCTCAAAGGCTGATTGAGATGGCTAAAGTAGCCTCTCCAAGCACTGACCTCTCGCTCAAGCTTCCTATTCTTTTCCATTTCTTCCCTAAGCTTGTCCTTAAGTGCCTCAAATGAATCGGTGGCATCATCCAACGTCTGTTCGGCTGTGGGTGGACCAAGCTCAAATGTCTCTACATCATATTCCTCTGGGAGTATCTCACCTTCATACTTGTCCACTGCCGGTGTAGCTATCTGCAATTTCCTGGATCCTGTCTCATCTCTGATCATCTTGGACATCTTAGTAGCTTTCCTCTTCTCTGTCATCTTTTGAGAATCTCCAACAAGGCTCTCTAAATCAATCACACTGTCCTCGTCTTCGATCACAATCACCCTCGTAAGTCTTTCCTTTAACCAATCTGGGATGGCCGATCTTGTTTCTCTAACCTGTATCTCATTGGGCAATGTTTCTTCTTCCCTGAGAGGAGACGTTACTTCATTATCTTCCTTATCTTCATGTAGCTCATTAGCTTGGAGAGACCCACTTGGTGACCTTCGAGGTGCCTGTCCTTCTTTATCGTTCTGTACCATTGATTCCATAGACTCCTCTATCTCAAGTGTCCTCTTCTCAGGTCGAGAAGATGTGCCAGATGAACGATCTCGGTTGGCCTCTTGCTTCTTTTTGGAAGATTCTCTTTTCTCAGGTCTCTCTTTCCTTTTCGAGCCTCTTGGATGGGGATTGCCCTCACTTACACTTCGAAGGTTACCTTCGCTTGTATTTCTGGGATTAGGATTACCCTCACTTACACTTGCTCCTCCTTCAACTGGTTTCTCTTCCAAAGTGAAAGTCATAGATATACCTTGCTCTCTCAACTTCTGATGCTGCACATCAACCCATCTGCGAGTACAAGACAAGACTGGAGCCATCAAGGCATCTAGATCCACAACCTCGGGTTCATTCCAATCTAGCCTCACTGATTTGCTTTCTCGATCATAAGATGATTGGAGATGTCTGCCACTGTCCTGAGCTTGGTCGGCCACTCTGTAAATCTTGCATTTCCTGATGAAGTCTAAATGCAATCTAGAATGCATCTTTCTTTTCACTTCAAGGTCATCCAAGAGATTCATCACAAAGTCTTCTACCTGAGGTTCATGTTTATATTTTCTTCCGACCATCTCCTCTATATACCCATATGGATCAAAGCTCTCTCTCAAGGCAAAGAATGAAAATGAATATAAAGCTAACTCCTTCTCTGCATCATCCATGGCTAGAGCATTAGGACATACCTCAACTGAATTGCCCAATATGATAGGCACAGGAACTCCATTTCCATGTCTGTGTCTGAATGCTTTCACATAAGCTGCCAACTGTCTTGTTACCTCAAGTAACACTATTCTGTCTGTCGGATATCTCGGCAACATATAGGGGGGTGAAGGACATCCATGAACTCTAATATATGTAAATTTCTGGAATTGGATAAACCATGCACCGTACCTCTTCACCAGCTCTTGTGCGTCCTGAGATAATCGGTTGTGAATCCCGCCTTGCAATATCCTGGTGATGTTCATCGTGAATGTATCATTGACTAACTTGTAGTTACTCCCTGGCGGATGATGCAAGTGAACATAAGAATCACAAACTCTGACCTCGCCGGGTCCTCTTCCAATCACTCCTCTGTGAGGTAGTCCTGCATATTCAAAGCTCCTGATCAAGGCATATATGATGTATGAACTCATGTGGAAAGACTTAGTAGCCTTCAATCTCCTTAACTGTACGTCCAAGCAATGGCTAATCATTCTAGCCCAATGGATTGTTCCTTTTCCCTGAACTATCACTTGGATGAAGTAGAACATCCACTTCTCAAAATAGAAGGCTTGAGGGGCTCCTGTGACTCGGTTGAGTAGTGTTATCAAATCTCTGTACTCCTCCTGGAAGTCGATCCTATGTGGTGTATTCGGAATCTTGCTCAGGCGAGGACGACTCTTGAGTAACCAATTCTTGTTGATGATGCTTAAGCAAGTGTCTGGATCATCTTCGTACATGGACCTGGCTCCTTCTATGCTTTTATAAATCATATCTTTATGTTCTGGCAAGTGAAGAGCTTCTCTGATAGCTTCCTCTGAAAGATAAGCAAAAGTGTCACCTTCCTTGGAAACTATCGATCTGGACTGTGGATCATAATGGCGAGCACACTCGATCATCAACTCATGGCACTGGATTGCTGGAGGGAAGCCGGCCGCCTTGATAATGCCACTTTCAATTATTCTTCTTGCGACAGGTGATGGCTTGCCAATGTAGGGGACCTCTCGAAACTTCTTCACACTGAAGTTGCCCAAGTTGGTATCTCCAATGTTGCTCCACTTCGACACGATCTTGGTCTCCAATTCTTCGTTCTTCTGAGCTTCCTTCATGAGAGCTGGACGACTGGTGGATGCTCCAGCGTTCGGGGTCGCCATCGTAACACCTACACAACATTTCATAATAAGTAATAGATTTTGCAATGTATAAACATAGATTAGATTAGAGATTGAATTTAGGAAACTTCATAGATTAGATTAGAGATTGAATTTAGGAAACTTCATGATAAGTCTTTGAGTTATCATTTCCTAAATTCGATTGAGCTACAGGAAATTCAAAATTTCAAAATTCAAATTTAAGATATGACGATCAAGATTCAAAATTCAAGACAAGGGAAGACTTCGCCATACCTCACTTGAGAGCTAACTCTAAAAAGATGCAAAATTAGGAAATTCGCCTAGGCAAAATCGAAGTTTGAAGTTTTCAACGTGATCCTCCTCTGGCAAAGGCGCCTCCTTAGTTAATTTCACCACCTTGAGGACAAATTCGCTTCACTTGCAATAAAATTCGCACTCCTCCTTGGATGGAATTTCGCACTTCTCCTTGTCTTCCAAATCGCATATGAAAGGATGATAAAATGATGATTTAAAATGAGATATCACACCTCCTTTTATAGGCGCTTACCTCTTCAATCCCCATAGGCTGACTTTTGAAAATAAATAAATTTTAAATAAAAAGAGGAGGCCGACTTTTACAAAATATAGAAAATAAAACCCAAGCGCTCCAATTTTATTTATTAATAATTAATTAATTAATTAAATGCCTTGTAATTAATTATTTCGATTTTTAAAAGGCAAAATTAATTAATTAAATGCCTTGTGCGCACCCATTAAATGCAAATTTTAATTAAAAAATATCAAGGTTTATCGAAATTTAGCATTTAATGCGATTTGAAAATGATGTTGGCGCCAAAACATGGGAGAATAATGGATATTAACCTTATCGCTCTGGTCCCTTGGAGAGGGACAGGAGCGCTTTAGTATTTTGATCTTGATTTTCACGCCTTTTACGTTCAAAGTCACTTCCCTTACGTCCAAATTGGCATCTTAATTGGGAACCTTGAGCTTGATCGATTCAATCTTTTGAATGAATGTCTCTCAAACCATTTTCGCCCTGGTCCCTTGGTGAGGGACAGGAGCGAACTTTACTTTTCTCCTTGATCTTTGATCATTTTGGTTGCCAACTTACGTCACAAGGCAAGAAATAACTTCATCCATTCATTCTATGCATATTTAATTTGTTCTTTGCAAGGCAAATTTGATATTTGAGTGATTTTCGCCCTGGTCCCTTGGTGAGGGACAGGAGCGAACTTTGTATTTTAGCTCCAAATTGTCAACTTTTAACATTAACTCCTTGTTCATCACCTTTCTAATGACATTTCGGACCTTGCATGACTTCGCCTTGCTATTGTTTTTTGAAGGAAATGACTAGTTTAATGAATATCGCCCTGGTCCTTGACTGAAGGACAGGAGCGATTTTGCATCTTTGCTCAAGTTGATCACCTTTTGACGTTTGGTTCCTTGTCCATCATCCTTCCAAAGACATATTCGATCTTGTGAAACTTTGCCTTGGCGTGGTCTAGGAAGAAAAAGATTGATTTCATGAATATCGCCCTGGTCCTTGACTGAAGGACAGGAGCGATTTTTTGTTCATTGTGCTAATCCTTGATCATATCGACTTGCAATTGCCTTCGAAGTATAAAATGGTGTTCCTTACTCCCTTTTGAACGTTTGAAATGGAAGTGGCATCTCAAAATTAGGCATACTTAGACATTTCGCTCTGGTCCCTTGGTGAGGGACAGGAGTGAACTTGACCATTTCCATCACTTTTCGCGGTCCTTGCAACTTGGTTTCTCTTCGAGGCGTTCCAAACATCATTGCCACCTTATATCTTGGCCTGGAGCAACTTAAACTTGGAGGGGAATATTAGATAACCTTGATTTCGCCCTGGTCCCTGACTGAGGGACAGGAGCGAACTTTCATTTATAGGCTCATTCGTGCTTTGCCAACTTTCAAATTTGTCTTCAATGGGCTCGTTACGCTCCCCTTCACTTATCTTTAACGTGGGCCTTGCTTGAACTTGGTGGGAAATTTGTTTTGAGAAGAAATCGCTCTGGTCCCTTGGAGAGGGACAGGAGCAAACTTGGCAAATATGGGCTTCATTTGGTGTCTTGCAAACTCTAAATGATCTTCAATAGATTCGTTATGCCTCCTTTCACTTGCCTCAAACTTAAAAACTCATTTCACTTTCGCCAAAAACTTGTCTTGTGGAAGAATCGCTCTGGTCCCTGAGAGAGGGACGGGAGCTACCATTAAAATTCGCCCTGGTCCCTGGCTGAGGGATAGGAGCGATTTTGCTTCTAGGGCCAATTCTCTCCTTCGAGGTGCAATCAAATTATATTCAATGAATAAAATGTACCTCTCTTGTTATTTTCAAATTGCGAAATCGTTCAAATCTTTCAAGGACAAGGCAATTTTGGATTTCAAGCTCCGGTCCTTTAGTGAGGGACAGGAGCGATTTTTTTGTCCTTGAGGGCAAAAGTTCAACTTTTTATTGCAAACGACTCAATCCTGGCACTCTATCATGTTGATTTCACCTTCCATTACGCCCTTGACGCTTCAATTTGATCCAAATGAGGTCAAAATGGTCTAAGTGAGTCATTTCGCCCTGGTCCTTGACTGAAGGACAGGAGCGATTTGACCTTAAACTTTAAAAAACTTGCCAATTTTGAGATTAAAAATCTTCAAAACCTCCAATTCGCGTTCAACTGCATCTCCTGGCGACCCTGCACAAGACAAATGAAATAAATTAATAACCAGGATGCATAGAATATCATTTTCGCCCTGGTCCCTGACTGAGGGACAGGAGCGATTTTGCTTCCACAGGCCAAAATATCAGGTTTTTAGGACCTCAGTTACTTCACAAGCTAAAATTAGGTTATTTCCAATGCCTGGGATCAATTATCAAAAATTTCCAAAATTTGGCCAAAATCACTCAAACAAAATTTCAAAATTCCATCATCAACACTTAGGCAAAAATTCGGACTTGCATTCAAAATTCCGACTGAACCTAGACAGACTTACTTGACCCCTTGACAATTCACCTTACCTCAAAATTGCATCTTACGAGAGGAAGCTCAATAATCCTCAAAATTTGGACTGGATTCTGGCTTGAAAACATCAAAACGGAAACCCTAAGGCTTAACCCCAGTCCAGACGACTGACTCACTAACCCAAAACCCTAAAAGTAGAGAGAGAAACAGGCAAAACCGAGCAAAAAGAGGGGGTCCCCATTTCAATGGGGCGATGTGTGAAATGGTCACAACATGTATAAATAGATATTCTATCCCACAAGAAAGAGGTATGCTTCAGTTCGAACTGTTAACTGCTTTGGTAACAGTTTTAATTGGTTAGTGGTTAGTTGATAACTGCCAACTAACAACTAGAATTAGTTTCTCCCAAATCAATTTCCTTTTGGCTTTTATCGAATTGTGAAGAGACAATAATTACAACTGAATGGCTTAGTCATAATCACCACCGAACTGCTGATGCTTAATCACAATTGAATTACTTATGCTTAACCAAAACCCATTAAAGATGGTGGTTATAAAGCTTCTTTATTATTCTTTGACAATAACGTTTTGATAAGATTTGCCTTCAACACAACCGAAAAACACTTGTGATATGAACGATATGTATCTTGTTGTTTTTAGGAATACTGTCACTGCAAACTTTATATCTCTGCCTGATCAGATACAAGAAGCATCAGACTATATAACTGAAGGTATTAATAGTAATATCAAAACCAAGAACCAATCGAAATCTCTGATCTCTCTTTTCTTTTAAAAAATAAAAAGAACAAACCTTATATTTAAGTTTGCCATCTTCTGAATTTGTGTGCAGAGCAAAAACACCCACTATAAAGATCCAAGGCATAACTGCATGCAGACTAAAAGCATGCTGTGCATATCCAACCACTTTGCAAATCCCAGGCATGACTATGTGCAGATTGAGAGTGTTTTGTGCATATCCAGAAGACTAAACAACCATCACGCGCTCCTGTCTTCATTCTGTACAAAACTATCTTCAGCATATCATCATTTGCTTACTGATTTAGTTTTGTGTTCAGTTTTGACAGCAATGACAAACTAATGTAACAATTTTGTAACTTTTGAATCCAAAATAGATATTGTTCTTAGGTCTATGCATTGCTGTAAGTTTGACCTCTAACATTAGCTGTCTCTCCCAATGCATGTAATTAATAAAAGATTAAATGCACTCCAAATTCATGTAATTATGTGTTGACATTCTAAAAATGGGGTGTTAAATTTATGATAAGAGTGTGACAAACATGCCTATTCATATTTCAAATACATCACCCAAGAGGTTCATCCGCATTAACCATCAACCCCACCTAACAAGCACCATCTAATGTAGTTTGACCAAGTAATATGAAAACTCTTAAAACATTATTCTGACATGTTATGTGCTTTTTCAGTAAGGCATATATTTGATATTAAAACCATGTTACTATGAAATATTTATATACTCATAACTATCAACTCTTTGAAATTTTTGAGCACAATGGAATTGGCAAAAGGTCTTTTAAGCCTTGAAAGATAAATTTAATGTTTCCTACCACTTAAGAGAATCTAGTGGAAATCTATATCATTTTTTGCTCTAAATTACAGCATGCAATTTATGAAGACTATTTATTTTCAGCTATACAATCTTTTATAGGATACAACACAACCAGTTGGAGAGAGCAATTAAAGGTAGTCATATTATGACTATGTTTATATAAATTTAGTGCTGTGTACTTCTTTTCTGCTTAATCTACAGTACCCTTACCCTATTATCCTTCTATCACAACTAAATGCACTATTTAAATCCCACTAACCTACTTTTGGTAATTCGTGAACACCAAATTAATTTATCTCTACCCAAGTGTTCTCCAAATACTAAAGTCAATGTCCCCATGTCTTTGAGCAAAAGAAAAAATTTAATCACAAGAGCTAGAACCTGTCTTACTAGTGAATGCATTTCAACCATAAAACATATTTGACAGTATATTGTTATCATTCTTCCTTTTAATTGAATTTGTAAAGGAAATTCAAATGAAAGAAATACTTATATACTTTCCCGGTGAAGATATTTCCCTTTGTTCATTGGGTGAAAGAGAGGTAAAGTGACCGATATAAATGTAACGGATACCATTTTCTTTAACTTTTGACTCTTGAAAGAATTATTGAGAGGAATGATACATGCAACATGTCTAACACAGGAACCACAACTCTAGGTAATAACAGGATCTTACTTGTTATCTGTGGTGTTGCGATAAAACTTGTAGAAGGAATCCCAATGATGTGCCTGTCAGTACATATGAATATAACAAAATGACAAACATGAAAAAAGATGTTTGTGGCAAGTAATGGAATCCGAAAAAATGACCCACCTCTAAAAACAATCATTGTCCTAAACAAGCATATAACTTTTCATGTAATTAACAGGCATATAAATAAAAATTAGTCTCCAACATGGACAGCACAACACATGACTCAAAATTCAGGTATGAGATAATACAGAAAAACAATAGACTATTTTAGAGAAAAAATGGTCTCCAATAAACATAAAATAAGAAAACTATTGGCACTAATGTAATGTCCCCATTTTTGGAGAGAGAATAATTAATTAATTTAATTAGTTAAGTTGTCCAAATTATTATTATTTTTCATGGATAGCTTAATTATTTATTTTAATTAATAATATTAAGTTAATTATTTATAAAGTTATCAAATAAATTAAAAATTAAAAGATGACTTTATATTTTATTAATTTAATAAAGTGACTTAATTAAAAAATTAAATCATAGTCACTTAAATGAAATAATATTATTTTAATATTATTTCTAGAAGCTTCTAGAGATGAGCTGGAAAAAGTATAAAGGGAGATCTAGTTGAGCTTCAAAGCAGCTTGGTTATTGATTTGGATATTGATTGGGTTTTGTGGAACCGAGAGGTGTCTGCAGTATATTGTCTTTAGGAACGAAAACTCCCATAGATAGCATAATTGAGGGAGTGAAAGATCTCTCAAGGGGTTGCATTGAGGAGGTGATACTTCAGTCATCTCATTTGAGCTTACTGAGTTTTTACAGCAGCATTCATGGAGTATGCATGGGAAGAATGCTTCAGATTAGGTTGCATTTGATGTGTTTGAATCTGCACTTCTTTGAGGAGATAAGCGATCCATTTGGGAGCATTTCCAGGGTGTTTGAAGGCATATCTTGGAGACATTATCAGATCTGAAAAAGGGGTGATCAGACCCAGTAATTCCCACATTTATACTCATTACTTATTACTGATTGCTTAGAATTTTATGGGTACTTGTTCAAACAAATTGGCTGACCTTGGCAAACATTTCTGTCATCCATTGGAGGAGTAGAAGGACTGCATTTATTTATTACTACACCTGCAACTTAGGGTATTGGGCGGCCAGCTTCTAGTGGAACGAATTCATATGTCGAGCCTTCAAAAATTGTGGTGACATTCCCTACATATTCGCTATACTTCAACCTTCCTTTGGCAACATCAAATCAGTCAGAAATCAGAGCATCAGTTATAGCTGTTATAAGTTGATTACAGTCTGAAGCAATCTGAAACAAGGGCGATTTAGGAAGGAATTCGATTTGGGGTTCAAGAGGAATTACATTCAGATTTTGCTTGTTTCTTCATTTCCAGTGTAGGGCGCCATCTTTTACCAGGTTCTATATGAATTTGTGTTGAATAATGATATATATATGTTGCTGATGTAATGCCATTATTCTGAAAACACCATTGAATGCAAACAAGAGACCTAGTATCTACTTGTCCAATTGTAATCAATGTTTGCATATAATAAAGGAGATTAAGATGCAGGTCTCTACATGATCATCCGTCTATTTCATATTAGTATGCGTGCCAAATGTTTGTCAAAATACCACTTGGCTGTAGGTGCATGTTTGACATTGAAAATTCATCTCTATGCATTGTTAAGAACCCAAAGAGTTATTATTGCAGTTAGATATCATAGCAAACCATTTGTAATTGCATTACCTATTAATAACACACCAAGTTATCAGACTGATAACTCAGTCCAGCATGCTTAAAGAATGTATGTGAATTGTTTGCTAATATTCCTTGAGCTATAACAGTCAAACAGCATAACACGAAAGTTATCCAGCTGCCTAGCAAACCGCATAACACACAGGTTATACAAACTGAGACTTAGAACAGCAGGCTGCCAGCTAAGTGTTTGACAATATTCCTTGCATTTTTAGTCCTATAACAGCAGGGGATATTTCAACTAATTAGGAAAAACAAACCTTTTCACAATTAAAAAAGTCATAGAATGACCAAAAGACCAATTAAATGATCAAAGAGGCCCTCTTTACAAAACCAATTAGACCCTAAAAAGTGCTACCCAGAATGACATATGATGCATAAACATGACAAGACCAAGAAAACTATTCTAGCCACTTTTGCACCCTATTTGCCTCCCTAAAGAGTAAAATTGCAAAACAGAAACATTAATCCTACCAGAATTAATATTCCCTTGGCCATTAGAATTCTAGTTATTTAGTCCTAGACCCGTAAGCTAGATTTTTTAAAATTTAATATATAGGAAACTCCAACTCAACCTTTTTTTCTTTTGTGTATAAACTTTTCTTACATTAAAAGAGATTTTGTCCTTAGTGAGGTGGCTAAGACTATTATTATTATGTACTTTATTAATATAGATTATCCTACACCATTTTGTTTCTAAGCAAAGATTCCTGAAGTGTAACTCCTTTCTAGATGTCTCAGTAATCCTTACTAGCAATATTTAAGTGAAATTAATTTCTTAGGCATCTTAATATTACTCAGAAAGAATATTGGAGTGTAAATTATTTTCTTTAGACACGTGTGCACGCTCGTTGTCATGAGGAAAATGACACAGGAATACCTAATGCAAGTTGCCAAATATAAAGGCTTGGACTTATGTTCATAACTCCTTTTCACCTCTATAAAATAGTAATTTTCCATCCTTCTTTTGTTTGTGGTGCTTAGTTATCTTGTTATTTTTAAACCACTTGTGTGTTACTGTAGTGGAGAGATTTTAAGCATTTTAATATTTCAAGTGGCCAGCTTCACTAATGCATTTAGGGTTTTCTTGTCTCACTTTTGTTGTGATATGAGTTTATTCTAATTAGTTAAAATCAAGGTCACCAAGAGATGGGGGTACTTGGAGACTCCGGAGACTGGTATTGGTACTGGTATGACTAATTTTCAAAAAATAGGATGGGGGTACTTGGAGACATCAAATTTTTTCTTTAATATAATTTAATAATTTCCAAAAAATATCCTGAAATAGGACTTTGAAAACGAACAAGGGTGTCATGTCCCCTCCTTGATCGTTATTTATAATCTAAATGAAACAATTATTATTATAAACTAATACAATCAACAAATGATTATTTGAAATTATTAATATTTAATTATTAAATATTATTACTAATATCTATTAATATTTAATTACTAAATATTATTATTATTATTCACAAATTAATATTGAAAATTATTATACAAAAATTCATTACTGTCAGTTTGAAAAGATTCATTACAGAGGACAACTCTTATGTATAAACAAATATAACCTTAACAACAGCGTATAATGAAAGAATAAACTAATATAGTGATCGACTATATCCAATGGTCGATTAATATATCATGGTGAGATTCAGGACATATATTTCCTTGCTGGCAATGTCACTTATGGAAGCGACTATGAAAGAATACAATACTCAGCAAACCATTTATATACAACAGACGTCTATCTCTGAAAGAACAGTGAATATAGGAACAGACAATAGTACATACCACAAGACTATCGAAGAGTTTATGAAGAATAGATTAATTATCGATGCTGATAATAAAACAGTTTATATTTATAATAAATGCATCAATGTTAATAATCTGGGTTTACATGTATCGGGTCAATAAGTTGACCGATAATTGTTAAAAGTGGACAAGTTAAATAATCGGTCTATGAAAAATCGATTTGAAGACATAAATAAACAAATGTATTAATCAAAGCAGTGTTAGTATATGACGTGTCACCATAATTTTGAATTATAGCCAAAATCGGTTCAAATAGGAGGAGTACGTGATCTTTCACGTAAGGACATGATGAATCGTGCTTTCCATTGAGACATGATATAAATATATGTATATGTTTGTTGAAAGGGGGGGGTGTTGTGTGAAAAGAATACGCGGCATATGGAAGAATCTTTCAGAATTGAGAAATGAGAATTGTGGGTATGTGTAGAATGTGAAAAATGTGATGTGAGACGTGAGAGTGAGTGAAATAAAAGAATACAAGTGATAAGTAATAAAGAAATATATAATTCAGATATATATGCTGAGCTGACAGAAAAGAGGAGTATACACAGATATTAAAGAGGTATAAGGAAAACTGAGAACAGCAACATGGAACTGCAGATTGGGAGCCACTACTGCGGGTGCAGACAGGTAAGGGATGTCACAAATATATACGTAAATAGATATAGTTAATATTTTAATATATATATTAATGAATATTAATAATGGATATTTTAATATGTATATTAATGAATGAATATTAATGAGTATTAATCATGGATATTTTAATACGTATATTAAATATTAATAATGAATATTTTAATACGTATATTAATAAATGAATATTAATGAGTATTAATAATGAATATTTTAATACGTATATTAATGAATATTATAATACATATGTTGATAAATATAAGGAATGAACATTTTATCACATATGTAATGAAGGGTTCTTAAATGTTAATAAATACATCTCAATGCATAATTAGGAATCTACGTTAATAGATAAATATGAATATTGGATAGTGGATATTTTCTGAATATATGTTAGAGAATACATGTTAAATTAGGAGTATGTAAACATGGATTATGGAATGGAAAATAGTAATAAATTGTCAAATGCAATATAAATATGATTAAATAATGGAGGCCATAGGGGATGAACCCTAGTAAATCTACATTTGTAAACTGAAGGTCCGCAGTTCGATCCTGTGTTGAGGCACCCTAGTATAGGGGATGAACAATTTTATAATTGATAATCTGATTGAACTATGAAATATCCCTAATTTGGTTCATGGTTAAGATAGATTTACTTCCTAATCAATCTAGTTTAAGTCATAAGAATATGGAAATAGATTAATTATGGTTAAATCAGGGCTAAACCTAGTAGGGGACATTACAAAGGGTAAAGTTTAACATTAACTTTAAATACACAAATCAAAATGTCAAATCTCATTGTGTCGAAGAGTCAAAGAGTTCAAAACTCACTACATATTTCATATTAGATTTATCATTACATATTGAAATTCAAAATATTGATAGTTGAAGCTGATGCACAAACATAAAACATTTTGTACAGAGTACACCATTCCAAGTGCCTCCCTCCTTGTTGTGTTGTAGTTTTGTTCGGCCTTGGAGAGTAGTCGGTCGGCAAAGAAGATGGGATGATCCAGTCCCTGTACGCTTACTTGTGCCAAGGTGGCACTGATGGCATAGTTGGAGGCGTCCAGGTGAACGTGGATCTCTTTGTCCCAGTTTGGATATGCCAGGATTGGTGCACTCACCAGTCTGGATTTTAGTTCTTTAAACGCCTCTTCCTGCTTCGTTCCCCACACGAATGGTTTGCCCTTCCTTGTTAGTTTGTCCAGAGGGCAAGAAACTTGTGCAAAGCTTTTAATAAACCTTCAATAATAGCCGAAATATCCTAGAAAGGATTTCACTCCCGTCACGTCCAACGGACTTTCCATGTTCACAATAACCCCTACCTTGCCTGGATCCATTTTCAACCCTTCCTTGCACACAATATGGCCCAGTAGCTTGCGTTGTGGTACCATAAACCGGCACTTATTCGGATTGAGGGCAACCCGCCGACACCTCTCCATGCATTCTCTGAGTGCCTTCAGGTGGGTTTCTTGTTCATTGTAGATAGACTAGTCATTGTGGAATGCTTTAAAATTCCCGACAGACATCTTATCAAAAATGTGCAATATGATTTGTTGGAAGGTGGCTGGAGCATTACATAGACTGAAGGGCATCCGGTTGTACGCATATACTCCGTCTTCCACTACGAAGGTGGTTTTCAATTTGTCCTCATCTGCGATGCTAATCTAATTATAACCGGAAAACCCGTCCAGAAATGAATACATCTCATGGCCCACCACCTCCTCCAGGATACTATCCGTGAATGGGATTGGGAAGGGATCCTTGATGGTTACTGCATTTAGACACTAGAAATCCACACATATTCTAATCTGATTCGCCTCCTTCAGGGAAATGACAATAGGTGAGACCCAATCACTGGTTTCAACTTTAAAGATAATGCAAGCCTCCAATTTCTTCATTTACCTTTGCGACATAGGTTTTGTTCATTCTGTATAGTCCTCTCTGTGCAGGCTGGGCGCCAGGTAGGAGGGGTATTCGATGCACGCACAACTCTAAAGGTACCCCCTTCAAGTCCTTGTACGTCCATGCAAATATGTCTTTGTACTCCAGGAATATTTTGAAGGCTGCTGCTTTTAGTACAGGATTCCAGTCATCCCCTGCGAGGATCACCTTCAAATTGTCGTCACTCCCTAGGTTAACCTTCTTCACATTGGACTCTTTGTACTTGATGCCCTTGTCTCATTCAAACCGATGAGCCAATGTATCATCCACCCGGGCTACACCATCTCGATACTCCCCGTACTCCAGAGGAAAGGTTGCACTCTCGGTACCTTCGCCTGACTCCTCGTTCTCACAAATCTACAACATGTGGCACTCGGGGTGGAACATCTCGTAGTTTTCCATTTGCCAATGGAAGACCCCATTCAGAGAGCTAATTTCATCCTCTGAGCATCCTTCCAGCTCCAATACCCCTTCATCGTTGGGTTCCAGCTTTCCCCTTCCATCTTGTGAACCCCATTCAAAATCATGAGTCATCCAAGTCTGAATCAGATGATCCGAGTTCCTCGCTTACCACCTGATTTCTCTGGTCAATTACATACTTATGACCTTCACTCTCAATGGAGAGTGTATTTTTCTTCCAGTTATGATTTTCCCTCGCCACGATCAACCAACCCCTCTCGAGGAGAGCGTCGTAGGCCTTCTTTTCCAATGGGATGACGACGAAATCGAGGAAGAAATGTTGGGTGCCGACTACAACCTTTTGTGCCATGAGTGTTCCCAAGGGCTTGATATCATGCTGGTCCGCACCAACAAGGTGAAATGTTGGTGGCCAAAGAGTTCATTTGCCCAGACCCCTCCATGTCTCCTCCGACAATACATTCACCCCAGAGCCGTCGTCGACGATGGTGTTTGTCAACTTCCATCCCATTATCTCCATTTCTACTACGGCTGGCTTCCGACCAATACTCACGGTGAGTAGCATGGGGTCTGTGGCAGACGTGCCAGGTGGTTCTACTGTCGACATGGGGTCCATGGTGGACATGCTAGGTGATTTTGTTGCCGGCTGGCTACATTTCTAGCTGATGATATTATTACCGACTACATTTGTGAGGGCCATTTTCAATTGTGGCATCGTCTGCAAAAGGTCAGATACTAGTACTAGTACAGTGGCCTGCAACATCTGTTTGATTATAGTTTTTTCGGACTCTAACCGAAGTGGGGTACTAGCGGCGTTATGTGAGGCTCTTCGTTCTTCTTCCATCGCCCGTTCCACATCAGCCTTTGCTTTGCAGAGTCTTTCCTTCTCCGTACGGGGATCAAGTTACACTGCCTTGCTCTGTAATCTTGTAATTGCTAGTACCTGTTGATGTTTTTTTCATGCACATGCGAACACAGAATGAAATACCTAAAAGGTACCTTATTCTCTCTTGAGCAAAGTTTCCCGACTGCTGAAGAGCTCGCCAAAGGATCAATCGAGGCAACTCCAAGGTTCTGTTATGTAGGTTCTCTACTCGTGGATAAGCTCTTTGTGGTATGATGTGATTTTGTTGGAATCACAAGGGGACTTACACTCGATGACCTGAACGTCTGATTTGCTGGAATCACAAGATTTCACTGGCCTAGATTTTGAAAAAAAAAGAAAAAGGATGAGGGTGAGGAAAGGATCTAATTCTGACACTAAGAATGTAGGAGCAATGAATAACCTTTGGTGAAATTCTAACTAAGTCTTGTTTTGACATCCCAGGACCATCTCCACAAGGTTAGTGCGATCTTCGGAGGAAAGCTTTATGATGTTCAGATCATCGCTATAAGCATAGACACCATCAAGTTGATGCATATCAGTGAAGAAGCGACAATTGAAGTTAAGCTTAAGCTGAATGATTCCAGTTGACTACACAAGGCAAGTCTGCAATCAACAAACTGCTAGTAGTATGGATATACAAATTTCACCATCAATCAAACACATTTCTTCCACTCATCTAATAACATGAAATCAAACCTGAGAAGTATAAAGACCATGCAAATTGTTGAATCGACCCATAGATTTCACCATTTCTTCAATGAAGTTTTACAAGTCTTTTACAACAACATCTTGGCAACAATCTTTGCCTTCTCTTGCTATTCTACTCTAATTGCTATACTATTAACTGACTTATTCACTATTTCTAACTATTCACCTTCTAACTCCTGACTAACTATTAGCCTTTACAAATGAGGAGCCAGGACTTATATAGCGCCCTCAATACAATTCAATGGCTCAGATCAAATTGAGATCGATGGCCGAGATTTTACAATGAAAACCCTAATTAGGGTTTGTTATAACAAACTCAATTCTGGCCAATGAAATAATTGCATTATTTGGACGCATGTCTTCTCTGGAATATTCGACCAATGGATAACCAATGTAGGTACATCGAAGTTTGTGCCATTTTGATGAGCCAGGTACATTGAATCTGGACACGCTGAGGTGGACCAATCCGACTAGAGGAGTGATGACTGGGATGCCACCTTGTTTGACACTTGTAACT
The DNA here is from genome assembly GCF_030272615.1 of Cryptomeria japonica. Taxonomy (NCBI): domain Eukaryota; kingdom Viridiplantae; phylum Streptophyta; class Pinopsida; order Cupressales; family Cupressaceae; genus Cryptomeria; species Cryptomeria japonica. Next base: position 951,767,277 of record NC_081407.1, on the reverse strand, counting down.
TGGTAGATATTCAATTTGATGTTGTTGAGAAGCTAGCTTTAATTAACTCTTCTGAAACTGTCTACTTCTTCAACGAACCCTTGCTTTAACTTCCTTTCTCTTCGATGTGCAGGATGGATGGTGTACCTTTCCTTCGAATGCTGGTCGTCCCTGATGATGCTAGATCGGAGAAGGCCGTCCTTGATGATGCTGGGCTAGAGAAGGTGGTCCTTGTCTTGCCCTGGTCCCCTTTTAACTGCAAGACAAACAAAAAGATGATTAAGGACACATAATAAATTCATTTCAACATAGCATTTTATACCTTAAATCATCAACAAGAAGACATCAAAATTAAGTTGTTCAAGAGTATTTCCAGGGATAGGCCCTATAGGAATTTCGCCCTAGACCCTTTGGAAGGGTCAGGAGCGAATTTTGCATTCCTGGCTCAAATTCTTCTCACCTTGTGATCATACTTGCTTAGATACATGCCCAAGGAATGTCCTCATTCAGAACCAACACCAAGCTTGATGTAAATTTGAGGCAAAAATGGAGGTTTTAAGAATTTCGCTCTAGACCCTTTGGAAGGGTCAGGAGCGAAATCCTTGGTTTGGGCTAATTTCCATCATTTTTCAACACCAATTAACTTTAAAAGGCAAGAACATGTCTCCTCGCACCCATCCAAGCCATGAAAACCTAACGTTTGACTAGACTTGCAAGGAAAATAGTTGGTTTTAAGATTTTCGCTCTGGACCCTTTGGAAGGGTCAGGAGTGAAAATCACTTTTTGGCTCAATTCCTTCAAATTTGATAATCATTGCTAAGTCAAAGTCATTCCTGAGGACCTCTCCCATCAAAACTCGCCCTAGTCAGCACTTGGCTTGGCACAAAATTGGGAAAAAAGGTGATTTAGAGAAAATTCGCTATGGACCCTTTGGAAGGGTCAGGAGCGAATTTCTTAATTTAGGCTTATTCTTCCATCATCAAGTTGAATTCACCTCAAAAGGCTAGAAAACACTTCTCCTCTCACATCCAACCCAAGTTTGACATGATTTTGCAAGGCAAAATAGGTGATTGAAGGATTTTCGCCCTGGACCCTTTGGAAGGGTTAGGAGTGATTTTCCTCCTCTGGCCTAAAATCATCATTTTTGGAGACAACCATCAACTCAAGAGCAATCTCAAGGGCATCTTTTACCTTGGTCTAGGCATAGCTTAGCATAAATTTGAAAGGAATAGGTAGATTTTGGGATTTTCGCTCTGGACCCTTTGGAAGGGTCAAGAGCGAAAATCTTGTTTTAGGGCTATTTCGCCATCCTTTCAACTTCAAATCACCTCCAAGACTTAGAACACCTTACCTCACTCCTCTCCAGGGTATAAAAACCAAAAACTTGACTTGATTTGCAAGGAAAAAAGGGTGATTCTAGGAATTTCGCTCTAGACCCTTTGGAAGGGTCAGGAGCGAAATTCTCATTTGGCTTCAAAATTTGCAATCTTGGCGACCAAAATCCACTCTAAGGCAATCCAAATGACTTCTCGCACCCTTGTCCATGTTTAACTTTGCTCAAATTTGGGAAGAAAAGATGGTTTTTAGGATTTTCGCTCTGGACCCTTTGGAAGGGTCAGGAGCGAAATTCTATTTTAGGCTCAATTACTTCATCTTTCATGGTTTCTAGCAGCTTAAAGTCACTCTCAGGGGCAACTTCTCCTTGATTTTACCTTATCCCACACTTGATCTAGCAAAAAAATTGATAGCAAAGAAAGGTTTTGAGAAAATTCGCTCTGGACCCTTTGGAAGGGCCAGGAGCGAAAATCTCATTCTTGACCAAAAATCATCATTCTTTCAACTTGAAACTTCTTTGCAAGGTAGAATTTCATCCTTCATCGCCCTAGAAACAAGGTTTTAAGCCCAAGAAAGGTCAAAAAGGTAGGCTTGTAAGGAATTTCGCTCTGGACCCTTTCGAAGGGTCAGGAGCGAAATTTCCTTTCCTGGCTAAAATCCTTCATTTTCAACTTTACCAAACACTCTCAAAGGCTAGATCATGTTCATTCTCCTTCTCATCATGCCTTGGACACCAAATTTTAGTAAAACAAGGAAAGAAATGCATCTTAGGAAGATTTTCGCTCTGGACCCTTTGGAAGGGTCAGGAGCGAAAATCTTGATTTAGGCTAAATTCTTCATTACTCCCTTTCAAAACAATCCCAAGAGGCAAAGACAAGCTATCTCACTTCCATCCACGCCATAAAAGATCAAGGACTTGACCTCCTTCAATGCAAAAATAAGAGTTTTTAGGAATTTCGCTCTGGACCCTTTGGAATGGTCAGGAGCGAAATTTCCTTTTTGGTCCAAAATCCTTCACATTTTAATGCTTTCAAACATTTCAAAGGCAACAAGATGTCCAACCTTCCTTTCAAGATGCCCTGCAAATCAAAATTTAGTCAAACTTAGGAGGAAATGAACTTTAAGAAGATTTTTGCTCTGGACCCTTTGGAAGGGTTAGGAGCGAAAATCTCATTCTAGGCTAGATTACTCACTTTTCAAACTTCAAACCACTTGAAGAAGCAAAGTTAGACCATTTTCCACCTAAGGAACAAGGTTTCAAGACCATTCAAGGCAACAACTGAGGTTTATGATGAATTTCGCTCTGGACCCTTTGGAAGCGTCAGGAGCGAAATTCTCCTTTAGGCCAAAATCTTGCTCTTCAAAATCAACCAACTCCATCTCAAGGCAAGAACATACCAATTCACCCCCAAACATGCCCTAGAAACCGACACTTAGCCAAAATTGGGAAGGAAAAATGGGCTACAAAGATTTTCGCTCTGGACCCTTTGGAAGGGTCAGGAGCGAAATTCTCATTCTTGGCTAAAATCTTCTCCTCATCCACCTTTACTCACCTCCTAAGGTTAGAACATTCACAAACACCTCCACACATGCCTCAAAAACTAGGAGTTTGGTCTTGACAAGTGATAAATTGAGGTGTATAAGGATTTTCGCTCTGGACCCTTTGGAAGGGTCAGGAGCGAAAATTACAATCTTGGCCAAAATCCCACCTTGGTTCACTCCATTCTCCATCAAACTTGATCAATTCAACTTCCTTCTTTCACTGTCAAGATATTCCATCACCCAACTTGGTCTAGGCAAGGTCCAACTGGGTTTTCAAGGCCAAGGAAGGCAAGACAGGAAGATTTCGCTATGGACCCTTTGGAAGGGTCAGGAGCGAAATCCTCATTTGAGGCTAGCTTTCATCATCTTGAGATCCAAAATTCCTCTTCAAGGCAAATATGCACCAAAACCTACCAAATCATGCCTTAGAAGCTCCTAACTTGGTCAAGCTAAGAAGCACAATAGAGGAAATATGAATTTCGCTCTAGACCCTTTGGAAGGGTCAAGAGCGAAATTCACCTTTTGAGCCAATTTCTCACATATTTCCTCCTCCTCACACCTTGGACAAACTTCATTACGCCTCCTTTCCTCATGATCATGCAAATTTCTCCTTTAGGTTGACATATAGCTCCAGTTTTTGTGGAAAATAGGGTTTTACATGAATTTCTAGGCTCAATTCAGCTTCAAGCTGGCTTGACTTTGTCCTAGGCTATATCTTTGATTTATTCCTTCCATTCCTTAGCCAAATTCGCTCAACCACTCACTGACTTCCTCGAACTCAAACGGGACACCACCAACAAAACCAAGCCTAAGGAAGACCTTAAAAAACGCCCTTAACTTGGAGCATCAACTGACTCACCCTAGCTCAAGCAAAGCCTGCTATCCAGTGATCCTCCTGACAGCACTCACCATGCAAAAGCTAACAAACTAAAACCTAAAAGACCTAGAAAACAAACCCTAGAGAGCAAAAACCAGGGGTCCCCATTTGCAAAGGGGCGATGTGTGAATACGTCACAACAATACCTCCTCGTCTGGCTCCATGACGTCCAACATATTTACCCCTTTCTGCTTTGGGCAATCACTGTCCTCATGGTTGTCAAGACCACACCACTTGCACAACAAACTTTCGTTATTGTTCCCTCTCTGACACTCACGAGCAAAGTGGCCCCACTCATTACATTTGCAGAAGTGGATCATGGGTCGCCCTTTTACATCGTATTGGATCTTACTTCTCGGCATGTTGTTATTGGACCGATTATTCCCTCATCGATTATTGCGGTGTCCTCTTGGTGAAGCATCAGAGTTTGCTGGTGGTTTAGGTAGTGTGGTTGGAAAAGTAGCTTTCTCCCCTTGGGCGAAGAGCACTTGTGTGCTCCGTGTTTTTAAATTCTACGGGCATTCCTTAATGGAATCTCCCACCACCTGACAGATGTCACAAAAAGACTTTCTTGGCCATGTTCCCTTAGTATTACCTCCTTCTTTGCAATCGGTGCACCAAAGTTCTTTACCCTCTTTGCCATTCTCCTTGTCAGCCTTCAACTCCATCATCCACATCATGTCCCTACAGAGGGCCTGTACGGTTTTGGACTCTCCATTGCTACTTCCATCTGTACTATCATCATCATTCACCCTCCTCTTTCCTTTTGATGTTTTGTTTTCACTTTCAATGTCCATTGCTCTATTATAAGCCTCATCATATGATGGCGGAGGGACCTGTTGTGCTTTGCACACACTCCCCGTCGCCGACAGGGTCACCCCCCCTTCATTTTGGTTTTCGTCTCACCCTCGGTGTGGGATTTTGATTTTTATTCGCCATGGAGGTGCAACAAGTAGTAGTATGAGGAAATGATCCTGCAAGAGAGTGAGCCCGCCCGCTTCCTTAATTCCTGAGGAGTTCGTATCAAATGTCAAGCATGATCCCGTTTGTGATGAGAAGGTTGAATCATGAATCGTATGAAGAGATGGGGCGTTTGTTAATTTGGGTTGCAGGGCGAAGGGTGAATGCAAAGAAGGAGAAAATGTCAAAAAGTCTCATAATTTAAAGTTCAAAATTCTCACAAAGGAGACAAATTTCGGCTAAGTTGGCCGAATTGCAAAAGGGAGATGCAAATTCGAAAATCGCCTAAGGACTCAACTTGCAAAAAAGGCCCATAAGTTTGAAAAATCGGCTAAATAGGCAAAAATGCCAACTATTCATGAGCTTTGCAAAAAGGCCTTTGGGGCCGAAATTAACTTTTAAAAAATTGCAAAATAATCACCTAAAGACGAGGTTTGAAAAGGCGTTATTCTTGAAACTTTGCAAAAAGGTTCCTTAGGCCGAAATCGCAAAGGTAAGAAGTAAGGCGATTAGCTTTACTTTTCAAAAAACCTCTCTGTAATGTCCCCATTTTGCGAGCATCAGAGTTTGTAAGAATTAGCCTATCATTTGACCCTCGTAGGCTAATAATTATTGATAGAGGGCTTCGTGTGGCAGTTACTTGGTGATTAAAGACATTACTCTTCAGCTGGATTCAGGGTTTGGCCTTTGCACAGGTTTTTTGACTCAGATTGGCACACTGACTATTTATAGTAAGTTAGTATTTTGGGAGAGTCAGGGTTCCTATTAATAGAAAGACACCTGAGCAAAGCTTATTGGCAGTGTCAACCTTGATTGGGCCTTTGCAGCTATTTCTAGACTCAGTTCCACATACTTACTATTTATAGTAAGTCACTATTCAGGGTTTCTATTTTTAGACAGGCATCCAATCACATGGAGAGCAGGGAGAGTCGACTCCTGGCTCAGACGGTTTAGCAATTAGACAAGTACATCAAGAGATATTAAAGTTTAAGTGACTTAAGTGATTTATTTAATATTTTAATATTATTATAAAGTTCTCACTTTAATATAATAAAGTCACTTTAATATAATAAAGTGCGTTAAGTGAATAATTTAATGTGGGAATAAATCTTTTATCCCACATTGGCCAGGAAGGTGTTTGAGCTCTCTTAAGGAAAGAATAAAAGGAAAGGCAAGAGTTCATTCTCGACATCCAGTTGATGAATAGTATTTTGATTGATTTTTATTGTGGAGCCTAGGGCTTTCGCAATTTTCTTCTTTGATCATAGGAAACGAAAACTTCCTATTGATAGCAATTTTGAAGGTGTGAAATAACACCTGAATTATTGCAGTTGTGGGAAAGAATACTTCAGTTCTTTCATTTGTGCAAATTGGTGAAGTTTTCTACAAGGATTTGAAGTTTATTGTTGAAGAACATTTATAGTTGGTTGTGAATCATCCTTCTTTGGCAACAAATTATTCAAGGTTTTAAGAGCAGATTGCAAGTTTGTTCTTGCTGCTACAGTGCGCGTGAACAGTGCGCATGAACAGTGCGCGTGAACAGTGCGCTACAGTGCCGTGAACAGTGCGCATGAACAGTGCCGTGAACAGTGCGCTACAGTAGTTTGAGTTCTATAGAAGGGGATTTAGAAAGGTTGAACAGCTATATATATTTGACAAGGGATTTGCATATGAGGAGAATCAAACCAATATATCAAGGCAGCCATTGAAATACCAGGTTTTCTATCTATGGTCATTGTATTAGAAAATCATTACTTCATTGCATCATTTTCTATTATGATTATATCATGAAATATTTGGAGGTTGCATATGATTAATGGAAATATAATTTGCATATTCCACATTCATGGTAACATTCAACGTTGATCAGCCATTTAGCTTTCATGCCAATTGTTTGCTTAAATGCCTAATGGCTGTAGGTGTACTTTGGGATGCATGACAAGTGTTTGTCTTAATGTCAACTAGCTGTACTAGTTAATTTCAGTCATTACATATGTGTGGAAAGGTCTAAAACAGCTAGTATATCATTTCTATAACAACTTTGCATTGTTAGAAGCTTTCCATAACTTCATTTGCAGCCTACAAACCCAAAGAAGACAAATAAAGAATTCACTACAGCGGCTTCAAACATTGTATGCCAAATGTTTGACAATATTCCTTGGTGTTCATATAAGCAAAACAGGGTCAGATTAGCCAAGGGATATTACACTCTCTTAGGCCGAAAATCACGGAACAAGAGAGAGAGGTGTAAACTTTTTAAAGCCTTTTAAAAAACATCTCTTAGGCTGAAAATCGCAAAATGTGAAAGAGGCGGTTTTTTAACTTTATTTACAAAAGCCCTCCATAAGCCGAAAATGTGTAAAGGTAAGTGAAAGGTTATTAACCTTCAAACTTTGCAAAAGTGTCTTTTATCCCGAAATCGCGTGAAGTAAGGTGTTTTTAAATTCAAGTTTGAAAAGACCCTTCGTATGTCGAAAACGCGAAATCTTGTGATAGGGCATTCTTAACTTTTCAAAAGGCCTTTCAGCCCAAAATTGCGAGAAGAGGTGGAAAACAATTAACTACATTTACAAAGGCCTTTCACAGCCCGAAATTGCGTGATAAGGCATGTTCAAATGTTTTGCGAAAGGGGCTCTCAATCCAATATCGCGCAAGAGAGAGGTATTAAACTTTAAACCTTTGCAAAAAGCCATACTAGGCCGAAAACAAACAATTCGTGGAAGTGTAAAGTAAGGCGTTTTAACTTCTAAAGTTTGCAGTCTTCCTTTAGCGCGAAGTTCGCGAAAAGTAAGGGCATTTTCATTAAACCCTTCAACTATTGCAAAAGCCTTTCACCGCCCGCAATCGGAAGTCGCGCAATCGCGGAGGGAGAAAGAAAGGTGTTAAACTTTTAAAAAGACCCTCCCAAGTCCGAAGTCGCGTCAAAGGGAAGAAAGGAAGGCATTCAACTTAGCATAAAGTCGCATTAAACCAAGAGAGGCCGAAGTCACGTGAGATCAGAGGAAGGCGTTTTCAAAGTTTACAAAAAGGCCTTGCAGGCCGAACTCGCACAAAACCTTTCCTAAACCCAAAGTTCAAAGAAATCGCGGGGTTAACCACCTTTTTTGCCAGGTAAGTTCATTTTTTCTCCTTTAAGTCATTAAATTGATGCAAAATTAGTCATGATGTTTAGCCTAAGGTTAGAGAGTGGGTGAGACAGTGAAACTTTGTGGGTTATGATTTTAGAAAACATCAAGCATGGCATGCAACGACAACCAGGTAGGGAAATCAGCATTTAGAATGGAATTTCAGACTTAGAGAAATTTTGGAAATTTAAATCTCAATATGAACAACACTCTTTTCCAAGTGCATTTTCGAAAGATTAGCAATCATCAAAACATTCGAACCCTGAGTCACAAGCTAGAACATTTGCTCTTTCTGTCGTAATCAATCAGAAGTAGCATTTTTTGAAACATACTCCAAGCAGCGATATTTAAACGAAACCAACTTAATTTTCTGCTTCCAATAGCATCTAGTTTACGGGTGATCAAACTCTATTTATTGTAATGTCATGTTTTTTTTCAAATTTTGATGTTCCCGTTGATCGTTAATTTTAAGCACTAACCCCGTCCTCTGTTTTGACTAACCCGTTTTTGTTGCCTTATCTCGTCTCGTAATCCGTGTCCATTTGTGCAGGTGTAATGTCCCCACTTTAGCAGTTGACCAAGTGTGTGTGCGTTAGCCTTGTTCTACATGGTCCCGAGGGCTAACGAAGGGTTTAAGGGGATCCTAGAGTGTTTTGGCCTAGTCATTTCCAGTTTGGGCCAAAACGAAGTTGATTTACTCAGTTTCAGACATACTTACTATTTTTAGTAAGTCAGCAGGACATAGTGGAGGCCAGTTTTGGTGTTTGGATTTGATACTCCTCGGTGAGAGCTTTCCGATGAGCTATCACTCGCATTATTCGGAGTCCGATTGCTAATACATTTTAATGCCTGAAGTTTTATTAAAGTAACATTTAATTTAATTGTAAAATATTAAAGTGTTACTCTAAAATTTATTTTATGGGGATCTGTACCCAAGGGAGACATAACTGAATATTTTAATATATGTTTTATATTGCTCATCTTTTATCCCACATTGCCCATGAGAGTTGAGTCGACCCTTGGAAAAAGAATAAAAGAAAGCGTTTGTGGCTTCATTAGATATGTTGAATATGAGAAGAATTGGTATGTGTGAGTTGCACATCCGTTCTTGGCATTAGAGGACGTCTATCCTCTCTTGTGACATTCTAGACGTCATTCCCCTGGGGTTTGGCCTTTGGAATCCATTGCTATCAGCTTCATTATCAGGCAGATTGGGTGCATTTCCAACTACAAGCAGATTCAATGTTTGTTCATCTCTTCTTCCCTACTTGTCCGATGCTTATGCCATTTTGAGGAGATGATTTTATGAAGATATTGGACCTGTTGAAGACAGATTAATATTGCTGCAACACTATTCACGCGGTTACTATTCACGCGGTTACTATTCACGTGGGTACTATTCATGTCACTTGTTGTGACCACTTCACACATCGCCCCATTGCAAATGGGGACCCCTGCTTTTTTGCTTTTTAGGGTTTGTTTTCTAGGTCTTTTAGGGTTTTGTCGGTTAGCCTTGGCATTTTGAGTGTCGTCAAGGGGATCACATGGATAGCAAGTCCTGCTTGAGTGATGTCTTGATCCTGAAATTTGGCTAAGTCTGGAATGTCCTGATCCTGAAATTTGACTAAGTCTGGAAAACTGAAAAACCTCAAAAAACTAGATTTTGCAATATAACTCCTGGAGGTCTGAAACCACTCTCAAACATCCTGAAAGTATATATGGAATATAACTTAAATATTCCATAAAAATTATCCTGATAGAGAGTTCAAAAAGTCAAATTCTGCTCCTGTCCTTCACTGAGGATCCAGAGCGAATTTCGCTCCTGACCCTCTCCAAGGGTCCAGGGCGAAAAGGTTTATTTGAGTCATTCCTAACCTTGTTTGGTTAAATTGAGACATCAAAGGCATGGTGAAGGACGAAATGAACGTGATAAAGCATCCAGATTTGATTAAAGACAATGAAATGATGGAGTTTTGCCTAGAAGGGTAATTTCGCTCCTGTCCCTCACTGAAGGACCAGAGCGAAATTCTTCATATACACATTTTTAGACCTTTCTTGGACTTTAACTCTTATTTATGGCGTGTAACAAGATGAAATCTTCCCTAGCAAGGACATTTCGTGGCATTTTGGCCTAGAAGACAAAATTCGCTCCTATCCCTCACTGAAGGACCAGAGCTTGAATTTCAAATTTGCACTATTTTTTGCAAGATCAAAATGATTTTATGATTTGAAGAGATCAAGGAAAACATGATTTGTGCGTTGAATATAATTTAAGTGGTCCACAAGCAAGGAAATATACCAAGATGACAAAAGGCGCTCCTGTCCCTTGCTGAAGGTCCAGAGCGATTTTCCAAAAGTGCAATTTTTTTGCAAGGACAAAACAAGTTTTGTGATTGAAACGAATGAAAGAAGGCATGTTTAGCCCGTTGAAGATAATTTGGAAGCCTAACAAAGGACGGATAGACTTGAATTTGCAAAATCGCTCTTGTCCCTCTCCAAGGGACCAGGGTGAAAAACCTAATATCCACCCTTTCTCTTCAAGTTTGGACAAATATAAGCCTTGACACAAGTGTGAAATGAGGTTTAAAATGCCTTGAGATGGAATTGAGATGCAAAGATTACAAATTTTAATGACAATTTGCAAAATCGCACCTGTCCCTCTCCAAGGGACCAGGGCGAAGTTAGTGGCATTCATTATTTTTTACCATATTTGAGCACTAATATCCTCCAGAATTGCATTAGATGCCAAATTGCTAACTTCGAAATATTTGAAAAAAATTAAATCACATTGGCATTTAATAAATTAATTTTGAGCCTTGAAAAATCGAACTTTTATTGTGAAGGCATTTAAAGTTAATTTTTTATTAAATTAAAATTGAAAATGGAGCGCTTGAGATCTTATTTTTATTTATTTTGCTAAGTCGGCCTCTCCTTTTTGCAATTTTATTTATTTTTTTAGCCTATTTTGCCAAGTCGGCCTATGGGGAAATAAAGTGGTGAGCGCCCTATATAATAGGGGTGCTTTGTTTCAAGTTCAAATCATTCATTCATCCCTTCTAAAGTGCGAAAGTGTGGAGACTAAGGAGGGTGAAATTCATCTTGAAGGCTATTGGAGAGGCGAATTTCCAGATTTTGAAGAGGCTAGTGGAGTTTATTCTTTTCCAAGCTAGAGGAGGCGTGATTCATCCAAGAGGAGGCTTTGATCTACACTTTGCCTAGCAAAATCTATTTTTACATCATTTCTTAGAGTTTAATACTCAAGAGGAGGTATGGCGAAATCATCTTGACACCCTTATTCAAGGTTTGATTTTTTTAGACATTTTTTGGAAAAATCTAAGTATTACATGGTTAATTAGGAAATGATAACTCAAGATTTATCATGAAGTTTCCTAATTAAAATCTTGAATCTTCCTTTTAAGTTTAATTTTTAGACTTCAAGATATAATACTAATTGTGAAATGTTGTGTAGGCATCAAATGGAGATCCCGGAGTTGGAAAATCAAGCCAGATTAAGGGCGACCTCCTCCAGTCTAGCATCGACAGGGACGACCTTCTTCGATCAAACATCATCAGGATAAGGGCAACCTTTTCCAGTCCAGTATTCCAAGGCGAGGTACATCATCATCCTGCAAATCAAGGACACAAGAAGTAAGAGCAAAGGGTTCGTTGAAGAAGCAGATAGTTCCAGAAGAATTAATTAAAGCTAACTTCTCAACGTCATCAAATTGACATCAACCAAGTGTCAGATGAGGTGGCATCCCAATCATCACTCCTCCAGTCGGATTGATCCAACTCAGCATGTCCAGATTCAATGTACCTAACTCATGGGAGGTGGCACAAACTTTGATGTACCTACCCCAGCTATCCATTGGTCGAATTTTCCAGAGAAGACATGTGTCCAATTAATACAATTATTTCATTGGTCGAGCATTAAATGTTATGTAATGGTTGTAACAAACCCTAATTAGGGTTCTCATTGTTGAATCCTGGCCATTGATCTTAAATTGATCTGAGTCATTGAATTGTATTATGGGCACTATATAAGTCCCGGCTCTTCATTTGTAAAAGATATATAGAAAGCAGTTAGAAAGAAGAGTGATTAGAGTCAGTAGTTAGAATAGCGAATTAGTCTAGCAATTAGAGTAGAGTAGAGGGAAAAGGCAAAGATTGTTGCCAAGATGTTGTTGTAAAAGATTTGTAAAACTTCATTGAAGAAATGGTGAAATTTATGGGTTGATTCGACAATTTGCATGGTCTCTATACTTCTCATATTTGATTTCATGTTATTAGATGAGTGGAAGAAATGTGCTTGATTGATGGTGGAATTCGTATATCCATACTACTAGCAGTTTGTTGATTGCAAACTTGCCTTGTGTAGTCAACTGGAATCATTCAGCTTAAGCTTAACTTCAATTGTTGCTTCTTCATTGATATGCATCAACCTGATGGTGTCTATGACTGCAGTGATGATTTGAACATCATAAAGCTTTCCTTCGAAGATCGCACTAACCTTGTGGAGGTGGTCCTGGGATGTCAAAACAAGACTTAGTTAGAATTTCATCAAAGATCAATCATTGCTCCTACATTCTTAGTGTTAGGATTAGATCCTTTCCTCACCCTCATCTTTTTTTCCTTTTTTTCAAATCAAAGTTAGTAAGACTTGTGATTCCAGCAAATTAGACGTTCAGTCATCAAGTGTAAGTCCCCTAGTGATTCCAGCAAATTAGACGTTCAGTCATCAAGTGTAAGTCCCCTAGTGATTCCAGCAAATCACATCATACCACAGAGAGCTTATCCACACGTAGAGATCCTACAGCAAAGAACCTTGAAGTCACCCTGATTGGATCCTTTTCGCGATATCTTCAGCATTCAGAGGCTTTACTCAAGAGAGGATAAGGTACCCTTGGGTATTTTATTCTGTGTTTGATAGTGTACAAAATACACGTCAACATCACTGTAGCAGCAAGATTGAAAATGATTGCTGGAGTATTATGTCAATAATGCTGGAATAATTAGTGAGTTGATAATCTGCCATGTATTTCATTTTATTAAAATCAGAAAATAACATCTTATCAACAGTAGTTCAATTTTCAGTTTGCATATTATTGTAGTTTCATTCTTGTCCATATTCTGTGATTTCAATTCCATGTAAAACAAACCAACATTTCATTTCCGGAGCCATATTTAAAACATTAAATGGAGAAATAAGGAGTTGGTTGCAAACTGTTTGATAAAATTCCTAGCAGCAATTGGTATGGTTTTTGGGCATTCCGGGGTGTCCATTACAGTGGTATCAAAGCTATAAGTCCTGCCATCCTGTGGAGGTCTTACAGAGACTTTGGAACAGCCGGATAGAGGGAAAAGTGTTTGACGAAATATCAAAACACTAAAATCAGAAATTAATGAATTAAAAAACATTCTAAGCATGTATGTTTAAGCATGCAACAGGGGCCTTATAACTTCCGCCATACCAAAGCAAGACAAAACAGAAATTTGAACTCACAGAGCGAGCAGTCTAGTTCATCCGTGCAGGTGGGCATAGAATCCAGTCATACAGACATAGAGGAGATATTCTTTGATCAGGATAGCAGTATGGGTGACCGAGATGATAGGAATACCGGTCCAGATCAGGGGGAGGTAATGTTCAGACAGTTACTGGGTACGTTACAGCAAGGGCAGCGTATGCAGCAGGAGCAAAATAGGCGAATGGACATCATGTTGCAACTTATGGCTAGACAGATGGGCATCAATATTAATCCAGGTGATGCCAACAATGGAAACAATAACAATGGGGGAAACGATAACAATAGGGGCAATGATAATAATGGAGGCCGAGGCAATAACAATGGCCCTGAGAATAACATTAATGGTAATAATGGACATGGCAACAATGGGAATGAGGCGGATAATTTTAGACACGTTGTACGCCTAGCTCGAACAGCGAGCTCGAGACCTCTTCTACCCACCTTCCCACCTAGGGATCCGGTTCAACCAGTGAACGAACCGCAGATTACTGAGTTACAGGGTTAGTTCAGAAGGGACTGGGAGGCCAGTGGACCCGAGTTTCAGGCAGATATTTCCCTCGAAGATTATATGGACTTGACGATGAGACATATGCCTAGAGCAGGAGGGAGGAATCAAAATTTTGAGCTGAGAAAGAAAGTTGGAAAACTTTCCTTGCCTTATTATGATGCTTCAGGGAAGATGACCGCACGAGCTTGGGTGCAGACGGTAGATACATACTTGCAGCTAAATCCTATGCCTGAGGAGGAGGCTATCAAGTATGCGGCTATGCATTTGGACGGCATTGCGCATGAATGGTGGCATCATGGCATGGTGACTTTGGGGCATAATCAGATTACATCCTATGAGGAATTCACAGAAAGATTGATTGAGAGATTTGACACTAGGGATCCCGAGTTACATTTCAAGGAGCTAGCATAGTTAAAACTGTCAGGTTCTGTGGATGCTTACATCGCCGAGTTTCAGCGTTTGTCTGTACTTGTTACTGATATCTCTCCTAGGAGATTGGTGGTGTTATTTTGTGATGGGCTTGCTGATCCATTACGTGGTTGGGTGAAGTGACATGATCCACTCACCTTAGCAGAAGCAACTAAAAAGGCACGAGATTTAGCCCCTTCGGTATACAAAGGAAAATACCATTCAACAGATTCTTCCTACCGCAAGGACAAAGACAAAAAACCATTTCAGAAAGAGTATAACAAACCCAAAGAAGGATCAAAAGGACTAGATAGTGAAACCTTGAATGAACTTCGAAAGAAGAAACTGTGCTTCCAGTGTAGAGAGCCTTGGGACTTATCTCATAAATGCCCTCTCAAGGCTAAGGCAAATCAAATGGAGTATTTTTCAGCAGAGGAGTCAGAGTCAGAGGGGGAGGATCAGCACTCCGATTCAGATGAGGGTAACACGATAGAGGAGAGCAGCATTCCTAAGGATGATAGATCGTTGGCACGCTTGACAGGGGCCCAAAAGGCAATCACATTTAAGGTCAGGGGTCCTATCCAGGGGCAAAAAGTGATATCTCTCATTGACACTAGGGCTACACATAACTTTATAGATACATAGTTGGTAGCCAAGAGAGGCTTACAGACAGAGGAGCATGATGGTTTTAGAGTCATGGTGGCTAATGGCCAAAAGCTATTATGTACTCAGAAGGTTTCAAATCTTCACATTAGATTTGGAGATGGCTATGAGCTGGAGGATGATTTCTATGTTGTGGACATGGGAGATTACGACGTCATCCTCGGTATGACATGGATGGCATCGCTAGTTGAGTTCACTTTCAACCTAGCGAAGTTGGAAATGAGGTTTCAGCATGAGGGTAGGATTGTTGTTCTCAGGGGACTTTCAGATGGGAGTTGCAGGGTAGTCTCTTTGAGGAGAATGGAGAGACTTTTTCGGCATAATGACATAGAGTGGGCAACAGAGTGCTTAGTTATGCCATCTTCACCGGAGCCTCGGGTGAAGAGTCATCCACCAGATATACAGGAGATTCTTGACAGACATGCCAAGGTATTCAGTGATATTCCTCACGGGGTTCCTCCTGACAGGGGTGCAGAGCATGTTATTGAGCTCGAGGAGGGAGCCAAACCAATGATGATCACTCCCTATCGTCATCCTAAGAAACATAAAGATGAGATAGAGAAGGCAATTAAGGAGTTGTTGGAAATGGGGCACATCAGGCCTAGCAAAAGCCCCTTTGCTTCAACTGTAGTTCTGGTAAAGAAGAAGGATGGGACAATGCGCATGTGCATCGATTATAGGGCATTGAATAAGAAAACAATAAAAAACAGATATCCCATTCCTCAGATTGATGAGTTGATCGATGAATTGCATGGAGCATGCTTTTTCACCAAAATAGACTTACGGTCTGGATACCATCAGATCAGGATGAGGGCAGAGGACATTGAGAAAACTGCCTTCCGATGTCACTATGGCCACTTTGAGTTTATGGTTATGCCATTTGGACTAACCAATGCACCCGCTACATTTCAGAGTTGTATGAACTAGGTATTCAGAAAGCAGTTGAGGAGATTTGTCTTGATCTTCTTTGATGACATCTTGGTCTTCAGTAAGACCTAGGAGGAACATTCATAGCATTTGGAGGAGGTATTATCTATCCTAGAGAGAGAGTCTTTGTATGCCAAGGAGTCTAAGTGTGAGTTTGGTATGACAGAATTACTATACCTTGGGCATATTATTAGTGCAGATGGAGTTCGAGTAGACCCTGAAAAGATTAGAGCTATAGTTGATTGGCCTACTCCTACGAACCTCACACAGCTTAAGGGATTCTTTGGTCTTTGCGGATTTTACAGAAGGTTTGTTAAGGGTTTTTCACAGACGGCAGCGCCTTTGACAAATCTCACCAAGAAGGGGGCCTTCGTGTGGACAGGGGCAGCACAGAGGTGTTTTGAGCATTTCAAGCAGGTAATGTCTTCATGTCCAGTTCTAGCTCTACCAGATTTCACGAAGCCTTTTGAGCTTCATTGTGATGCATCGGGTGATGGGATTGGAGCAGTATTGATGCAGGAGAAGCATCCCATTGCATTCGAGAGTAGGAAGCTCCGGGGAGTTGAGAGGAGTTATTCTGTCTATGACCGGGAGATGTTGGCCATAATGCATGCATTGGCCAAATTCCGATCATATTTGGTAGGTGGGCGTTTTGTGATCAAAACTGATCACAATAGTATTAAATACTTCATGAACCAGCGTGATGTTAATGACTGGCAACAGACATGGGTTACTAAATTGCAGGCTTATGACTTTGACATAGAGTTTGTCAAAGGTAAGAAAAACGTGTTGGCTGATGCCTTATCTCAGAGACCTCACTTATGTGCTCTGGCAGAGATTTCAGGAGATTGGAGAGATCGGATTATAGCAGAGTATGTCGGAGATGCTTGGGCTTCTGGATTGATTCAGGTACTATACAGGATGATCGCTATGAGGTGATAGATGGATTGATCAGAGTTCAGGAGAGGGTTTATTTGATTCCGTCATCACATTTGAGAGAGGTGATACTGAAGACATTTCATGATGCACCCACAGCTGGGCATCCAGGGATCTTCAAGACCTATAGGCAGATCCGAGAGCGGTTCTCATGGAGAGGGCTCAAGGATGATGTTCAAAGGTATGTCAGGGAGTGTGCGGTTTGTCAATAGAATAAGGGAGAGCGCACATTTCCTGCAAGTTTATTACAGCCCTTGCCCATTCCTGATAGGAAATGGGAAAGTATTTCGATGGACTTCATCACTGGTTTACCACGAGTGCAGGGAAGGGATTGTATCTATGTGGTGGTGGACCACTTGACGAAGTTCGCTCACTTCTTTGCTATTCCGTTCATTTACACAGCAGCACAGGTGGCAGATCTTTTCTTTAGAGAGATATTCAGGTTACATGGGTTGCCCAGATTCATTGTCAGTGATCGGGATAGTAAGTTTATGAGTGTTTTTTGGCAGGAGTTGTTTAGGTTGTGTGGTACAGATCTTACACCTAGCACTAGTTATCATCCGCAGACAGATGGGCAAACAGAGATTGTGAATAAATGGGTGGAGGGATATTTGAGGAACTATGTAACTGCACAACAAAAGGCTTGGGTCAGATGGTTGCATATGTGAGAGTATTGTTATAACACCACTTATCATATGTCCATCAAGATGACTCCTTTCATGGCACTCTATGGTTATGACGCACCTAGCTTCGAGGATTTAGTTTTGGGGGACAACAGAGTGCCCAAAGCCAAAAACTTATTGCAGGATAGTCAGGACATCCTGAAAGTGCTCAAGGAGAATATACAGCAGGCCCAGAATCAACAGAAATTGTACGCTAATCAGCACCGAATAGAGCGCAGTTTCGAGGTAGGGGATATGGTTTACTTGAGGCTACAACCATATAGACAGTCATCGCTCAAGAAGAGCGGAGCTGAAAAGTTGAAGCCTAGATTTAATGGTCCCTACAGGGTGATTCGCAGAGTGGGCGAAGTCGCCTATGAGCTTGAGCTTCCAGAGGGCAGTCAGGTGCACAATGTGTTTCATGTGTCGAAGCTTAAGAAAGCCATTGGTCAGAGTGTAGTGCCTTTTGCAGATTTACCCCCTTTGGATGAGGAGGGGAAGCTTGTGTTAGTACCCGAGGATATTCTGGACACCAAAGAGAGGAAGCTTAGAAACAGGATAGCGAAGGAGTATTTGGTCAGATGGAGAGACCTGCCGGAGGAGGATTCTACATGGGAGAGTGAGCAGGTTATTCAGCAGGCTGGACTGAGATTGCTTGAGGACAAGCAATTTCAAGGGGGGCGGACTATAATGTCCTCACTTTAGCAGTTGACCAAGTGTGTGTGCGTTAGCCTTGTTCTACATGGTCCCGAGGGCTAACAAAGGGTTTAAGGGGATCCTAGAGTGTTTTGGCCTAGTCAGTTCCAGTTTGGGCCAAAACGAAGTTGATTTACTCAGTTTCAGGCATACTTACTATTTTTAGTAACTCAGCAGGACATAGTGGAGGCCAGTTTTGGTGTTTGGATTTGATACTCCTCGGTGAGAGCTTTCCGACGAGCTATCACTCACATTATTCGGAGTCCGATTCCTAATACATTTTAATGCCTGAAGTTTTATTAAAGTAACATTTAATTTAATTGTAAAATATTAAAGTGTTACTCTAAAATTTATTTTATGGGGATCTGTACCCAAGGGAGACATAACTGAATATTTTAATATATGTTTTATATTGCTCATCTTTTATCCCACATTGCCCATGAGAGTTGAGTCGACCCTTGGAAAAAGAATAAAAGAAAGCGTTTGTGGCTTCATTAGATATGTTGAATATGAGAAGAATTGGTATGTGTGAGTTGCACATCCGTTCTTGGCATTAGAGGACGTCTATCCTCTCTTGTGACATTCTAGACGTCATTCCCCTGGGGTTTGGCCTTTGGAATCCATTGCTATCAGCTTCATTATCAGGCAGATTGGGTGCATTTCTAGCTACAGGCAGATTTAATGTTTGTTCATATCTTCTTCCCTACTTGTCCGATGCTTATGCCATTTTGAGGAGATGATTTTATGAAGATATTGGACCTGTTGAAGACAAATTAATATTGTTGCAACACTATTCACGTGGGTACTATTCACGCGGTTACTATTCACGTGGTTACTATTCATGCAGGTACTATTCACGCGGGTACTATTCATGTCACTGTAGCAGCAAGATTGAAAATGATTGCTGGAGTATTATGTCAATAATGCTGGAATAATTAGTGAGTTGATAATCTGCCATGTATTTCATTTTATTAAAATCTGAAAATAACATCTTATCAGTAGTAGTTCAATTTTCAGTTTGCATATTATTGTAGTTTCATTCTTGTCCATATTCTGTGATTTCAATTCCATGTAAAACAAACCAACATTTCATTTCCGGAGCAATAAGGGAATTTAAAACATTAAACGGAGAAATAAGGAGTTGGTTGCAAACTGTTTGATAAAATTCCTAGCAGCAATTGGTATGGTTTTTGGGCATTCCGGGGTGTCCATTACAGCAGGATAGATGCCTAAATTGGCAGCTAAATCCTCAAAGACACCTGCCGCAACTGGAACGTCTTGGGTTTCCAAGTCTGACATTCCCAGCAAGGTCCAAAAAATGAAGTACCAATACCAAAGGGGAGGAGTTAGGGAGTCGAAGGTCCAGAGTGTATGGGAGAACATAGGAGACATGGACTTGGGCCACATAGATATCCAAGATTTCAAGAACAGTGTGTACTCTCCAAACGCCTATGGCAGGCCCAGACGGATGATGGAGAGTGGTATTGCTCAGGCAACTGGTTTTCCTCCGGCCGTGCAAAATTATGAATTAGTGGTTGAGGCTGCTAAACATTATCAGCCAGAAACTAGATTAGTGGTGCTAGAGGGGATGGTGCTAGCTGACTTCACGCCTGAAGCCCTTGGGGAGGCATTTGATATCCCATTTCTAGATAATCCCATTGCTACAACTATTGATGAGACACAGGTCGCTTATGACATGAATCCTGCTAAATGCAAAACATTGATAAACGAAGAATTGTACAAAGAAAGATGACCCCTAAGCATTAGAATCAGTAAAAAGACCCCCAGAAGTGATTTTCACAACGAGCATGGTGATATGGTTACCTTACTCATCCGGGTCATGGGACTTCCTCAACGTAATCTTTTTGAGGAATGGATGTTCTACTTTACTAAGCAGGTCTTCGCTGGGAAGTCTAAGTTCGACTGGGCTCAGATCATCAGCGACAATATCCATAAATAGTTGATTGAGCTTGAAGAAAAAAAGTACTTTACCATGACTTCCTACTTGGTCTACATGTTTGCCTGACACCAGCCACTGACAGGGTTAATCAAGAAAGGTTAGATCAGGAATGGGCTGAATCAAGTGAAAGTGTACGAATGCTACCCTCAACTGCACTATTATGACATTGCCCAAAGAGAAAAGAATAACATCGCCTACGCAATTGGTCAGTATGAGTGTGTCAATGATGCCTTTACAATGCGCCTGGTCAGATTAATGCAAGGAGCATTGCATATAAGGCTCTCAAAACAGGCAATCACTTTGATCCGGAAATATGGTGCGTGGTTTATCTAGTTTCCTAGGTTCACTTACATCAGAATAGCAGGCTTTGAGGGAACATCATTCCGGCTTCCACGCTATCCGTCAGATAAAATAGTCCTCATGGAAGTTGCAAGACAGGCACACCTAGCAGGCAATCTACTTAGAGATAAGAAGCTTCACCTTCCCCATGATTTTGGGTACCCTTGATGCGCATTTCAAAAATTTAGTGCAAGCTGAAGAATCGTTTGTTGAATTGGCATCCTATGGCTTACGGGAACATTTCCCTAGGAAATGCTTCGATCATGATAAATTGGCAAAAAGAGCCTATGGAAGGCACTACAGAGTCAAGGCATCAATAGAGGATTATTGGAGCAACTGTTCTGATTACTTTGAGGTCTATGAGCGTGAATATTCTAGGCTGAGTGTTCAGCAAATGCGACTTTATGAGTATCGCTAGGTCCCAGATCAAGTGACGGACTATGGAAATTGCTTGCAAGTCCGAGAATTTGAGGCAGTCAAGAACCTCTTGCTAGGCATTGATTGGACTCAGGACCCAATCACAGATTTTGAGGCAGCTATGGAAGCCCCAAGGAGGTATACTAATTACTGTCTATCCCAACAAATTGAGAGACTGGCCCATGAAGGGACCCAATTCACATACAATCTAATGGGTAGTCTCGATTCCCAGTCTTCGGAAGATGAAGGAACCTCAAGCGCACCAAAGGAAGAGGTTGAGAAACCTGAAAAGAAGAGAAAGAAAGCAAGGGCCAATAGAGGGACTCGAACATCAAAAAGAACAAGGAGAGAAAAGATCCCCATCAGGAGGTCGGAGGTTAGTTCATCATCCAGGGACCCCAATTCAGAAGATGATGTGGTTGAACTTAACTACATACCCACTTCGCCTTCACAGAGTGATCTTGATACATTCGAGGCAAATAATCCTCAGACACAAAGTGAGCAAGAAGCAGAAGTAAAGGTCGTTGGCCTTGATGAACCTGGAAATCAAGTTGAAGAGGGAGAGATTGCACCTGATCAAGAGACTGGTAAGCATGAGCTCACACAAGGAAGTAGAAATGAATTGCAATTGAATAGCGGCGACAAGGATGACACCACTATTGAGGGAGAACAGAAAGGGGATGAGACTCAGGAACCCAACAAAACTGAGGAGCAACCATTATAGGAGGATACCCGACAATTGTTCAACGAGGTAGGAGAGAACTCAGCCATGAATAAAGGATTTAAAAATGCATTCGTTCCTTCTATGACCGATCAATTGTAGGTAGGTAGTGAGCCAGCTGAAGCCTCCAAAGAACAGAGTGGGAATCTGGCAATTACATCTAGACAAACCATCCCTCAGGATTGGCTAATTGCTCGTGCGAAGCGGAAAGCAGCTGTCAAGCCACCAATTAACCTAGAAGATATCTTCTCTCGAATAGGAGAAATAAAATCCAAAGGCAAGAAAAAGCAAAAAGACTTACTCCAGGATCACTAAAGATGAGCAAAGGAACCACATGATTCATATTGCCACCCGACCTGTAGACAAGCCAGCAAATCAGATTGCTTTGGCTGATTACAATGTTGCGACCATCCCGATAGGGAGAGCCACCAAAGAGCAGGAGAGGGAAGAATTCAGAGATGCCATGCAAAATATGCTCAGATAGCTCGACAAAATGACCGCTGAGAGAGATATGTACCGAGCCCGTGCTAAGCAAGTTGAGGGGTACATTGATCACCTGTAGAAACCGTTGCAGCATGCTGCTGAATCCCATGTTCTCCCATTGGCATTGGCACAAAGGACTACAACCGAGTTTGAAGGAATGCATGATACCGCCAAGGCCGTCAGGGAATGGATTCGGGACATCAAAGAAAAGGGAGAGCAGATCATTGAAGATGTGGTTTTTCCCCTCATAAGGGCTCTTTTTTGGACCCACACGCAGATTCCCATATTGCCTACCATCCTGGATCCCTATGACATCAGCACTTTCAAGGAGTGGTACTGGACTACCAACATGAAAAATGATACGAAAGATACCATTAATAAAGAGCAGGAAGAGTGTGAGGAAATTTAATCAAGCATGAAGGATCTTGGTGGAAAGATCCTCAGATCAATGGTCCCTAGCTGGAAGAATAGTATGGTGGATAATGAAGTACAACCAAGGTGGGAGGATAGGCTGAGAGTTGATAAGGTAGCATACTCCATAGAGGACTTGGAATTTGCTAGTGGGTTGCAAGCAGACATATTGGGTTTTGAGGCTCATCGATCGGTCTGGAGTGATGGATTGAGGCATGTAGATCGCCACCTAGAGGGTATGCAATACAAGATACACCATCCTCCTATGCCCCTAAACATGGTGTTGTTCCAGTTGTGCATGAGATTTCAGGATTACGTTCGAGCAGAGCGTACAGCAGATCGAGACATCTGGAAGGAGTACTTGCGCTGAATTTTCGGAAAAGGGGTCCACAACAAGGAAAAAGTGCTTTCCTAAAGTATATGTTTCTTTTAAATCTTAAAGTGCACTTTTTCAGACATAAAGTTTCTTTCTTAACTACCAAAGTTATTGTAAATTTTAAGCTCCGTGCATGTGCACTTTTTGGAGCAGCTTTATGTTTGGTAGTTATTGATTTCCTTTTGGTGGTTGTTGATATTTTGCTTCCCATTTATGGGTATGGGCAGTTTTGATTAGAGGATGAATCTGGCCCACTTGTCTAAGTTTAATCTTGGCCATTCATCCATTTTAAGAACTCTATATAAAGGAGTTAGTTTCTCCTTTATTCTAGGCAGAAAGTTAAAGATTGTTGCAAAAACTTTGGCAAAATATATACAGATTTAAATGGATGTTAAAGCTGTCTTTTTTACTATGAGTGCATGGTCCTCTTCTCCATCTCTTTTGTATTTTCTGCAACTGTATTTACTTTTCAGACAGCTTGTTTATGCATGTATTTGATGGAAATCTTGGTTCATACCACTAGGAAATAATTGATTATCATTCCCTCTGCATGGTTAGTCTGAGCCCAATTTTGTGCTATGTTCGGTTGTTAGATTTGAATGAATGGGTGTAAGAGTCCAGCGTTTGTATTTACCAGCTTGAAAATTCAAAGTTCCTAGATGATTGCACTGGTTTTTACCTAGTTGTGCTAATTAGCTGGCAAAGTAATTTCTGGTTATTTTAAGATTTTCGTCTATGTGTTCAAATATGTTGTCTTAGTTAAGTTAGCTAGCTGTTCTTATTACTCTTTATCCTTATTCCCCCTTTTTTTCCCTTTTTTTAAAAAAGAAACCTGCAAGTCAGGCTGAAGTAGCATCAAGTTAAAAGCAAATCAGATGAAATAGGACTGTAAGATTTTAGGGAACCAGTGCGAAACCAATTTCATCTAACCGTAAGTCCCCTTTGTGTTTCCAGCAAAACACATCAACCACTGAGCTATCCTGCAGTCAAGACTTGACAACCGAAACCTTGAGGTCATCCCCCATTGATCAATTTAAAACAGCATTAGGGATTTCCTTATCTCAAGAGAGGATAGGATACTTAGCATTCTATTCTGCGTTGGTCGGATGAAGTCGTAGTTCCGCGATTTTAGCCACGTCAACAGGACCACCTTCATGTTCCTTCTGAGAGACGATAGGAGCCCTTCCGCGAACCATTGTTTCTTTAGGCCATCAACTAGCTAGTTTTCCATCTTGTTCAGTAATTCTTTCAGCCTAAGGTTGTAAGCCCAAACACTTTCACTTTTGCCTTGCTTGGTATTGTAAATTCAGCCACAATCTCATTGTCATCCCTCAGGAGTTTGAATTCCTCCTCGAAGGCCTTTTTCAGATTATTCCATCTTGTTTTGTGTTGGGCATCGAGGTCGGTATACCAATCAATTGCCATCCCCCGAATGGTGGCCCAAAATGCCTTCAACCAGTAATCCTAGTCGTCTTGGCCATTTGCCTCCCAAATGATTATACATGTTTTGCAGTGTCGTATGGGATCCTCAGACCCATCCCCCATGAATCTTGGAAGCTTTTGTTTCTCCAAGGTGTTCTGATTGTGCGCCATTGTTCTCACCTGGAAGGTATTGTGCACCGCCTGGAAGGTACCATGTGCATTCGACCAGATTGGACCATTCTGCTCTATGTGTTCCGGTGTTGCACCCTCGGCCACACACGAGCTTTCTATGCGTCCACCTTTTGCGTCTTCCGCACCTTGGTCACCCTCGTTTCTATATTCTCTCCTTCCTGGAATCTTCAGCTCCAACCCTCCTAATTTTGATGGCTCCACTAGAGACAGATTCCCAATTCTATACAGATTGGTTTCAAAAATTTCAGCAACCTCGCCCTCAAGGTCCCGTACTACCTCTTCGTCACGTTTTGAGTGTTCCAACGGGCTATTCTGAGACTCGGTTTTGTACTCTTCACTCGACATCGAGTGTGTGGCGTGGTCGGCGAGATCCTCCTTTGCTACGTCTAGAAGTGGTAGGCCCCTTGCAACCTCTACCAACTGGTTCCACATACACGGTTTCGACCTCTCCCGACTCACACTCCGACTCACTCTGACTCTTACTTTGCCTTTCCGGACTTGGCGAGCCTTCAAAAATCTCCCTTAGTCGTCGTCTTCGTTCACTTTGTTCTCTGATACGTAAGGATCTTCGTACCAATCCTTCCCCTAACTCTCGGGTGGTACTAGTACGCCATCAGTTCTTATTTGGCCATAGGGGAATTAATTGCCATGGGGTACGACGTCTACTCGTATCCCTCTCCTCCTCTTCCCTACAGTTCCGTTCTTCATACCTTTGCAGTATCTGTTGCCGACGACGTTTGCGATTGGTTTCTTCCCTTTGGTCTTGTTGTTCAATGAGATTTCGTGCCAATAGCCTCAGAAGGCTCTCGAGAAGATCAAATACGACAGGATTGACTGTGAGTTTGCCACATACCGTGCCTTCAAGGACCGCTCTCTCCCGAGCTTCCCTCTGCACGTACTGGATGATCGAAACCTTCCACAGATCCACCAAATCCTCCGTTAGTTGATCCTCTCGTACTTCCTCTTGTGTGACCTCTTCGTGTGTATCACTTTTAGTAATTATTAACTTTAAAACTATAGAAAGGGGGGGTTGGGTTGGGGATCTTAGTTCCAGGGGGCATGGTCGCCCAAGGGGGGGGGACTCTAGTTGGTGGGATGAGTTAATAGTTATAGTCATAGTTCTAGTTATAATAGTAGGGCCCTAGGCAGCCCCTCCTATCGGTAGTAGTCCGATCAGGGGGAAAGTAGTTAATTAATCAGCCTACTATTCACTTCTGCTCGAATGGTTGGCCCATTAGCGTTTACCACCTACTGTCATATTGATCTCCGGAGTTCGTATCAGCAACGGTGCCAAAATGTTTACTCCCTACGGTGAATATGCTTTAACTCTACGGAATAAACAGAGAATTCCAGTATGCATAGAACATAAATAATATCATAGTAACATAGACAGAATGATATGACTTTATTGCTCAGTAATGGATAGTACAACCATATCAGAACTATTTGTTCAATCATAACTCTCGTTCCCAAATACATTGCCAGACTATATACCACTTGATCGGTTGGTGAAGGTGCCAACTATCAGAACTACCAACTACCTACGGGAACTAATTATCCATTACATGCCATATTAACATAACAAACCATGTTTTATTTAGTGATGACATAATTGTCATCTACACCCAAAAGGTGGCAACATTTAAGGTTAGAGGTGTTTTACTGGGGCATCATATAATCACTCTCATCGATACAAGTACTGTCCATAATTTCATTGACGAAGGCCTTGTGACTAGGAGAGGACTTCAGACAGAAGACCATGAAGGTTTCAAGGTGATGGTAGCAAATGGATATAAGCTCAATTGCACCCAAAAAATTTCTAATTTAAACATAGAATTCGGGGAGTATAAGCTAAAGGATGATTTTTATGTGGTGAACATAGGAGACACTGATGTCGTTTTAGATGCATTGGATGCAAACACTTGTAGAGTTCATAATGCATTTACAAAAGATGAAGATGAGTTTTGAGGCAAATGGGAAGAGAATAGTAGTTAGAGGGATGTCAAATGGGGGTCCCAAAGTAGTATCCTTTAAGAGGATGGAAAAATTGATTAGACATGATCAAGTGGAGTGGACAAAAGAGTGTCTCATAATGCCCGCAATTTTAAGTAGCAAAAGAACAACTAAAACTAGATATTCAAAGGATGCTATCTAAGCATAGCATGGTGTTCAGTACTATGCCATTGGAGTGCCACCTTAAAGAGGGATTGAGTATGTCATAGAGTTGGAGGAAGGTGCTAAACCAGTAATCATTACACCATACAACCATCTAAAGAGTCATAAGGATGAGATTAAAAAAGTCATTGAGGAATTATTGGATAAGGGGCACATTAGACACAACAATAGTTCTTTTGCTTAGGCACTAGTTTTGGCGAAGAAGGATGGCACAATGCGAACATGCATCAACTACGAAGCTCTGAACAAGAAGACAGTCAAGAACACATATCCTATTCCTAGATTTGATGAGTTGCATGGTGCTTATTACTTCTCAAAGATTGATTTGAGGTCAAGATATCATCAGATAAGGATGAGGAAGGAGGATGTAGAGAAGACCGCTTCATTTTGGTCACTTTGAGTTTCTTGTAATGCCTTTTGGTTTGACTAATGCACCAGCCACTTTCTAGTCTTGTATGAATCAGGTATTCAAGAAGCAGCTAAGAAAGTTTGTGTTAACATTTTTTGCTAATATCCTGACTTTTAGCAAAACTTGGGAAGAACATATGAGGTATCTTAAGGAGATATTGAGCATATTTGAGAGTGAGTCCTTTTATGCCAAAGAGTCTAAGTGTGACCTTGGCATGAAAGAACTTCTCTACCTTGGTCACATCATTAGTTCAAAGGGAATGAGAGTTGATCCTCAAAAGATCAAGGCTATTGTTTTTTATATTATACAGCAGCAAAACAAGAGTTCTTACCCTATAGAGAAAAAACCCATAGGCACCTTTAGCCAATCATTGTTGAGTGGCCTACATCCACTACATGTTTTGGTCTATGTGGATTATACACTAGATTCGTTAAGGGATTTTCTCAAACAGAAGATCCAATTACAGATTTGACAAAAAAGGGGGCTTCTGAGTGGTCCAACACAATGCAAAAGTGTTTTGATCACTTCAAACTGGTTATGTCAACTTGCCCAGTTTAGGCAATTCCATATTTCTCCAAACCTTTTGAGTTAGAGTGTGATTCTTTAGGAGAGGAGATACGTGTTACACTAATGCAGCAGAAGCACCCAATTTCCTTTGAAAGTAGGAAGCCGAGAGGTGCGCAGAAGAGTTACTCTATCTATGAACGAGAGATGTTCACCACCAGGCATGTGCTGGCCAAATTCAGACCTTATTTGATTGGGGCAAGTTTATCATCAAAATTGACCACAATAGCATAAAACATTTTATGAATCAGTAAGATCTCAATGATAGGCAACAAAAGTGGGTGAGCATACTATTGTTCTACGACTTTGATATTGTGTATGTTAAAGGAAAGAAAAACTTAGTTGCTGATGCACTTTCCAGGAGGCCTCATTTGTGCTCATTAGTTGAGATCACTGCTGATTGGAGAGATGATTTCCGCAAAATATGCTAAGGATTCTTGAGCAGCAGAATAATTGAGGGCACTATTCAGGATGGCAGGTATACAGTGATTAATGAGTTGATTTTTTACAAGTAGAGGATTCATTTGGTGCATAATTCACAGCTTAAGGTGAAGATACTGGAGACTTTGTAATGTCCCCGGGCTTACACTTAATGTTCATAACCATTTGTTAGGCAAATATCATATATAATGCACCAAAATCTCTTAGTTTAATAGTTCAATAGAAGGGAGATTCCAGTTTATGTATTGTAAGAATTATTGACCATATTACCAAATATCTTGAATAGCTTCAGCCTATATCCTTCCACTAATACCGTGATGCAACATTCAATCTATGTCTTGAGTATACTATAATAATATTTGTAGATTCATTTGGTCTACTTGTTTGCATATCATAGAAACGGGACTCGCCCGGACTCGGCGAGTCCCAGTCCAAGTCATGCTCGCCGAGGCTCTGGGGCTCGGACTCGGACTCGCCAGACTCGCCGAGTTGGCGAGTTTGGCTCAAACTCGTCGAGTACCAAGCCTCAAACTCGGCTACTGGCTGGGTTAGTAAAATGACAAAAAATGTACATTTTAAAAAAAAAAATTTAAATGAATGGTATCGTCTTTGTTCACTACAACCTCCCCTTGACCCCACCTTAGGGGCGCTGCCCCCAAACCCCCGTCGAAAAATATGGGGGGAAAACTGCGTCGATAGAAGTAGGGATAATTTAAGCTCCAAGTCTGACACTGATTGAATCAACCAGGTAGATATAGAGGCTGAGACTGTAGCCATGGCAGAGGAGGAGCGAAGAGCACGAGCACAGACAGGAGATTCAGAGGCAGATAGTGACACGGATGTTCCTGATGTTGGTGAGCATTGCATGGTGTCACGGGGAGCGGCTATGGCTGTCGAATCATCCAGGACCTACCTTAGACGCCTTCGCAGGGGGCCGGGGCCGGGGCCGGAGGGTGCAGGCTCCTCTGAGCCATAGGCTTGTAGTTGTATTTACCTTTGGTATTTGTATGAAACATTTGATGATGATCATATGATGACATGGATTTTTTATTCCATGAGTTTTGTAATATTGTATGCATTTGACAATATTTATATATCTATGTTTGTTATTTCCTTCAGCTACAATTTGCATTTGTGCTTATGTGATTGATGTATACTCGTGTATGTAATCAAATGAGCCGAGTTTGATGATGTTATTGTGTCTTTAAGGTGTATTCAATAAAGAGTGCCTGAAACAAGTTTTAAATCTTTAAAAATCTCTAAATTTCTTGAGTTTTTCACTTTCCCGAGTCCAGCTGAGTCCCGAGTCCGAGTCCGAGTCCGAGTCGGCCTTGCCGAGTCCGAGCTGAGTCCGAGTCCCGTTTCTTTGATTATGGCCAATTGAGATTTAGTTTCATAGTCTTGCTTGTAATTGTATAATTGAAAGATTAATATATATTGTTGAGACATGGACCAGCTAGGACTCGAACCTAGGACCTTCCATACGCTGCTGGAGTGCTCTACCACTGAGCTACTATTCCCTCTTGGACCAGTCCATTGTTGGTCTGGGTGTGGCTTATTTCCAACACCAACACCCCCCCTTAAGCCACACCTCTTGTGTGCTTGGGGCTCCTAGCCTGGACCTGGCTTTGATACCATGTTGAGACATGGACCAGCTAGGACTCGAACCTAGGACTTTCCATACGCTGCTGGAGTGCTCTACCACTGAGCTACTGGCCCCTCTTGGACCAGTCCATCTTCG
Organism: Cryptomeria japonica; assembly: GCF_030272615.1. Classification (NCBI taxonomy): domain Eukaryota; kingdom Viridiplantae; phylum Streptophyta; class Pinopsida; order Cupressales; family Cupressaceae; genus Cryptomeria; species Cryptomeria japonica. Next base: position 951,737,483 of record NC_081407.1, on the reverse strand, counting down.
GTCCGGGTGTGGCTTATTTCCAGCACCAGCATATATGACTTCTTCAATCCAAATTACTTGTTAATGAGTGATTTAAGATGAATATATGAATATAATGATAATATTAACACAAATAAGTTTCTGACCTGTAAGTAAATTTGTACACAAGTGAGAGAATTTGGATCTTGCTTATATTATGAAAGAATAGAAATTCTGACACTGGTAAAGATCTGATCACTCTTCCTGAGTTGTATCTTATATCCCTGTGTTTTAAGTAGGAACGGGTCTGCATGATGAGGCTGCAACAATGGCATTGCAATTTCATGTTGGGACAAGATGCTTACTCTCTATTTTGACATTTTGATGATAATTGGCACAATAGGACTATTGACTTTGATAACTCTTATGTTTATTCGATGTAATTATGTAATTTAGAAATGATATCCTGACGTAAATGTTTACTTTTTGAATTATGCTTGCTAATCAATGAATGCATGCTTTCATTTTGAAGATATTATTGCATTCAATGTCTTTTTGAATTTGAAGGATGGTAGTTCCTACTTTGTCTCAAAAGGGATTACAACTTAGATGCCAATTAATGAATGCTGCTGGGAACATGGTCATAACTCCAAGTTGCTGAGAGTGGGGGCTAGTTTCCATTCACCATGAATGTTGAAATCCCCTGATTTCAGCGACTGTTCTCATTGTTGCTACAAATGCTCCAACTGTCTCCAAGTGCCCCTTCAATTAGTCATAGTGATGAATCTCCGTTCTTTTGAGTCATGGCATTAATAAGGTCAATGTAAGCAGTGACCAGTTAGTTATTAGGCTAGTTGATTATTCATTGCAATTTCAAATTCTGTTATAGCTTTTCCCTCTTTTATTCAAAAACTCTGTAATTCACCCTCCTTTGGGCCCGTATGAAAGCAAGTTTGAAGCTTTTGATCCAGTAAGGCATTTCCATAGATCCCTCCAGGAGGAAGAGCAGGGCCCGCTCGACCAATGGAAGGTGATATTTATTGTGATTGTTTAATTTGTAATGTGTCAATCGAATCTTTCATTTCTTTCAGCCATAGTAGAGTTTGTTATATTCAATTAAGAGATTTGTTTAAGTTTAATGATTCTGAAGTTTCATAGTTTCCAGGATTAGCGAATTTCATTTTTGTCTTACTATAGATGTCATTTTGATGCAGTAGAATTAATGATTTAGTTGGCTATACAAAAGTTTAAATCTAGCACTAAAGTTAATCTTCAGACATAGTTATATTTTTAAGGTGTATCTTACACGAGAATACAAGGACATTAGCATGTCAAAGAATCATCTTTGAGATTAAGTAGCTAATATCAATCAATTTAATTAGAATGCACAAATGAACCCAAGGACCAATCATTATATATATGTCTATGATGTTATCATTGGTGAACCAAAGATTGCCCACAAATGCCAAATAATCCAGGAATGCAATTCACAGGGATTAACCAATGTAAATCACTGAACAATACTACTAAAAAGGCCGACTTTTGATTTCAACACTAGGCAATTGAACCCATTGAAAAGAATATCTTTGAAAAACACACTTGACACAAGGAAAATAACAATATGATTTCTTTTGATCTTATATTAAAAAATTTACAAGATTTTATTAATCACTGCTAATAGAAGGATAAAAAAAATTGAAGTAAATCATAGCTTGATGATAACTACAAAACATTTCTGGCATATCAAATAAAATTCAATGATTAAACAACACTTTCTAGCCAACTAAGTGCATGCTAGCAATGTGAAGAAGCATGTAATCCCTATCCATATAATTAACTTATACCCATTGTAATTACAATATATTGTAGAAAAGGTGATGTTTTAAAATTAAACAATTCATTTAGTTTGTAAGCATTGGCCAGAATATACAGTAATATTTGTTATTGCCACCAAAAGAAAAGATAGCAAATATTTTAGCATTATACTTAATAATACATATCTCAAAATTGAAAATGAGATGTGAATAAAACTAAATCATACCTTAATTTCACTTCCTCGAAGTCGTTTCATTTTTAAGTTTTGGGACAGAATCTGCAGCAACAAGCAGAAAATTGAGTGCTAATTTCTCACAAGATATTGGTAAAAGAACCAAAATTCTGATTGAGAAAAATTAACCAAACATGTTCTTAAATCCATGCCTACCTTCAGATATAAAGCTATAGTATGCAGTTAATGAAAAAAATGAGATTAAAAATTGAAAAACAAAGAAAGAGAACGAAACCATATCAATGTCCATATATGACTAAAGTATGTCAGTGGGACTCAACAGTAGAACCAAATTACCAATAATAATATGCGCAAGCCAAAAAGGAACTCCAGCCCAAAACGAGAAAAATGACTATAAGCTACAATTAGAGGAGTGCATTAAGGTGGACAACTCTTGTTAATTCTAGTATTGCATTGTAGAAGGCTTCCTCTATGGCCTAGCTACCATAAAGAGCTTTTATTTTTCAAAAGAAAAAAATGGAATAAAAAGGGAAGGAAGAGCACCAACTCTAAACCTCAAACAATGATATTAACTATTAAGATATAGAACTCATTTTGCTATTTTCCAAATTGTGAAAACAAAGAAAGAGAAAAGTTGTGAGATAGAAGAGAGCAGTAAAGGAAAGAAGGCAAGAGAAACTCAAATCTACATCATTTGAGGTAGATTTACTATCATTGTTCATTTTGTGTTTTTTTTGAATTTTGACCACCAAACTAAACCAAGACAACAAATAAAAATTGAAAAAAAACAACTGGAAACACATGATTATATAATGTCCTTTTTTTGGTCCATTCCAACATACTTGGAAACACCCAACTTTCTTGGAGGGGGGAAACATTATTGAGAAGATATTCTAACAGTGGTAACGAGTTCATAGAGCCCAGATGAGTATAATAGTCCCATCTGCATGCAGATCCAACATTTTGGAATCACTCCACACTTCAAGAAGCTTGTCATCTTAGGAGAATGCCAACTTGCACATAGATCAATTCCCTATGCACTTAGGGTATTGATGGTAAGTCAGATTCATAGTTTTGGTTACTTTATTATTTTTTGTAACTTTGGTAGTTGTATGGAAAAGAATTTGGCTAAACTCAAGTGACATTATCGCACCCTAGACAAGCAAGTCTCCCATCCAGGAATAGAAATTGGAAAGGGATTAATACTAGGCCTGAATAAGGACAAAACCGAACTGTACTATGAGCAACCTTAGTCATTAATTCATAATATGGGCAGCCCTCTTCATGACTTGACTTTGCATTTAAAATTGAATTTTTGGAATGAATTTATTGCTTGCTTTCTAGGTCGGCCTCCTACCTTGACACTTGCATTTGCCATGCCTTGAATGATATATACGCAAAGTGGAGTGCTCATCTTCCAAGCAAATTTCATGCTTCATGGATTTATTCCAGATGAATTTCTGTCCTGCTCAAGGGTTTCACTTGCATTTTTATCCAAATTCCCTAGAAATTTCGGGGATTTAACAAGTCATGCATAAAAACTTTCCGGGATTTCAAGCAGTCATGCATAAAATTTTTTTAGGATTTCAAGCAGTCATGCATTCAAAACAACTTATGCATGGCAAGGATATGCATTAACTCTTTGGCAAAAATCAAAGTAATCTTGCAATTTCAAGTGAAAATTGAAGGTGATTAAGGAGTTTTTGGCGTAATTTTGAAATCTTGCAAGGATTTTCCAAGCGAAACTTGAGCTTGACTTATGCATTTTATAGTAGAGTGTTCACTTATGTATGAAATTTCATGAGGAAATGCCTCTTATCCTTGCATTTTCAAGTGAAAATTCACTTAGGTTTTACATTTTTGAACGAAATTGCAAAGTGGAACCAACATTTTCAATTGGAAATGCAAGGTGGGCTTACAATTTGAAGTGGAAATGCATATGATGCTTGCAATTCCGCAAGGCAATCTTACAATTTGTATCCGTACTTCACCCATCTCTTTCAAACTTTATCCATTCACACCCATATTTTTTCACTTTCACAATTCCAAGTTTTGAGTTGTAATTTCATGATTTTCATCATTGGAGTTCACTTGCCAAACTCAAGACTTGACAAAACTAACCCTTCATTCTAAGGCCAGAGACTAAAATTATCACCAGGCTAAGAAAAACAAAGTTAAACAACTAAGACTAACAAGTGAAAAAGAGGGGTCCCCATTTGCAATGGGGCGTGTGTGTTTACGACACAATAGTAAGGCTCTTCTTTTTTATTGCTATCACTTTCTCTTAGCTAAGAACAATTTGTAATGAAGTGTCTAGATTTCCCACAATTGAAAGATTTAAATGGCAGCCTCCCTTTTTTCTTTCTTCTTATCTTTTGAACAAAAAGAGCTTCCCCTTTATCCGTATCTTCCACAGAGTCTTTAGTTACAATAGATTCTTTCTCTTTTAATCTTCTTGCAGCTTTCAAGGCTGATTCTCCTTTAAGTGTATCCCCCTTTCCAATCCTCATTTCATAAGTTGTAAGAATTCCATGTAGCTCATCCATGGATGATTTGTCCAAGTCCTTCATTTCTTCTATCATAGAGACTTTATAATCAAATATATCAAAGACTGACCTTAATATTTATTGAACTATTCTTGATTCCTCTACTTCTTCACCAAAACCTTGTATGGTATGAACTTTTTCATCAACTCGAAGTAGATATGCTGCAATGTTCTCTACCTCCAACATCTTGAGACTTTCAAATTCCCTTCTATGAGTTTGTAGTTTGGCTTTCTTTACTTTGGGGTCTCCTTCATAGATGTTCCTTAATTTGTCCCGTATGTCCTTCACAGATTTGCAATGCATCACCTTTACAAGTTTTGATTCTGTTAATTCACAAAAAATTGCATTTTTCGCTCTTGCATCACTTTCATATGCCTTCTTTCTTTTGCATCTACTAGAGGAGTTGCTGGAGCCTTAGATTAATTCACCAAAGATTGCCAAAGTTCAGAACCTAGGGCAAGTACTTATATAGATTTCCATTCTTGGGCTCCAAAAGGCATAGTTTTTTCCATCGAATGATGGAGCTTTGTTTGAGGAGAATCCTTCTTGTACACCCATGTGTTACCCTTTAGATCTTCCTTCTAGTTGGTTAGACTAATTCGAAGGGGTTGGCTATAATACCAATTGTTGAGCACACGATTATACTAAGAGGGGGGAGTGAGTCAGTATAATAATCACTTTTATCAATTTAAACTTTATCAACTGCAATTACAACAATCATACACATGCCAAGAACACAATAACACAATACATACGTGGAAACCCTTAAGGGAGAAAACCACAGCTAGTTACTTGCTTTATATGATTATTCCTTTACAAATTTAAAGGTACCAACCCCTCATTCAATTTGTGAGAACTTTCCCACTAGAGGCACCAACTCCTCATTCAAAAATGTAGTCACAAGAGTTATAATCCTCTTCTCAATCTGCAATAAATTCTTTTTCAATTCTGCTACAATTTGTCCTTAAATCTGCCACAAAAACTGATTTCAATCCTTGGCAAAATTCTGATTACAAAGTTGTCATAGACCTTCTCACAATTTCTTTCTATAATCTGCCAATAATTTTCACAACTTACTCTTCATAAGTCAGCTGCATATCAGATGCTAAGGAACAATGTAAAGTATGATTTATGTGAATGGATGAGGAGTGAATTGATGTTAAACCTTGGTAAGATCAAAGGAATCAAGAAAGGCACTTTTAGATATGGAAATTTGATTGTTTGTTTAATGCTTTACTTCCTGAATGAGCTACCCGGTCTAGGGAAGAAGTATTGGGCTCATGACATACAGGTAGGTATGCAGATCAAGGAAGCAATCACCGGTCTTGGTACCGGCAGAGATGAGAAACTTTGGGGGTATTTCAAGACATTTCAAGAAAACATGAGGCAAAGGGAGAGAATATCAAAGAACATTGTGGAGAAGTATTCCACTGATATCTGTTTTATGGTAAAAACTAATGAAACTCTTATGGAAACAGTTGAACCTAGGAAAATCTGGATTACTGAGCTTGGATATGAGGTGGATGATAGCATTTTTGAACTCTATGCAAAGATGCTGTTAGATGCCCCATTAGATGATAAAACAGAGCATTTTGGTACAGCAGGAGAGAAGGCTCTTGAAGTGAAAACCAATTTTAACAGGAAGAGAAGAGAGAAGAAAATAGAAAAGATGTCTGCATATGTACAAGATGTAATTTATAAGCTAGACACTCAACTAGGTTCAGGATCCAAACAGGCAGCTAAACCGGCAGAGGTTGGTACTCCAGAAGTGAAGAAGCCACAAGTTTACATTTCCCCTATCACTTCTAATTCTGATTCTGAGGATAATGAACCTCTGGCTTTCAGAAGGGTACAAAGGAAGAATGTGGTACAACCACCAGTAGAGCAGAGGAAGGCAGAGCCTAGGAGGAGACTTGTTAGAAAGGCAACTAAGCCTACTGCACCTCCACCACCAGCAAGGAAGCCTATGCAAAAGAGGAAACCAATCACACCGGCAACCACAAGCAAAAAGAAGAAGGATGATGATACTAAAACCGGTAAGACCACAATGACCTATGCTGAGCTTATTGATGAAATTAAAAAAGATAAAATATTGAAAAATGTATCAAAGTATTATGAAGATTTAGAAGAGAATGAGCAAAATGAATTAGAAGAGGCTATTTTGTTGTATATAGACATTTATAAGAAAGCCTTAGTTGAAATTTTGAAGGAGATACCTTTATCCTTGTTTAATAAACTTGAGGCTAATAGACTTGACGCTGTCAAGAGAGATAGGGAGATTAAGGAAGTAGCACTTTTGGAAATGTGTGGTGCTGTAAATAATGAAGAAATGAAAAGATGTATAGATACTGCAAATAGGACAATTTTCAGTAGTAAATCCCGACAGATAAGCCTTATGATGGGGAGAGTAAATGAGGTGATAAATGAGACTAGTAAGGGATGGACCAAATTCTTTCAGAAAAAACCCAGATTTTCTCACATCTCAAGAAGAATTGCAAGGGCAACAACTTCCACCATTCCTGACAAATCAAAAGGGAAAGGTATTTTGGGCAGTTCAACTCCAATTTTGACACAACCGGCAGTTAAGGAGAATGTACAGTCTGTACCGGCACAGACCATTTTTGAGAAGGCAATGTATAGGACACTGTAAATACTGTGGATAAAACTCTGCCAGCAGTAACTGACACTGCACCAAGTGGTGAAGCCACCGGTGCAAAAGAGGTTGAGATGGACAAGGTAAAAGCAACTGAGTCCATACCGGCAGTTAAAACTGATTCCCCAACAAAAGTTTTGGCAATTGACACTTCTCAGGTTGAGAAGAAATCAGTCTCTGAGTTGAGTCCAACTGAATTGACGATGATGGCTACTCAGAAATTACTGAAGTAAGGTACTATAGAGAAAGGAATAATTGATCAATCGGTCACAGTGTTGCACAAATTAATACCTGACTATCAAATTGAAGATGGAGCAAGCCCTTCCGGCAAGCTCAAGACTCTAACAGAGCATATCTCCACCAATTTTCAATATCTGAGGCAGATTGCAGACCGACAGGCTTTGGATAAATTCACAGCAGCTAAAAGAATAACTTTTGATCAGATTATAGAAACAGAGAAGAAGAAAATTGAGGACAAACTTATTCCTATTGAGGGTTGTTTAAAACAATGTACAAATATCTACAGAGTGTGTTGTAACATAGAAATTCTTACGGCTAATGTAGATGGCAGATTGAAGGAGCTATACGATAAGATAGCTAAAATTGCTAATTCTTTTGATGGATTGACTGCACTGACCACATTTGTTGATGGACAAATTTTGTCCTTATTAAACCAAATTTTTGCTTTTGAGAAGGAGAGAGATAAAATCATGCGAAGAGCAAGAAATCTAAGAGGACTAGTAAGTCCTAGACTAGATTCATTGGGTGTTCATAAGAGAGACTGCATGGACATGTTAGCTAAACCCACACCGGCAGATATCCAAGAGAAGGAAACACTTGCCCACTTACTAAGTGGACTAGCATCTATTTCTAATACTTTCAAATCCGGCTGGGATACATATCTTCAGTTATTACAAAAAGCATACCCAGAAATCTTGAAGATGATTAAGCTCATTAACAGTATTCTTTTGTTCTGGAAAACTTTCAATTCTTTCACCAGTCTTTGGCATTAATGTCAAAGGGGGAGTATGCATATATGTGAAAAACATCAGAGGATACCAGATAAAAACACATGGGAAGGAGATTGGATGGAATGTATTGCTTAGGGGGAGCATACCGGCAGGGAATCTATTTTTCACATGAGTGTTGCCATCAATGCCAAAGGGGGAGATTGTTGACAATTGACACTCATTGGAATCATTTTGTTGTCATTGATGGCAACAAGATCAGATGGAAGTCATATACCGACACTAGGAGGCATATACCGGCAGATACCGGCTTTGGAGCATTCAGGGCTACACCGGCACCGAAACCGACATCAATACTTCATTGGAAGCCGACATCAAGGAGGATTTACTTAATAAATCATTTTGTAATTATTGTCAAGGCCGACATTGAATATCTTTTGTAAATGTATTGTAAGCCGACATAAGGCATATTATTTGTAATAGGTATATAGGTGAGTCTGCTAGGTTATTTTGAAGGATATGAAATGTATGGATATAGGAGAATATTGCAGAACCGTATAATGCGAAATATATGTATGAAGATCATTTTGTATGCGTATGTTATAGCATGCAATGATCTGTAGATAACTTGGAAAGCATTCTTGGAGAAGTGATATGTTGTCAAGTAATTACACATGTGTTAATTTGTGTGTTAAAGGTCGACAGTTAACTTGACGGTTGCCAATAGTTGGAACCGGGTAACCGTGCCGACACCTATATAGTCGTCCTTGTTTCCAATTTGTGAGAAGGATAGTATAGGCTTGATGATATCTAATGTACTGGCACATGTTATCAATGAGAATGTAGTATTGAGTTCATCTATTGGTTTGCATCTATGTATATTATCATATTCTGGTTATCTGCAATGCACTAAACACACAATCACACCCGTAGGGAAAACATATGGCATTGTTGCCTAAATTAATCTAGAGCACGGGAATATACTACATGGCACGTGGATAATGGGACAACCATTGCCCGAAGGGACAAGCAATAATCCTGATGAAGAGCATGAAGAACTGTTCGAGGGAGAACTAGCACTTACGAAAGATTTCTCCTGCATCCTCCAAGCGGCGATCGAAACACACGTACGAAGAGAAGCCACCACCGAGGATGTTCCAGAGGATGTTGTGTGGAGTGCACTTGGTATAAGTCCGGCAGTAAATCGTTTGATGAGCAACTTGCCCAACCTTCTAGCACAGGCATTTTTGGCTCTTCAAAACCGCAAGGAAGACACCTATCGGGAGAACCGACTATAGCAAATCCTACGGGAGTTTTACGAGCACCAAGAAGAGGAGCACGATGAAACCGAGCGAGGGGTAAATAATCCCTGAACTGTGTACGGGCGAAGGAGAATAAACAAGAACAGCCCCATTGTAATGAGTATGTCCGTGACATACATTATATACGAGGGATGAATTAATAAAAGTGTTCTTTTTAATACGATGTCTTGTTCTATTTCATAAGGAAAATTTAGAATTAATGCCCAATCTGCTAAATAAGGACAAAAACAAAAAGGAATACGTAGCGGACTCTGAAGCCGCCCAATGAGCATTAATTCTCGAACAACAAGCAGAACAAAGAAGAAGATTCAAGACGATTGCCGAGGAAGGAAGCGGCAGAAATGGCAGCAATGGCTCTGGTGAGGACCAAGATGCGGTGCTAATCGAAACCACCAGGAAATGGTTGGGGGATTTGTCCCTCACGTTGGAGGAGATCGGTGATGGGAGTGCAGTCACTCCGTACACACCATTTAGGGGAAATGACGGGAGTGCAGTCAATCCGTACACACCATTTAGGGGAAACGAGACGAGAAGGGAGAAGGGGACCGAAACCAAGAACAAAGAGGTCGGGGATACCGGTGCGATCGAAGGTGTCAGAGGGACACAGGGGCACGGTACGATAAGCAATCTGTTTGGCTCAGCGGCATCCAATCCTAAAAGTCAAAGTCACGTAATACGAACCAACACGCACCAGTTTCTAGAGGACCAACCTCTGGAGGGTCGGGTTCGGGAGGCACAGGCATAGCGCAACCAAGAAGTGTGATGGCAAACAAACAAAAATTGCCAAAGTTCGCGGGGGACGGAAAGGAAGACCCCGTATGGCATTGCCGTACATGTGAGACCATTTGGTCCGCCAATGGGGTGGTGGACCAGGCTGAGTGGGTGCTGCAATTTCCGGCCACACTAAGGGGAGTAGCCATTGATTGGTACTCCGACATAGATAAACAAAAGGTGACTACATGAGCTAACTTACAAAAAGAATTTCAAGCAAAGTTTCGGCTACTACAAGACAATAATGAAATTGTGGCCGAAATCTATAGTACAAAACAATGCAAAAAGGAGACACTCTGTGCGTATGGCCGGAGGCTGAAAGAGTTGTTGGGGAAGATGGATAGCCAGCCAGCAAACGGGATGAAGAAAAGATGGTTTGTGGAAGGATTGAGGCCTTCTCTTTGGAAAAAAAAGAAGATTGTACCGCCCACATCATACAACGATGCGTACAATAGGGTGATGGACCTAGAGAGTGAACATAAAACATCTAAAAAGAAGGACAAATCCTCATCCGACGAAGACGACTCCTCGGAAGAAAGCAGCAGCGGCGGGGAATCCAGCAAGAAGGTGTAGGCGCTCCAGAAAGACATGGAGCGAATGATGAAAGAGTTTAAGACAATGAAGGGGAGCACGAACAGAACCGAGGAAGGCGATTTATGGTGTACTGAATGCAGAACTGACGGGCACACGAGAGGTTCTTGCCCGAAGAAGGCCTGCTGTGACATTTGCCAAATAATGGGACATTCGACGAAGGAATGCCCTTATAATATGAAGACGAGGAATCAACAGATCCTCTTTACACAAGAGCAGCCGTCAGTGTCCGCAGTAGCGGGCACGTCCCAGCCCACCAATAACAATGCATCATCTGGCGAGTATCGGAACAACCGGCGGGGAGGAAAAAGCAATAACAATAATAACAACAACAACAACAGGAGCCGGATCCAGTACGACACAAAAGGGCGACCAATGATCCAGTGTAGGGCCTGCAACCAGTGGGGGCACTTCGCCACAGACTACACAACGGAAGAGACCCCGCAAAAGTTGTGTAAGTGGTGTGGACCAAGAGATCATGACGACGGAAATTGCCCAAAATCCAGGGTCAACCTACTAAGCATCGTGGGAATAGGGAGGAAGGAGCCGGTGTTGGCTCTCACAAGGTCGAAGACGAAGAAAGCCACCTACCCTGACCCACGTATGGAGAAACAACGAACACTGGAGGCAAAAGGCCAAGTGGAGAAAGAGATGATGGCACAACAGAGGGACACCTACGAGGTAGCAAGTACCTCCCGCTCGGAGGCAGAGGAAAATATTTTGAAGCAAATGTTGCAGATAGAAGTACCCGTAAAAGTGAAGGACCTTCTGGAAACAATGCCTCAACTACGTACGACACTCTTGCGTTCAGTACAAATAACCGCGCAAAATTGGATAACCCAAGGTACGGATGCCTTTGGCGGGTCGGCAACAGACCCCTTGATCCTGACATTGAACAACGGTCGACATCCAGCAGTCGTGGAAATGGGCATAGTCGGGACCATCCTAACGGACACCATTGTAGATGGCGGGTTTGGGGTAAATGTCCTTGAAGAAACCTGGAAGGAGCTTGGCAAACCGACACTATGGCCACCAACTTTTAACTTGCTTGGCGCGGACCAACATGGGATGAAACACCTGGGAACGCTTATGGCACAACAAGTGACGATCGGAACACAACCATTTGTCTTGGATTTTGTGGTGATCCCACTTAAGAAGAAGGGCTACGACGCCATCTTAGGGAGAGGGTGTTTGGTCAAAGCAAAGGTGAATCACAATTGGAAGAAGAACACCCTCTCCATGGAGAAAGATGGATAGAAGTATGTCATTGACCTCATGAACCAGGTCGTCACCGAGGAGCTCACATCGGACTCTGATTCAGAAGACTCAAACAGATGGGAGTGGGATTCCTACGAAGGCAGAGACAACATGGAACCAAATAACAAAGGAGTGTTTGAACTGGACGGTTGCTCAGAGGATGACATATGCCCATTGAATGGACTCTTCCATTGGCAGATGGAGGATTATGAGTTGTTCCAATGTAACATGCTCCAGATACAGGAGCTAGAGGAGAATAGGTTTCCGTCAGCGTACGGAGAGTACACGGAAGGGGACGCGCCCGTAAATGAAGCACCGGCACACGAGTTTGACATGGCAAAACCCATTCGGTACGAGGAGCCTTCCGTAAAAGCCATGAACCTCGATGAAGAAGCTGCACCTAAGAATATTCTGGTAGGTGATGATTGGAACCCTGTATTAAAAGCTGTCGCATTTAAATTTTCATGGAATATAAGGATGTGTTTGCATGGAGCTATAAAGACTTGAAGGGCGTACCACCAGAACTATGTGTACACCGGATTCCTTTGGTACCGAGAGTCGTACCTGTACGGAAAAGGTCGTACAGGATGAACAAGAATTATGCGGCAAGGGTAAATGACGAGATTGAGTGTATGCTCGAAGCAGGGATCATTTTTAAGGTGCAAACCAGCGAATGGGTATCCCCGATAGTGATATCCCTAAAGAAAGAGGCCAATCAGATCAGAATCTGTGTCGACTTCAGGTGCCTCAATGCAGTCACTATCAAGGACCCGTTCCCTATACCATTCTGGAGGAAGTGGTCGGGCACGAAATATACTCGTTTATGGACGGGTTTTCTGGTTATAACCAGATATCCATCGCAGAGGAGGATAAGTTGAAGACAATCTTCATGGTGGAAGATGGCGTCTATGCATATAACAGAATGTCCTTCGGCCTATGCAATGCACCAACAACCTTTCAAAGAATAATCCTCCACATCTTTGAGAAAATGTCGGTGGGCAACTTCAAGGCTTTCTTAGACAACTGGTCAATTTACAACACACAGGATGCACATTTAGCGACTCTCGAGGAATGCATGGAAAGTTGTAGGAGGGTGCAAATGGCACTAAATCCCCAAAAGTGCAGATTCATGGTCCCCCAAGGGAAGTTACTGGGACACATCGTATGCAAGGCTAGACTGAAAACCGAGCCGGACAAGGTTCGAGTGATCGTGGAAATGGAGGCACCAGCAGACGTCACTAGAGTGAAGTCCTTTCTCGGACACATAGGGTACTATAGGAGATTCATCAAGAACTTTGCTCGAGTGTCGTACCCACTAGACAAACTAACACGGAGAGGAGAACCGTACGCGTGGGGAACGGCGTAGGAAGAAGCATTTCAAGAACTGCAGACATGGCCGATGGGTGCGCCAATTGTTACGTACCCGAACTGGGACAAGGAGTTCCATATCCACATGGACGCGTCCAACTTTGCAATCGGAGCCACACTGGCACAAGTTGGGGACCACGGACTGGACCACCGGTTTACTTTGCGAGTCGGTTGCTGTCAAAGGCCGAAAAGAACTACAGCACCACGGAAAGAGAAGCCCTGGGGATGGTGTATTCGGTCCAGAAATTCCGGCACTATCTTTTGGCAACGCCATTTACATTTTATGTGGACCACCACGCGTTAATGTACTTGGTCAACAAGCCGATCATCCAAGGACCGATCAGTTGGTGGTTACTCCTGCAAGAGAATACATTCAATATCATTGTCCAACTCGGGAAAAGTCATGTGATCGTTGATCAATTGTCAAGGATTAGGTCTGGTGAGCCAGCCGAGGGAGTCAACGAAGACTTTCCGGATGCTCATCTATTTTGAATTGCTGTCTTGCCTGCTTGGTACACCAACGTGGGGGAGTACCTTTCAACGTCACAGTTTCCAAAGGAGATGCCGCTAGGAGAAAGAAGGAAGTTGGTGCTCCACAACAGGACGTTTCAATTAATCAATGGCCTCTTGTACAAAATGGGACTTGACCAAGTCCTACGGCGTTGTGTTGTAGAAGAAGAGGTTTAGGGCGTCTTGAGAGAAGCACACGAAGGGTCGGTAGGTGGACATATGGGGCCGGATACAACTGCCAGGAAAGTGTTGTTGGCAGGACTTTGGTGGTCGACACTCTATACGATGCCCAGGAATGGATGATTAGTTGTGATACGTGCCAACGGGCCGGAAGGCCACTTAAGAGGGATTTCATGCCGCTCAACCCATCGCACGCACAGGAGCTATTCGAACAATGGGGGCTGGATTTCATCGGACCCCTGAAGCCAAGTAGAGCGCACCGATGCAGGTACATCGTGGCGGCGACAGAGTACTTAACAAAGTGGGTCGAGGCATGAGCTCTCCCAGACAACTCAGCAATCAGCACGACAAAGTTTATCTATGAACAGATCATCACCCGATATGGAATTCCTATACAACTAACAAGCGATCGGGGGGGCCACTTCGTAAACCACATCATCGGGGTGCTAACCACAGAGTTTAAAATTTTCCACACCCTGTCAAGCCCCTATTACCCTCGAGCGAGCAGGCAAGTCGAGGCAACCAATAAAATAATAGTCTGTCATTTATAAGTCGTGTGGGGTCGAAAAAGATGATTGGGAGGAACGACTACCATCGGTACTCTGGGCCTACCGGACAACATATAAAGTGACCATCGGCCAAACCCCTTTTCAGTTGATGTATGGACAAGAAGCCGCGGTGCCGGTGGAGTTCATGGTGCCGAGTCTTGGGATTGCCATCGAGAATCGGCTGGGTGACATGGAAAGCCTAAGGGAGAGGTTGTACGCCTTGAACAAATTGAACGAACGGCAAATGATGGCACAATGGGCCACAGAGGCAGCCCAGCAAAGACGGAAGGTTTGGCACGACAAGCATCTTAGGCGAATGAGATTTACTCTGAGGTAATTACTGTTGAAATTCAATGGGTGGAACGAAATCAATACTGGTAAATTTAAAGTATGATGGCTAGGTCCCTTCAAGGTGTGCGAGGTCAGTGCAAACGGAGCAATTAAATTGTGGACGCTCGACGGGAAGGAGGTGTCGGACGTCGTAAACAGGTCAAAACTAGAATTGTATCACGAGAGGCATTCGAAGGACCCCACCGGATGAGTAAGTTAAAACAAAAAAAAAAAGAACATACAAACGTAGGCCATACAGCCATACTAAAAACAAAGTTAAAAAAAAAACGAAAATCCGTACGACCATACGGAAAAGAACGTACAGCCGTACGGAAAAGCCATTATATTGGAAAAAAAGGTTGTGCTCACATGATAAGTCTGTACTATTAATCTGTATGGTATGTTGGGGGAAAATCCGTACAAAATCAATCTGGCACACATAGACAGGAGCATTCCGTACATACAATGGAGAAAAGAAATCTGCACACTATGGAATATGAATTCCGTACAATATTAAATCAAATTTAGCATATCATGAAATGAAATCCGTACATGCAGAAGGTGAAATCCGTACGGCCAAGGAAGGCATTGAGATTGGAGTGTGCCAGACAAGTTGAGATAGGGTACGAATTCTGAAAAGGATATAAGTGTGCAAGCAACGTACAAATTCATCGATGGAGTTAGGAAGCAGGAGACTGAAGAAGTTAGATTGGAGGAAGCAATTACAACAATCTGAGAACTCATTGGGACAACCGTCTGGAAGGAGCAAAATGGCAGATTTGAGCAATGCCGACAAAGCAAAAAAGGTGGCGCAACCAGATGAAGGAAAGAAAGCAATGCCAACAAAAATTATAGCATAAACAATTACATTCGAAGGTTTGAGCGGAAGTGTGTGTTGGACATGGTGGGTGGAAGCACAAACCCTAGATGACATTGCGCTGAAGACATCATTGTGCAGGGCACGCGTGCATTGGGCTATACAGATGCCTGTTTTCGCCATATGCGACTTCGAGCCATACCTCTACATGTTAATTAAAAACCTATAATACAGAGGTGCGAGTATCGGCATTCAAATACCAAGACACAGATATTGTCGTTTCCTTTGGACCAGACGCTTTCGCTCAGGTGTTTGGTATTCCAGACGAGGGCAAGGAGGTGGACAGGAGTGCCACGAAAATGTCAGCCGAGACGAAGATGCAGCTCCTACAGCGGATATGCCACAGTGATTTGTCAACAACTGGATGGGGGAAGATAACTGCACCGAAGGGTAGGGGTTTGAAGAAATCTTTCATCGTACCAGGAGGGTGGCAGTGTTTGCTTGATGTAATGAAGAGCCGCCTCATGGGAGCCAGCAGGGCATCCGACACGGCGATACCTATGATCACCTTGATGGATGGATTGCAAAACGGCACGATGTATAACTGGGCGATGGTGCTTTCAGATAGAATCAATGAATTTTTGCCTCTAAAGCACAAGGCGTTCTACATGCCCTTCCACGCCATCAGTCTCTTCTTAGATGCGGTACGCACACAGGTGGCTCCGGAACGTTGGGTATGGAAGCCGAGCAGTAGCATTGACCCCTTGCAGCCCCCCATTTTTTATTGGACCCACCTCGACACCTCCACAGGTGGTGGAGATGCACAGTCTAGTAAGACGCGAAGGAGACCAGTCCAGGTGACTGTTTCTGAGAGTGAGGCAGAGACCGCAGAAGAGGTTGATAGTAGCAGTGGGGAGTCTGATGATGGTTCATCGAGGAACAGTGGTGGAGACGATGCGTTTCACCTTACAGCTCGGAGAGAGGTGCAGGAGAGCCCTCGTATGGGGGAGAGTATTGACGGCACGATGACTTTTGGACATATACCTAGAGGAACATGGGGCCTCTATCTGGTAGAGTCAAGCCCCTAGAGGGAGTCAAGACAGGCCACATCCTCTTTACACCGACGTTTTCGAGTTTGGATGGCCAGGTGACGCCACTCTCGCGTACGGGGCTGATAGTTGGTGTCGTCCCAGTAATCCCTGTACCAAGTTTTGGACAGTTGCATCCTCCACTAACACAGGTTCCCACACAAATGCCAACACAGAGGGTTGTAGGGAGTACGCCCTCCTCCGTGGAACCGGCAGTACACACCTTGGAGGAAGGTGCGGACATGGCAGAGGATGATGCCTCTATGGATACATGGTTGGGTCGCTATGCAGCTCCCCCCCTGACGCCAGTGGGACCACCGCTCGTATCCCCACGACCACCTCCAAAGGTTGTTGTGGACTTGGAGAGGGATAGTTCTTCTCCCCAGCAGGAGAACACCATGAGACAGAGGGGTTGGGAGAGGAGGCCCCTCAGCTAGATCTATAGATTGGGGACCCTGCGGAGAGCCAACCCAGTGGGATGGGCTAGTTTTTAGCCGAGGTTGAGGCATGTGCTCGGCGGTGGGCGACTTCAGCGCAAGAGCAGACTCTCGACCCGCTAACCTTAGAGGGTCTCCTCGCATTTGCCACAGGGGGCTACACCGAGGCGTTTGGGCGATGTTTTGAGGACAGGGGTTGGCCTGAGGTTGAGCTTCCTGTGATGTTGGAGGAGTGCCAACGCTCGAGGGTGGCTAGAGAGAGTGGGATGTAGTCCCTACTTAGGAGAGTGGAGCAGTCTATTCGAGATGGTTATTATCAACTCGGGCAGACTTAGCACAGTGCAGAGATGGCGCGGGTGGCCACCCTGGCAGCTCGAGCGGAGCTGGCCACCCGTGTTCCACCTCTTAAGTTGGAGCTTGCCCAACAGCGAGCTAGGGCCAGTAGCCTGGAGGAGGAGTTGGCAAGCCACGGGTGAGTGAGCATTATTGGAGACCCGACTCACTTCTGCCCTGGACGAGCTTGACGGGAAACACAAGGAGCTTATGGAGGCTGTCCATATGGTGAAGCGGTCGAGGGAGCGGCAATTGGTCGTCAAGAGGGATCTTCGCCACCATACACATCAGGTGTACCAGCTGCGGGAGCAGATGGCAGCCACACCAAAGCGCCCTTCTTCATCAGGGACGCCCTCTGTACCCCCTTCGTCTTGAGTTTCTTTTGTTGTATATGTTACATCATTCCCATTTTGGTTGTATGTCGTCCTGAGATGACCCTTCTTTTTGGGGGAGATGATGTTGTCGGGTAATTACGTATATGTTAATTTGTGTGTTAAAGGTCGGCAGTTAACTTGACGATTGTCGACAGTTGGCACCGAGTAACCGTGCCGACACCTATATAGTTGTCCTTGTTTCCAGTTTGTGAGAAGGATAGTACAGGCTTGATGTTATCTGATGTACTGGCACATGTTATCAATGAGAATGCAGTATTGAGTTCATCTATTGGTCTACATCTGTGTATATTGTCATATTCTAGTTATCTGCAATGCACTAAACACACACACACACTCGTAGGGAAAACATGATACCGGTAGTAGTTCAGGCTTTATGAACCGGTATAGAGCAGAGCCAGAACCGGAACTCTATTTGGCATAGCAGATGCATTCTTGAGTTCATTTTCAGTAATTTACTTTAGCAGAAAGCTTGTAGTCAGTGAGGCTCTTTAGTGATGAGCAGTATGCTCTAGGCAGTGTGCCTTCCTGCATGTGCAGGCCCCTATTATATGTAATATCTTTTCATATCACCAGTGAACTGATATTGTGGGTCACAAATCCCACCATGGTTTTTCCTCTTTGAGGTTTTCCACATATAAATTATGTGTGTTATGGTGCTCATTTATGTGGATGGTTTATTTGCTTCTTGTTATATGTTTATTTGTTTACCAGTTTATATGTGCATGGTATAAAAGGATAAAAACTGTTCATACCGGCAGAACACTGATTCACCCCCCCTCTCAGTGTTTTTGGATCCCAATGCTTTGAGCTTCAATGTGATGCATCAGGAGAAGGTGTGCGAGTTGTTTTGATGCAAGACAAGCACCCGATTGTGTTTGAGAGCAGAAAATTGAGAGGAGCTGAGAGATCATATTCTATCTATGATAAGGAGATGCTTGCAATTATGCACGCTTTGGCCAAGTTCAGGCAGTACTTGGTGGGAAGCAAGTTTGTGGTGAAGACAGATCACAATAGCCTCAAGCATTTCATGCATCAAAAGGATCTGAATGAGAGGCAACAGAAATGGGTGAGTAAACTACAAGCTTGCGACTTTGACATTGAGTATGTCAAAGGCAAAAACAATGTTGTGGCAGATGCTCTTTCACGGAGAGCCCATTTGAGCTCATTGTGCAAGCTTACTGCAGATTGGAAGGACTTGTTGCTTGCTGATTATGCCAAAAATCAGTTTCCAACCAGCATTATTGAGAGTACTTTTCATGATGAAACGTACAATTTGGTGGACGGGTTGATTATGTATAAGGGTAGAATCCTTCTTTTGTCCGAATCCAAGTTGAAGGAGAAGGTCTTGCAAACCTTTCATGACATTCCCTTTGTTGGTCATCAGGGTTTCTTCAAGACCTATAGGCAGATCCGAGAGAGATTCTCTTCGAAAGGGTTGAAAAATGATGTTTTGAGGTACATCAAGGAGTGCCATACTTGTCAAAAAAACAAGGATGAACATACTGCACCTGCTGGATTATCGCAACCACTCCCTATTCCCAATCAGAAGTGGGAAAGTATTTCTATGGACTTCATCACCGGGTTACCTAGAGTGAATGGCAACGACTGTATCTATGTGGTGGTGGACAGATTAACAAAGTTTGTTCATTTTTATGCCATTACCAATTCATTCATAGCTGCTTAGGTTGCGGATGTGTTCTTTCACAAGGTGTTTAGATTGCATGGGCTGGCTAAAAATATTGTAAGTGATAGGGACAGCAAGTTCCTAAGCATTTTTTGGCAGGAAATCTTCACATTGTGTGGCACCGTGCTTACTCCGAGCACGAGTTATCATCTACAAACGGATGGGCAGACGAAGATAGTGAACAAGTGGTTGGAAGGTTATCTCAAAAACTGTCTCGGAGCAGCAGAAAGCATGGGTGAGATGGCTACATTTGGGAGAATATTGTTACAACTCCACTTATCACATGTCCATCAAGATGTCCCCTTTCATGGCATTGTATGGTTACGAGGCTCCTAGCTTTGCTGACTTGGTATTTGGTGATAGCAGAGCCCCTCGGGCTAAGGACTTGATTTAGCAGTGTCAAGATATTCTGAAAGCATTGAAGGACAATCTCCGAATTGTGCAAAACCAGCACAAGTTTTACGCTAATCAGCAACGTGTAGAGCGCTCATTCGAGGTTGGGGACATGGTCTACCTTAGACTTCAACCTTTCAGACAGTCTACTCTTAAGAAGAGTGGAGTGGAGAAACTCAAGCCGCAATTCTATGCTCTGTTCAAGGTCATCAGGAGAGTTGGAGCTACCAACGAGTAGCAGGGTGCATAATGTCTTGCACATGTCACGCCACAAAAAGGCACTTGGACATAATGTTGTGGTCTCTTCTGATTTACCTCCTTTGGATGAAGAAGGAGAGTTGGTGCTTATTACAGTGGAAAATCTTGATTTCAAAGAACATTTCTTGAGGAGGAGGACCATCAGAGAATACTTGGTGAAGTGGAAGCACTTACCTATTGAAGATGCTACTTGGGAGAATGAAGGAATTCTACAGCATCCAGCCTTACGATTGCTTGTGGACAAGCAATCTTGGGGAGGGCAGACTGTAAAGTCCCCTTCTTAGTAAGGAGAAACCAGTGGTCCATTAGCCTATTCCGGAGACCCGTAGGCTGACTGGAATCAGGAATTAGGGTTTCCTATTTTTGTGGAATACTGTGTGAGCCAATTGATGCTTGTCTAGTAGGGATTCTTCGATTCCGATGATGGATTCCTTCTGGATTTTTTGAGGGCTTCGCAAAGGTATAACATGCATCTTGTTCTGAAGAGATTTTTGACCTTACTATTTTTCGTAAGTTCGTGGCAGCTAATTGGATTTTGAGGTTTTTCTGGGTTTTCCGAGCTCATTCATGAGGTTCAACGAGCATGATTTTCGGAGTTGTTTCCATGACCTACTACTTTTAGTAAGTGTCGGTTCAGGCAATACTATTTTTGGCAGTCTTGGGCGGAGCTCCAATCCAATTCAGATTAGTGATTTCCTGCACTCCAGTTCACAGTTTGATTTGGCAGTGATCAGTAGTTGATTTATAATTGATTAATTAAATATTATTACTTTATCCTAAAGTTTGATATTTAATTATTTTATTGATCGATTTTGGAGGAACAACTTAGGAAGGAAAAATTATATCATTTATCCTAAGTCACATTTTATTTCCCTAAGTAGTTGGCGTCAAAAATGAATGTATTCCATGCTTTGTAATGTTAATGTGTTATAACATGGCGATTTTTGGAAAAAGTGTGACTAGGGAGACTGAGAAAGTGGACACCATACTTGGAGGGGGTTATGAAATGAAATGCATATGAATTTAGGGAAATTTGGTCGCCATTTTCATTTTCATTTGAGACTCAAAAATCTATAAATACAACATTGGGCGTCTCATTTTGGTTATCTTGGAGAAATTATAACGTTATGCTATCGGAAAGTCAATTGAGTTTGACCTTCGAAGTTGTGGCTTCCTAGCTTGCACAGTTTCATACTTGAAATACAATACCTAGCTGATCAGTGTGTTTGATGGAGAAGTTTTGAGAGTGTGCTTTCAGTTTTCAGTATATTTAGTGTTTTCTTTGTTGCTGGTTTGGTGTTGGCTAAAGTGTGGTTTTGTTTGTACCTCCCTGCCTATGCGTCAAATCTTTCTGGGTAGCGGCTCATCGCAAGCGTATTGGTTGGGCGATTACTCTTCTGTTTTGGCATGGTTTTTGGTGTGAGTTTGAATTTTTGGAAGCAAATCGAACTTCCAGTGCTGTTCGTACCTTGTTGAAGGTGCCTCGGGTTGCGTGTTGTTCGTTGAGGGTGTCTTTGGGGCCGGTTTGTGATCCTATCTTGGTCACCTTGGTCATATCTTCCATTTGCGTGTGTTCATGTGCAATTTGGAGCTGTTTCGAGAAAGTTGTGAGTCGTTCAGTGTTGCTGGTCCATTTCTGGAGTTGCTGGTATTTTACATCAGATTTGGTTATTTGTGTTTTAGCTTGTATTTCTCTGAGTTTCAGTGTTATGATTCCTAGTACTTCATTGTATTCATCATTGTAATTGTTGGTTAGTAGTACTAACCTCTATTGTATCTGAAGTACTTCATTGTAATTCCCACTGCATAAGTGGAAGAGGTTGGCTTGGCCGCCTTCAGTGTTTATAATTCAATTTGTAGTTCAGTCCTCCCGCTGCATAAGCGGTCAAGTGATCTTTGTTTGTAATTGTCCTCCCGCTAGATAAGCAGTTGAGTTGAGTTGTTTAGTGAAAAGTCCTCCCACTGAAATATCGCGGTAGAGTGATTTGTGTGTGAATGTGTTCTTGTTTCCTTGGTTGGTTTACCACCAAGTTTCCTTGTTTTTACCCGCTAGAAAGTGGAAGGGGCTGGCTTGCCGCCCAATATTATAATTTGCATTTTCAATGTTGCATCTAACGATCCCCTATCACCGTATGCTCTCACCCTCCCAGTCTGGGCTCTCGATGATCAAAAGGTGTAGGGTTCCTTTCAGTTGGTTTGGATTGCATTATTCTAACCCTAACGAGTGATTGGTGTGTTTGTAAAACTGTGAAAAAAAAAAATTGTTGGGGATATTACACAAAATTCCCAAGGGTAGAAATCAGTGATTTGAGGGCAGAATTAGCAAGGGATACTTCAGAAAGCTCTAAGAGCTTGTGGCTTTCGGTTCAACAAGCCCTAGGACGGAAACTCTTGGGTTTGGAAGTATTGGATGAAAACCCAATTCCATATTCTAGGTGGATACATTATAGGATTCATAATTGCATTACAATGTTCAGATTGTTAGAGGTTACAACTAGAGATCTCACAAAAGGGTTTTGACAGATAAGTTTGACAAATTTGAGAAGTCTCATTCTGAGACAAATCTGCAGTCATTGGAGATTTATTAATATTTTGCTATTCATTGAGGATGTTTTATTTGTCTCTAAGAAAATTTATTGTTCAATCTGATCAAAAAGATTAATAAGGCTTTACAGAATGAGAGCACCTGTAATGATTTTGGCGTATGGAAAACTAATGAATACCCTTTATTATTACGCTATTGTTATCAATCAATTGAATTAAAGGAAAGGCGAATATTATATAATTTATTCAAGTCGAGGGTTTTTGGAAAAATAATATCTGCGTTTGAATCGAATTTCATGACCGCTTCATATCAAAGCTATCTTTACTAGAGTATTGGCATATTTTATCCTTATTTTTGGACAACTGGACTGCTGGGTATAGCGTGACTCTATTCTACTAGGTGAATTGATTAAAATCGTGGAAATTTCTCCCTTGTTGTGCATGCCTTCGTACATGGCTCTCCTTTGCTTGGTGTCAGCTTCTGATGAATTTGTAGATTGTGAGGAGGGCTTGTTTACATTTGGCTTGGTCCTTCTAAAGCTTACTTTGCTAAATGGCATGACATATTTGCTAAATGGAGGACATGGACATCTTATTCTTTGGCATCAAGTATTTTATGAGCTGTTTGGTATTTGCTGGGCATATGATGGTGATGAGTTTGCTGTGATAAGCTTGGGTTTTCAATGCTGGCTGCTATCTCATTCTGGAGAGTGTGATTTCATTGTTTTGGCCAATTAAAGTCTGCTGGCATTTTCCCATGGCATGGCATCCTTCAGGGCTGAAGCTTCTTTGAATGGCATGAGACTCCTGAGTCGTGAAGGTCAGGATTTATTGCTGACAGCGATTCATATGTTCTTTGGCGTCATATGCAATCCCATATCTCCTAAGACTTTCTATTGGACTGAATCAATCTGCTTATTGGCATGAATCTTTTCTTCTTATTAAGCCAAATTTCAACAGTGAATAGTTGCTCTGTATTTGGATGTTGCTGCAGTCTTTTTATAGACAGAAATCTGCAAATAAAGGTTAAAGATTTATATCTCATTTTCTATTCTGAAATCTGCATTTATATGTTATCGTTTGTATTGAAAACATTGCCATATCTTTCTATCCATTGAGCAAACTTCAAACAATCTGTTATGTTACAAAGAAACAATCAAATCTGGTAAACTGAACCCCAAACAGCAGTACAAAAAGTTTTAGATAAGCACCATTAAGTGGAAAATTTTGAAAATTCTTACAAATTATCAGAAGTTGAAGTTGTGCAGGTATACAGAAAAACCTAGATGACAACTACAGGCTTCAAACTATATGATCTTGTGTACAATACGAAGAATGTACTTTGAACTGAATTTGAAGTGCAATGCTACACATAGTACTACAGGTAGGCATGGATTTGTCTAAGGCTCAAAAACAACACATTGATACCTTAGATAAGATCTACCTGCAAGCTCTTTCTTTACACAACAGTTATCCGAAAGCAAAGGAAACTATGGCATGACCCTTTTATCAAGGCCAAACAGTTCCAGTTCAGTTAATTGGGCCATATTATATGATTTGCAATATAATGATTTTAAGGTTAAGCACCTAACCAAGTGGCAAGGACCCTACAAAATCAAAACCATGTTTGACGATGGAGAATTCAAATTGTGTAGGAATAATGACGTCAAATTTTCAATGATAGTAAATGATCATCATCTAAACTTATATCACAGACCGTTGTCAAAGGAGGAATTCACTAAATCACTACAAACCTTGATGTATGTTGAGTTGATTAAAGGTATCACTATGCCTTCACCAAATTCATAGTCGCTAAGCATTTTTTTTTCAAAAAGATGGGTATGAAAAACAGTTTCTGACAGATCAAAGCAAAAATTAAATTAATCTAAAACTAGTCTCTAGAAGATCAAACCAAAAATGAAAACTCTATAAATAAACTATAACAAAGTTTCATCATCTTCAACAATGTTCATAATGCAAATGTTGCAGTAGTTGTGCAAGCAATTGTCATGTAGGAGATTGTAGTGCAAGCAATGTAGTGATTCTGCAAAAAATTGTTGCACAAGCAGTGATTGTGCAAAAACTTGCTACATAAATAGTTTTTGCTTGTGCAACAATTTCTTGCTACATAAATAGTTTTTGTGCAAACACCCTCCCCGTGTTTTCAAAATCTTCAATGCACATTCTGAAAAAGTGCTGATCCATTTTCTATTTGTAAAACCAATCCTGGTATATTATGTACATTTTATCTTTTTCCTTGACATGTCATGATGTTCTATGACTATATAACTTTAGTCACTTCATCCCCTTTCCACCCATACATTCCACTTTTCCCAAATTAATCTTACAAAAACAACAAAACACGGGCTTCTGACATCCAAGGATGAGCATGAACATTCAGTTTGGGTGGGTAAGGAAACTCATTCTAAAGTCCCATAATGATGAAAAATGGAAAAGATTTTTGTGATACAAAATTCAATATCATCAAAAATAAGGGCAGATTAATAAATGATTGAGATTTACAAAAAATAATCGTCATTGTCTAACACAGACAGCAAAGTCAAAAGCATTATTACAAGTGGATGGTAATTAGTACATACCAGCCAGACATAAAAGATGCGAGGTAAAGATGCCACCCTTATATTTCGTCAATGCGCCTTCTCGTAGAATACATTACAAGCCACATCACCATTGCCTTTTGCAAATCCAATAGAAAAAGAGAGCTACAGTCATCTATAAAGATCAAATTGTGGACATAGCAGAATTGAGAATGGGCGGCAATATAATTAGGAAAAGATTGAAAAAAATCAGGGTCACTACCATGTTACAGAGAAGCACCACACAGAACCATATTACTCCAAGACAGCATGTCTCTCTAACATAGCACACCATCCTTATCGAGTGATTTAGGTTGCATAAGCAAGCGCAATATGAGGCTAGGTGTAATGATGAGCCCTAGAAATGCATACTGATGTACATCTTTTGGCATTCCTCAAACAATGCTTTTTTAATCTGAAAAGTGGCCCAATGATCCATTTTTACATAAATATATTTGTGAAGTGATTTCAGTCTTATTTTATTATTATAACAGATGAATTGATTAACTTTTAAGTAATAAAAGGCAGAATGAACCAATTATCTAATACCGATTCATTAGAAAAAAATCAAAAATTGTTTGTGTATCTCATAAAAGTTTGGACCTGTTGCACAGAACATGCATATATGTTTTGTTGTGCACACTAATACATTCTCCTGCAAGCTAATGCTTTGTTCTGCAAGCTAATAAACTTGCTATGCAAGAGACCAAATTTTCTCTGCAAGATTGTTGCCAAGCGGTCCAAAACAACCATTTTATTGCAATAGGTAACCGCTTTGTTGAGCGACATGTCAAACAAGCTGTGCATAACTGCAAGATTCCAAAGGGGTTACACACCAAAGTAAGAATCGAAGGAAGTTACACATGTTGCAGAACATTCCAAGCTGTTCTTTGGATGTTTGTTTGGTAGCAGCTAAGGAGAATTGCCTAAACTGAAGATAATAAGAGGGTCAATCTGTTGTATCAAGTTATTTAGCATTATTATTCTAGACGTTATGTCTAAATGTCACCACTTACAAGAAAGCAAGAAAATAGTCCAGATTTCAAATTTGTATTTCTGCAATTGCTCAACAGTTCAATTGTTCTAGTCAAAGAGGTTGTAGTCAAATGGTAGGACCACATGATTCTCATGTTGGTGATCAAGGTTCAATTCTCCCCAAGGACATCTTAGCATTGTTGGGCACGTTGGAGTGATATCCCCATTTTAGTGGTAGTGTGTGGTAGCTTGTACGTGATGTAGGAGCATTAAAGGAGTACAAGAAGGAGGGAGTAGTTGCCCTATAGGCAGAGATAGAAAATGAAAGTGTTCAAGCCATAGGTGCAAAACTAAAGGTTTGTAGGAGAGAGATGCTAGAGAGAAGATGGAGTGGAACCTTGCATGAGGAGATGCGAGGGAAAAAGTAACAAGTGCTTGTAGTTCAGCAATAAATAAAATAAGCTAATATGTAATTAAGTAATTTGTCCCTAACAGTTGGGTGTTAGTTGTACTCGCCAACAGTTGGCACTCTCAACCAACATCCACTTGGCTATATATTTCCTGTTGTACTTGTAGTAACGGACCACAAACAAAATTTCCTATACCTATTGCACATCCAGTAAATAAATGAATGAATACAAAGACCTCCTTTTGGAATATTGTTGTGAGTAATTGATATCGTTCTTTTATGTTATTTTGTTACTTTTGTTTGCTTTGTAAATCATTCAAATAGAATAATCGAGTAAACAATTGGCATCATCGTCAATTCGAACTCTGGCAAGTATAATTCACAAATGGGAATCATGGTGGTGTAAAGGGACAGCTTGTAGATGAACATGTACAAGCCGATGAGGAACAAGAAGACCAACTTACACAGGACCTGGTAAAGTTGTGGGACATCTCGTTAAAAGAACACATTCAAAGGGTAGCTTTCAAGAGAGAAGTCCCTCAAGATGCCATCTGGGACAATCTCACCGTCAAGGAAAAATTTGATCGTCTACTGCACAAACTGCCAAGGCTTATTGCACACCATTTTATCATCGTACAATACTTCAAGATGAGAGAGATCAGGAGTAGCGAAGGCAACAAATACTTGAACAGTAAGAAGAAAGGAATCAGCATTTGAGGAAGAATGTGACACCAATAGGAGACGTACTCCCAAAAATTAATGCACGTGTAACCTAACAAAGACAAAACACATATTTCAAGAGATCCTAAAAGCAACAAAAGGATCAATGAGAAGATCCTTTCGATTGAGAGAACAAGAACAACGCAAGCAACTGAGAGGAATTGTCAAAGAAACCAAAGGATTCCTGACAAAAATCCCAAGCCCACCAAGAAGTAGAAGTGAAGTGATAATCAAAGTTGTAGTCGAGAAGAAAGGAAGACTTTCACTAAAGAACATATGAAGGGAGAGTGGGAGAAGATAGCTAGACACCTACCACTCCCTGACAAAGTATATCAAGACCTTGTTGACCAAATAGGCCATCCATCCATATAGTCAACATCAGATTAGGAGAAAGAAATAAACCACGAAAGTAAATTAACTGAGACATTTGAGAATAACAAATGCAGCATTGAGAAGTTATTCATTTCTATGGAGTTGAGAACTAGATGAATTGAGCCAAAGACACCTAGACGAAGGGAATGCAAGAATGAGTCTGAAGATAACCAAAGTGCAAGGGACGTTTAAGGAGGATGCAGAGAGGAACACGTTAGGCGAGGAAGATGGTGACACTATGAGACACTGTAAGACATGTGAGACCATATGGACAGTGAACAGCCAAGAAGACAAAAAAATTTGGCTGAGAACATTTACAGAAATGCTACGATGTATAACCATAGATTGGTTCACGGAACACAAAGCAACATCCACAGCCTCATGGGATGCACTAGAGAAAGTGTTTGAGGTAGAGTTCAAATTGTTGAGGGATGACAATGAGATAGTGGCCGAGATTTACAACACCAAACGAGGGAAGCATGAGGATATGCAGGCTTACAATCATAGGCTCAAAGAACTGTTGGTCAAGTTGGAGAACTAGTAGGCCAATGGATTGAAGAAGCAATGATTCATTGAGGGATTGATTCCATCACTACGAAAAAGATGAAAGTGATCCCTCCATCCTTGCATGTTGATGCCTACAATCAAACAATAGACATCAACAATGAGGGTAAGACATCCTCCTGAGGGAAGCAAATTTGTAATATCCCTACATAAATTTAATCAGATTTCTGATCTTCTTATCCTATCCTTGCACTTATTCTTATTATTGCTAATGATTAATTTATTATTTTAATTCATTAAATGCATTGACTGCATACGTTGTATTGTTATTAATATATTATGCTCCATGGGGATGGGACTCATATTCCCCAACAGCTACCACCAATCATTATAACTGTACCCTTAAAAGTCGATGAGGGCAGCAGTCAAAGGAAGACGTCTCTTCCCGAACCATCACCACCGGTTGTAGGAAGAGCTATTAAGTATTAAGGATATATTAAGGAATATCTACATTGAGAAGGAGATATCAAAGGAAAGGAAATCGGGAACGAAGGGACTACAGTTTATCTGGTCCAATCATTAGAACTGGTACGTATGCTGCCACTATCATGATTCCTTAACTTTAGTCATTATATATATATATATAATCTGGCTCAAAGATGATTTGAGTACATTAATAACAGAATAATAATTCAGGTATATAAATCAGTCTTGTTTAGATAATTCATAAACTGGAATGTAATCTGGAATACTTAATAACAAGATAGACAGTAATATAATTCAGAATATCAAAGACTACTTATAATATCCATAATACAGGTGATATGTACATAACTTTGTCCTAAGTCTTAAATCTATTCTGATTCTTCTAATCCCCAAAAGAGACGGGTGCTGTTAGGGTGAGGCAGAGTAAATCCACTCCAAGATGAAAGAGCCCCAAGGGTGAATGGGCTGATGTTCCTGACATCTGGGCTGTATTAGGGAGGTGGTGTCACAGCGCCCTAGACAAGCCCATGCCCTCTTGTGGGATTGAGAATTAGAAGTGTAATTAGGACTGGAGTAATGACAATATTAAGTTGTATTATGAGCAACTTTAATTATCTACTCTGAATTAGTGTAATATATTAGGTAATAAGACATGTTTCCCTTTGGGAATTGACAGCCTATAAATAGGGGATTTACAGAATTATGGACATTGACAGCATTGAAGACAATGGCAGAGAATCAACAACAATTCAAGCCCTGCACAAGCAACTCCACCTAGTGTGGAGAACATATAGGAGATTGCACCACAGCCACCGTTAGTTTCCCAAGAGTTGCCCATGGCTGATCCATCTAAGGATCTAGAGGAGTCAAGTGAGAGAGAGTCAAAATGCATAATCACTGAGATTGCAAAGCCAAACGAGGAGGATCCAATTGGCACCATTTGCAGAAATCTACAATGTTTACGGTCCATGGCCATAGTTATGTAAGAGGTTGGGGACATCTTGTGGCGATTGGATATGCGACATTCTACATTGGTGGCGAGAGAAGCCCGACACATCTTGGCATTCATGCAAATGGAATGCGAAGGGGAATTTGCCAGATGCTTCACTTCTCAAGGATGATCAGGGATAGAGACTCTGAAGATGATGACAGCTTGGCACCCTGCAAGGAAAACTGTGGGGTGAAGACATGAGTAATTTCAGCTCTATTTGACATGGAGACCTACCTCAGAAATCTATTTCTTAAATTGAAGCATCAGATATTCTTTCTTGACGTGACTGCACAATCCAAGGATGGGGCCCTCCAAAAGGTCCAGACAATACATGCCGAGATGGCTAACTGCATCCAAAAGTTCAAGGAACAATTGACCCAACAAGCACAGCTCACTGAGGCAAAATGGACTAAAGTGACAACCACAAAAGCAAAACTTGCCGAGACGGAGGCACAACTAGTTGCAAAGGAGGAGATTGAGCAAACAAAAGGCCAAATAGTTGAGGCTACACGTATGGTGAAGATAGCATGGGAGTGAGAGTTGGTAGTAGCTCAACATTGGAAGCTGTTCACAGAGATCGTCCACTGATTTCGGCAACTTTGATCCCCTAAACCCCCTCCTAAATAGTCTATATACCCAAGGATGTCTTTGCATCCCCCTTTTCATAGTCTTGTTTTGATGTTGTCAGACCCTGATTTTTTCAGATGTCATCTGGAAGACGACTTTCTGTTTTGAGGGGTTGATATAGTTCGGCAATAAATAAAACAATTTAATATGTAATTATGTAATTTGTCCCCAACAGTTGGGTATTAGTTAGTAGTTGCCAACGGTTGGTAGTTGCTAATGGTTGGCATTCTCAAGTTTCAACCAATGTTGGCTT